>NW_026608713.1:0-300000 GCF_029499605.1 Hyla sarda
ATCCTAGAAAGACATTTCCATGGACAGCTTTTTTCCATGGACAGCTATTTGTTCCAATAAAAACATTTCCAAGAAACAACCAACCTCTAAAAGTTACCTTTTTAGCCTTCTTTCATTCCTCCCCCTAAACTGAGGCTATCGGCAACTGCCTATCTGATAGTCCTGTCTTGCTCTTGAGAAACATTTCAGAAAGAAGACTAAGACAGAAGTAGAAAACTTAATAAAGCTTATGTTCGTAAAAGATTGACATGTAGGCCAGTGATACCCTACTTGAAGAAGGACTGAGAACTGGTTAAGAGCAATGTTTCTGTGCTTAAGGAAGGAGGTAATGCACTCCTGACCCCGACGTGATTTGAACACGCAACCTTCTGATCTGGAATTAGACGCGCTACCGTTGCGCCAAGAGGTCAATCGGCACTATGAGCTCTCACATTGATTCAGGACCTTTGATTTCATATCCTAGAAAGACATTTCCATGGACAGCTTTTTTCCATGGACAGCTTTTTGTTCCAATAAAAACATTTCCAAGAAACAACCAACCTTTAAAAGTTACCTTTTTAGCCTTCTTTAATTTCTCCCCCTAAACTGAGGCTATCGGCAACTGCTTATCTGATAGTCCTGTCTTGCTCTTGAGAAACATTTCAGAAAGAAGACTGAGACAGAAGTAGGAAACTTAGGAAAGCTTATATTCGGAAAAAATTGACATGAAGGCCAGTGATACCCTTCTTGAAGAAGGACTGAGAACTGGTTAAAATTAGCAGGTTAAGAGCAATGTTTCTGTGCTTAAGCAAGGAGGAAATGGACTCCTGACCCCAACGTGATTTGAACACGCAAACTTCGGATCTAGAACTAGATGCTCTACCGTTGCGCCAAGAGGTCAACTGGCACGATGAGCTCTCACATTGATTCAGGACCTTTGATTTCATAACCTAGAAAGACATTTCCATGGACAGCTTTTTTCCATGGACAGCTATTTCTTCCAATAAAAACATTTCCAAGAAACAACCAACCTCTAAAAGTTACCTTTTTAGCCTACTTTCATTCCTCCCCCTAAACTGAGGCTATCGGCAACTGCCTATCTAATAGTCCTGTCCTGCTCTTGACCTTCTTAGCCTTCTTTCATTCCTCCCCCTAAACTGAGGCTATCGGCAACTGCCTATCTGATAGTCCTGTCTTGCTCTTGAGAAACATTTCAGAAAGAAGACTAAGACAGAAGTAGGAAACTTAGGAAAGCTTATGTTCGTAAATTTTTTTTTACATGAAGGCCAGTTATACCCTTCTTGAAGAAGGACTGAGAACTGGTTAAAATTAGCAGGTTAAGAGCAATGTTTCTGTGCTTAAGCAAGGAGGAAAAAGACTTCTGACCCCCACGTGATTTGAACACGCAACCTTCTGATCTGGAGTCAGACGCGCTACCGTTGCGCCACTAGGTCAACTTGCATTGTGAGCTCTCACATTGATTCAGGACCTTTGATTTCATATCCTGGAAAGACATTTCCATGGACAGCTTTTTTCCATGGACAGCTATTTGTTCCAATAAAAACATTTCCAAGAAACAACCAACCTCTAAAAGTTACCTTTTTAGCCTTCTTTCATTCCTCCCCCTAAACTGAGGCTATCGGCAACTGCCTATCTGATAGTCCTGTCTTGCTCTTGAGAAACATTTCAGAAAGAAGACTAAGACAGAAGTAGGAAACTTAATAAAGCTTATGTTCGTAAAAGATTGACATGAAGGCCAGTGATACCCTACTTGAAGAAGGACTGAGAACTGGTTAAGATTAGCAGGTTAAGAGCAATGTTTCTGTTTTTAAGCAAGAAGGAAAGGGACTCCTGACCCCGACGTGATTTGGACACATAACCTTCTGATCTGGAGTCAGACGTGCTACCGTTGCGCCACGAGGTCAACTGGCACTATGAGCTCTCACATTGATTCAGGACCTTTGATTTCATATCCTAGAAAGACATTTCCATGGACAGCTATTTTCAATGGACAGCTTTTTGTTCCAATAAAAATATTTCCAAGAAACAACCAACCTCTAAAAGTTACCTTTTTAGCCTTCTTTCATTTCTCCCCCTAAACTGACGCTATCGGCAACTGCCTAGGACTGAGAACTGGTTAAAATTAGCAGGTTAAGAGCAATGTTTCTGTGCTTAAGCAAGGAGGAAATGGACTTCTGACCCCAACGTGATTTGAACACGCAAACTTCTGATCTGGAACTAGATGCGCTACCGTTGCGCCAAGAGGTCAACTGGCACGATGAGCTCTCACATTGATTCAGGACCTTTGATTTCATATCCCAGAAAGACATGTCCATGGACAGCTTTTTTCCATGGACAGCTATTTCTTCCAATAAAAACATTTCCAAGAAACAACCAACCTCTAAAAGTTACCTTTTTAGCCTACTTTCATTCCTCCCCCTAAACTGAGGCTATCGGCAACTGCCTATCTAATAGTCCTGTCTTGCTCTTGACCTTCTTAGCCTTCTTTCATTCCTCCCCCTAAACTGAGGCTATCGGCAACTGCCTATCTGATAGTCCTGTCTTGCTCTTGAGAAACATTTCAGAAAGAAGACTAAGACAGAAGTAGGAAACTTAGGAAAGCTTATGTTCGTAAATTTTTTTTTACATGAAGGCCAGTTATACCCTTCTTGAAGAAGGACTGAGAACTGGTTAAAATTAGCAGGTTAAGAGCAATGTTTCTGTGCTTAAGCAAGGAGGAAAAAAGACTTCTGACCCCGACGTGATTTGAACACGCAACCTTCTGATCTGGAGTCAGACGCGCTACCGTTGCGCCACGAGGTCAACTTGCACTGTGAGCTCTCACATTGATTCAGGACCTTTGATTTCATATCCTGGAAAGACATTTCCATGGACAGCTTTTTTCCATGGACAGCTATTTATTCCAATAAAAACATTTCCAAGAAACAACCAACCTCTAAAAGTTACCTTTTTAGCCTTCTTTCATTCCTCCCCCTAAACTGAGGCTATCGGCAACTGCCTATCTGATAGTCCTGTCTTGCTCTTGAGAAACAATTCAGAAAGAAGACTAAGACAGAAGTAGGAAACTTAATAAAGCTTATGTTCGTAAAAGATTGACATGAAGGCCAGTGATACCCTACTTGAAGAAGGACTGAGAACTGGTTAAGAGCAATGTTTCTGTGCTTAAGCAAGGAGGAAATGGACTCCTGACCCTGACGTGATTTGAACACGCAACCTTCTGATCTGGAAAAAGACGCGCTACCGTTGCGCCAAGAGGTCAACTGGCACTATGAGCTCTCACATTGATTCAGGACCTTTGATTTCATATCCTAGAAAGACATTTCCATGGACAGCTTTTTTCCATGGACAGCTATTTGTTCCAATAAAAACATTTCCAAGAAACAACCAACCTCTAAAAGTTACCTTTTTAGCCTTCTTTCATTCCTCCCCCTAAACTGAGGCTATCGGCAACTGCCTATCTGATAGTCCTGTCTTGCTCTTGAGAAACATTTCAGAAAGAAGACTAAGACAGAAGTAGGAAACTTAGGAAAGCTTATGTTCGTAAAATTTATTTTTACATGAAGGCCAGTTATACCCTTCTTGAAGAAGGACTGAGAACTGGTTAAAATTAGCAGGTTAAGAGCAATGTTTCTGTGCTTAAGCAAGGAGGAAAAAGACTTCTGACCCCAACGTGATTTGAACACGCAACCTTCTGATCTGGAGTCAGACGCGCTACCGTTGCGCCACGAGGTCAACTTGCACTATGAGCTCTCACATTGATTCAGGACCTTTGATTTCATATCCTAGAAAGATATTTCCATGGACAGCTATTTTCAATGGACAGCTTTTTGTTCCAATAAAAATATTTCCAAGAAACAACCAACCTCTAAAAGTTACCTTTTTAGCCTTCTTTCATTTCTCCCCCTAAACTGAGGCTATCGGCAACTGCCTAGGACTGAGAACTGGTTAAAATTAGCAGGTTAAGAGCAATGTTTCTGTGTTGAAGCAAGGAGGAAAAAGACTTCTGACCCCGACGTGATTTGAACACGCAACCTTCTGATCTGGAGTCAGACTTGCTACCGTTGCGCCACGAGGTCAACTTGAACTGTGAGCTCTCACATTGATTCAGGACCTTTGATTTCATATCCTGGAAAGACATTTCCATGGACAGCTTTTTTCCATGGACAGCGATTTGTTCCAATAAAAACATTTCCAAGAAAAAACCAACCTCTAAAAGTTACCTTTTTAGCCTTCTTTCATTCCTCCCCCTAAACTGAGGCTATCGGCAACTGCCTATCTGATAGTCCTGTCTTGCTCTTTAGAAACATTTCAGAAAGAAGACTAAGACAGAAGTAGGAAACTTAATAAAGCTTATGTTCGTAAAAGATCGACATGAAGGCCAGTGATACCCTACTTGAAGAAGGACTGAGAACTGGTTAAGAGCAATGTTTCTGTGCTTAAGCAAGGAGGAAATGGACTCCTGACCCTGACGTGATTTGAACACGCAACCCTCTGATCTGGAATTAGACGCGCTACCGTTGCGCCAAGAGGTCAACTTGCACTGTGAGCTCTCACATTGATTCAGGACCTTTGATTTCATATCCTAGAAAGACATTTCCATGGACAACTTTTTTCCATGGACAGCTATTTGTTCCAATAAAAACATTTCCAAGAAACAACCAACCTCTAAAAGTTACCTTTTTAGCCTTCTTTCATTCCTCCCCCTAAACTGAGGCTATCGGCAACTGCCTATCTGATAGTCCTGTCTTGCTCTTGAGAAACATTTCAGAAAGAAGACTAAGACAGAAGTAGAAAACTTAATAAAGCTTATGTTCGTAAAAGATTGACATGTAGGCCAGTGATACCCTACTTGAAGAAGGACTGAGAACTGGTTAAGAGCAATGTTTCTGTGCTTAAGGAAGGAGGTAATGCACTCCTGACCCCGACGTGATTTGAACACGCAACCTTCTGATCTGGAATTAGACGCGCTACCGTTGCGCCAAGAGGTCAATTGGCACTATGAGCTCTCACATTGATTCAGGACCTTTGATTTCATATCCTAGAAAGACATTTCCATGGACAGCTTTTTTCCATGGACAGCTTTTTGTTCCAATAAAAACATTTCCAAGAAACAACCAACCTTTAAAAGTTACCTTTTTAGCCTTCTTTAATTTCTCCCCCTAAACTGAGGCTATCGGCAACTGCTTATCTGATAGTCCTGTCTTGCTCTTGAGAAACATTTCAGAAAGAAGACTGAGACAGAAGTAGGAAACTTAGGAAAGCTTATATTCGGAAAAAATTGACATGAAGGCCAGTGATACCCTTCTTGAAGAAGGACTGAGAACTGGTTAAAATTAGCAGGTTAAGAGCAATGTTTCTGTGCTTAAGCAAGGAGGAAATGGACTCCTGACCCCAACGTGATTTGAACACGCAAACTTCGGATCTAGAACTAGATGCTCTACCGTTGCGCCAAGAGGTCAACTGGCACGATGAGCTCTCACATTGATTCAGGACCTTTGATTTCATAACCTAGAAAGACATTTCCATGGACAGCTTTTTTCCATGGACAGCTATTTCTTCCAATAAAAACATTTCCAAGAAACAACCAACCTCTAAAAGTTACCTTTTTAGCCTACTTTCATTCCTCCCCCTAAACTGAGGCTATCGGCAACTGCCTATCTAATAGTCCTGTCCTGCTCTTGACCTTCTTAGCCTTCTTTCATTCCTCCCCCTAAACTGAGGCTATCGGCAACTGCCTATCTGATAGTCCTGTCTTGCTCTTGAGAAACATTTCAGAAAGAAGACTAAGACAGAAGTAGGAAACTTAGGAAAGCTTATGTTCGTAAAATTTTTTTTACATGAAGGCCAGTTATACCCTTCTTGAAGAAGGACTGAGAACTGGTTAAAATTAGCAGGTTAAGAGCAATGTTTCTGTGCTTAAGCAAGGAGGAAAAAGACTTCTGACCCCCACGTGATTTGAACACGCAACCTTCTGATCTGGAGTCAGACGCGCTACCGTTGCGCCACTAGGTCAACTTGCATTGTGAGCTCTCACATTGATTCAGGACCTTTGATTTCATATCCTGGAAAGACATTTCCATGGACAGCTTTTTTCCATGGACAGCTATTTGTTCCAATAAAAACATTTCCAAGAAACAACCAACCTCTAAAAGTTACCTTTTTAGCCTTCTTTCATTCCTCCCCCTAAACTGAGGCTATCGGCAACTGCCTATCTGATAGTCCTGTCTTGCTCTTGAGAAACATTTCAGAAAGAAGACTAAGACAGAAGTAGGAAACTTAATAAAGCTTATGTTCGTAAAAGATTGACATGAAGGCCAGTGATACCCTACTTGAAGAAGGACTGAGAACTGGTTAAGATTAGCAGGTTAAGAGCAATGTTTCTGTTTTTAAGCAAGAAGGAAAGGGACTCCTGACCCCGACGTGATTTGGACACATAACCTTCTGATCTGGAGTCAGACGTGCTACCGTTGCGCCACGAGTTCAACTGGCACTATGAGCTCTCACATTGATTCAGGACCTTTGATTTCATATCCTAGAAAGACATTTCCATGGACAGCTATTTTCAATGGACAGCTTTTTGTTCCAATAAAAATATTTCCAAGAAACAACCAACCTCTAAAAGTTACCTTTTTAGCCTTCTTTCATTTCTCCCCCTAAACTGACGCTATCGGCAACTGCCTAGGACTGAGAACTGGTTAAAATTAGCAGGTTAAGAGCAATGTTTCTGTGCTTAAGCAAGGAGGAAATGGACTTCTGACCCCAACGTGATTTGAACACGCAAACTTCTGATCTGGAACTAGATGCGCTACCGTTGCGCCAAGAGGTCAACTGGCACGATGAGCTCTCACATTGATTCAGGACCTTTGATTTCATATCCCAGAAAGACATGTCCATGGACAGCTTTTTTCCATGGACAGCTATTTCTTCCAATAAAAACATTTCCAAGAAACAACCAACCTCTAAAAGTTACCTTTTTAGCCTACTTTCATTCCTCCCCCTAAACTGAGGCTATCGGCAACTGCCTATCTAATAGTCCTGTCTTGCTCTTGACCTTCTTAGCCTTCTTTCATTCCTCCCCCTAAACTGAGGCTATCGGCAACTGCCTATCTGATAGTCCTGTCTTGCTCTTGAGAAACATTTCAGAAAGAAGACTAAGACAGAAGTAGGAAACTTAGGAAAGCTTATGTTCGTAAATTTTTTTTTACATGAAGGCCAGTTATACCCTTCTTGAAGAAGGACTGAGAACTGGTTAAAATTAGCAGGTTAAGAGCAATGTTTCTGTGCTTAAGCAAGGAGGAAAAAAGACTTCTGACCCCGACGTGATTTGAACACGCAACCTTCTGATCTGGAGTCAGACGCGCTACCGTTGCGCCACGAGGTCAACTTGCACTGTGAGCTCTCACATTGATTCAGGACCTTTGATTTCATATCCTGGAAAGACATTTCCATGGACAGCTTTTTTCCATGGACAGCTATTTATTCCAATAAAAACATTTCCAAGAAACAACCAACCTCTAAAAGTTACCTTTTTAGCCTTCTTTCATTCCTCCCCCTAAACTGAGGCTATCGGCAACTGCCTATCTGATAGTCCTGTCTTGCTCTTGAGAAACAATTCAGAAAGAAGACTAAGACAGAAGTAGGAAACTTAATAAAGCTTATGTTCGTAAAAGATTGACATGAAGGCCAGTGATACCCTACTTGAAGAAGGACTGAGAACTGGTTAAGAGCAATGTTTCTGTGCTTAAGCAAGGAGGAAATGGACTCCTGACCCTGACGTGATTTGAACACGCAACCTTCTGATCTGGAAAAAGACGCGCTACCGTTGCGCCAAGAGGTCAACTGGCACTATGAGCTCTCACATTGATTCAGGACCTTTGATTTCATATCCTAGAAAGACATTTCCATGGACAGCTTTTTTCCATGGACAGCTATTTGTTCCAATAAAAACATTTCCAAGAAACAACCAACCTCTAAAAGTTACCTTTTTAGCCTTCTTTCATTCCTCCCCCTAAACTGAGGCTATCGGCAACTGCCTATCTGATAGTCCTGTCTTGCTCTTGAGAAACATTTCAGAAAGAAGACTAAGACAGAAGTAGGAAACTTAGGAAAGCTTATGTTCGTAAAATTTATTTTTACATGAAGGCCAGTTATGCCCTTCTTGAAGAAGGACTGAGAACTGGTTAAAATTAGCAGGTTAAGAGCAATGTTTCTGTGCTTAAGCAAGGAGGAAAAAGACTTCTGACCCCGACGTGATTTGAACACGCAACCTTCTGATCTGGAGTCAGACGCGCTACCGTTGCGCCACGAGGTCAACTTGCACTATGAGCTCTCACATTGATTCAGGACCTTTGATTTCATATCCTAGAAAGACATTTCCATGGACAGCTATTTTCAATGGACAGCTTTTTGTTCCAATAAAAATATTTCCAAGAAACAACCAACCTTCAAAAGTTACCTTTTTAGCCTTCTTTCATTTCTCCCCCTAAACTGAGGCTATCGGCAACTGCCTAGGACTGAGAACTGGTTAAAATTAGCAGGTTAAGAGCAATGTTTCTGTGTTGAAGCAAGGAGGAAAAAGACTTCTGACCCCGACGTGATTTGAACACGCAACCTTCTGATCTGGAGTCAGACGCGCTACCGTTGCGCCACGAGGTCAACTTGAACTGTGAGCTCTCACATTGATTCAGGACCTTTGATTTCATATCCTGGAAAGACATTTCCATGGACAGCTTTTTTCCATGGACAGCGATTTGTTCCAATAAAAACATTTCCAAGAAACAACCAACCTCTAAAAGTTACCTTTTTAGCCTTCTTTCATTCCTCCCCCTAAACTGAGGCTATCGGCAACTGCCTATCTGATAGTCCTGTCTTGCTCTTTAGAAACATTTCAGAAAGAAGACTAAGACAGAAGTAGGAAACTTAATAAAGCTTATGTTCGTAAAAGATTGACATGAAGGCCAGTGATACCCTACTTGAAGAAGGACTGAGAACTGGTTAAGAGCAATGTTTCTGTGCTTAAGCAAGGAGGAAATGGACTCCTGACCCTGACGTGATTTGAACACGCAACCTTCTGATCTGGAATTAGACGCGCTACCGTTGCGCCAAGAGGTCAACTGGCACTATGAGCTCTCACATTTATTCAGGACCTTTGATTTCATATCCTAGAAAGACATTTCCATGGACAGCTTTTTTCCATGGACAGCTATTTGTTCCAATAAAAACATTTCCAAGAAACAACCAACCTCTAAAAGTTACCTTTTTAGCCTTCTTTCATTCCTCCCCCTAAACTGAGGCTATCGGCAACTGCCTATCTGATAGTCCTGTCTTGCTCTTGAGAAACATTTCAGAAAGAAGACTAAGACAGAAGTAGGAAACTTAAGAAAGCTTATGTTCGTAAAATTTATTTTTACATGAAGGCCAGTTATGCCCTTCTTGAAGAAGGACTGAGAACTGGTTAAAATTAGCAGGTTAAGAGCAATGTTTCTGTGCTTAAGCAAGGAGGAAAAAGACTTCTGATCCCGACGTGATTTGAACACGCAACCTTCTGATCTGGAGTCAGACGCGCTACCGTTGCGCCACGAGGTCAACTTGCACTATGAGCTCTCACATTGATTCAGGACCTTTGATTTCATATCCTAGAAAGACATTTCCATGGACAGCTATTTTCAATGGACAGCTTTTTGTTCCAATAAAAATATTTCCAAGAAACAACCAACCTCTAAAAGTTACCTTTTTAGCCTTCTTTCATTTCTCCCCCTAAACTGAGGCTATCGGCAACTGCCTAGGACTGAGAACTGGTTAAAATTAGCAGGTTAAGAGCAATGTTTCTGTGTTGAAGCAAGGAGGAAAAAGACTTCTGAGCCCGACGTGATTTGAACACGCAACCTTCTGATCTGGAGTCAGACGCGCTACCGTTGCGCCACGAGGTCAACTTGAACTGTGAGCTCTCACATTGATTCAGGACCTTTGATTTCATATCCTGGAAAGACATTTCCATGGACAGCTTTTTTCCATGGACAGCGATTTTTTCCAATGAAAACATTTCCAAGAAACAACCAACCTCTAAAAGTTACCTTTTTAGCCTTCTTTCATTCCTCCCCCTAAACTGAGGCTATCGGCAACTGCCTATCTGATAGTCCTGTCTTGCTCTTTAGAAACATTTCAGAAAGAAGACTAAGACAGAAGTAGGAAACTTAATAAAGCTTATGTTCGTAAAAGATTGACATGAAGGCCAGTGATACCCTACTTGAAGAAGGACTGAGAACTGGTTAAGAGCAATGTTTCTGTGCTTAAGCAAGGAGGAAATGGACTCCTGACCCTGACGTGATTTGAACACGCAACCTTCTGATCGGGAATTAGACGCGCTACCGTTGCGCCAAGAGGTCAACTGGCACTATGAGCTCTCACATTTATTCAGGACCTTTGATTTCATATCCTAGAAAGACATTTCCATGGACAGCTTTTTTCCATGGACAGCTATTTGTTCCAATAAAAACATTTCCAAGAAACAACCAACCTCTAAAAGTTACCTTTTTAGCCTTCTTTCATTCCTCCCCCTAAACTGAGGCTATCGGCAACTGCCTATCTGATAGTCCTGTCTTGCTCTTGAGAAACATTTCAGAAAGAAGACTAAGACAGAAGTAGGAAACTTAAGAAAGCTTATGTTCGTAAAATTTATTTTTACATGAAGGCCAGTTATGCCCTTCTTGAAGAAGGACTGAGAACTGGTTAAAATTAGCAGGTTAAGAGCAATGTTTCTGTGCTTAAGCAAGGAGGAAAAAGACTTCTGATCGCGACGTGATTTGAACACGCAACCTTCTGATCTGGAGTCAGACGCGCTACCGTTGCGCCACGAGGTCAACTTGCACTGTGAGCTCTCACATTGATTCAGGACCTTTGATTTCATATCCTAGAAAGACATTTCCATGGACAGCTTTTTTCCATGGACAGCTTTTTGTTCCAATAAAAATATTTCCAAGAAACAACCAACCTTTAAAAGTTACCTTTTTAGCCTTCTTTCATTCCTCCCCCTAAACTGAGGCTATCGGCAACTGCCTATCTGATAGTCCTGTCTTGCTCTTGAGAAACATTTCAGAAAGAAGACTAAGACAGAAGTAGGAAACTTAGGAAAGCTTATGTTCGTAAAATTTTTTTTACATGAAGGCCAGTTATACCCTTCTTGAAGAAGGACTGAGAACTGGTTAAAATTAGCAGGTTAAGAGCAATGTTTCTGTGCTTAAGCAAGGAGGAAAAAGACTTCTGACCCCCACGTGATTTGAACACGCAAACTTCTGATCTGGAACTAGATGCGCTACCGTTGCGCCATGAGGTCAACTGGCACTATGAGCTCTCACATTGATTCAGGACCTTTGATTTCATATCCTAGAAAGACATTTCCATGGACAGCTATTTTCAATGGACAGCTTTTTGTTCCAATAAAAATATTTCCAAGAAACAACCAACCTCTAAAAGTTACCTTTTTAGCCTTCTTTCATTTCTCCCCCTAAACTGACGCTATCGGCAACTGCCTAGGACTGAGAACTGGTTAAAATTAGCAGGTTAAGAGCAATGTTTCTGTGCTTAAGCAAGGAGGAAATGGACTCCTGACCCCAACGTGATTTGAACACGCAAACTTCTGATCTGGAACTAGATGCGCTACCGTTGCGCCAAGAGGTCAACTGGCACGATGAGCTCTCACATTGATTCAGGACCTTTGATTTCATATCCCAGAAAGACATGTCCATGGACAGCTTTTTTCCATGGACAGCTATTTCTTCCAATAAAAACATTTCCAAGAAACAACCAACCTCTAAAAGTTACCTTTTTAGCCTACTTTCATTCCTCCCCCTAAACTGAGGCTATCGGCAACTGCCTATCTAATAGTCCTGTCTTGCTCTTCACCTTCTTAGCCTTCTTTCATTCCTCCCCCTAAACTGAGGCTATCGGCAACTGCCTATCTGATAGTCCTGTCTTGCTCTTGAGAAACATTTCAGAAAGAAGACTAAGACAGAAGTAGGAAACTTAGGAAAGCTTATGTTCGTAATTTTTTTTTTACATGAAGGCCAGTTATACCCTTCTTGAAGAAGGACTGAGAACTGGTTAAAATTAGCAGGTTAAGAGCAATGTTTCTGTGCTTAAGCAAGGAGGAAAAAAGACTTCTGACCCCGACGTGATTTGAACACGCAACCTTCTGATCTGGAGTCAGACGCGCTACCGTTGCGCCACGAGGTCAACTTGCACTGTGAGCTCTCACATTGATTCAGGACCTTTGATTTCATATCCTGGAAAGACATTTCCATGGACAGCTTTTTTCCATGGACAGCTATTTATTCCAATAAAAACAATTCCAAGAAACAACCAACCTCTAAAAGTTACCTTTTTAGCCTTCTTTCATTCCTCCCCCTAAACTGAGGCTATCGGCAACTGCCTATCTGATAGTCCTGTCTTGCTCTTGAGAAACAATTCAGAAAGAAGACTAAGACAGAAGTAGGAAACTTAATAAAGCTTATGTTCGTAAAAGATTGACATGAAGGCCAGTGATACCCTACTTGAAGAAGGACTGAGAACTGGTTAAGAGCAATGTTTCTGTGCTTAAGCAAGGAGGAAATGGACTCCTGACCCTGACGTGATTTGAACACGCAACCTTCTGATCTGGAAAAAGACGCGCTACCGTTGCGCCAAGAGGTCAACTGGCACTATGAGCTCTCACATTGATTCAGGACCTTTGATTTCATATCCTAGAAAGACATTTCCATGGACAGCTTTTTTCCATGGACAGCTATTTGTTCCAATAAAAACATTTCCAAGAAACAACCAACCTCTAAAAGTTACCTTTTTAGCCTTCTTTCATTCCTCCCCCTAAACTGAGGCTATCGGCAACTGCCTATCTGATAGTCCTGTCTTGCTCTTGAGAAACATTTCAGAAAGAAGACTAAGACAGAAGTAGGAAACTTAGGAAAGCTTATGTTCGTAAAATTTATTTTTACATGAAGGCCAGTTATGCCCTTCTTGAAGAACGACTGAGAACTGGTTAAAATTAGCAGGTTAAGAGCAATGTTTCTGTGCTTAAGCAAGGAGGAAAAAGACTTCTGACCCCGACGTGATTTGAACACGCAACCTTCTGATCTGGAGTCAGACGCGCTACCGTTGCGCCACGAGGTCAACTTGCACTATGAGCTCTCACATTGATTCAGGACCTTTGATTTCATATCCTAGAAAGACATTTCCATGGACAGCTATTTTCAATGGACAGCTTTTTGTTCCAATAAAAATATTTCCAAGAAACAACCAACCTCTAAAAGTTACCTTTTTAGCCTTCTTTCATTTCTCCCCCTAAACTGAGGCTATCGGCAACTGCCTAGGACTGAGAACTGGTTAAAATTAGCAGGTTAAGAGCAATGTTTCTGTGTTGAAGCAAGGAGGAAAAAGACTTCTGACCCCGACGTGATTTGAACACGCAACCTTCTGATCTGGAGTCAGACGCGCTACCGTTGCGCCACGAGGTCAACTTGAACTGTGAGCTCTCACATTGATTCAGGACCTTTGATTTCATATCCTGGAAAGACATTTCCATGGACAGCTTTTTTCCATGGACAGCGATTTGTTCCAATAAAAACATTTCCAAGAAACAACCAACCTCTAAAAGTTACCTTTTTAGCCTTCTTTCATTCCTCCCCCTAAACTGAGGCTATCGGCAACTGCCTATCTGATAGTCCTGTCTTGCTCTTTAGAAACATTTCAGAAAGAAGACTAAGACAGAAGTAGGAAACTTAATAAAGCTTATGTTCGTAAAAGATTGACATGAAGGCCAGTGATACCCTACTTGAAGAAGGACTGAGAACTGGTTAAGAGCAATGTTTCTGTGCTTAAGCAAGGAGGAAATGGACTCCTGACCCTGACGTGATTTGAACACGCAACCTTCTGATCTGGAATTAGACGCGCTACCGTTGCGCCAAGAGGTCAACTGGCACTATGAGCTCTCACATTTATTCAGGACCTTTGATTTCATATCCTAGAAAGACATTTCCATGGACAGCTTTTTTCCATGGACAGCTATTTGTTCCAATAAAAACATTTCCAAGAAACAACCAACCTCTAAAAGTTACCTTTTTAGCCTTCTTTCATTCCTCCCCCTAAACTGAGGCTATCGGCAACTGCCTATCTGATAGTCCTGTCTTGCTCTTGAGAAACATTTCAGAAAGAAGACTAAGACAGAAGTAGAAAACTTAATAAAGCTTATGTTCGTAAAAGATTGACATGTAGGCCAGTGATACCCTACTTGAAGAAGGACTGAGAACTGGTTAAGAGCAATGTTTCTGTGCTTAAGGAAGGAGGTAATGCACTCCTGACGACGTGATTTGAACACGCAACCTTCTGATCTGGAATTAGACGCGCTACCGTTGCGCCAAGAGGTCAATTGGCACTATGAGCTCTCACATTGATTCAGGACCTTTGATTTCATATCCTAGAAAGACATTTCCATGGACAGCTTTTTTCCATGGACAGCTTTTTGTTCCAATAAAAACATTTCCAAGAAACAACCAACCTTTAAAAGTTACCTTTTTAGCCTTCTTTAATTTCTCCCCCTAAACTGAGGCTATCGGCAACTGCTTATCTGATAGTCCTGTCTTGCTCTTGAGAAACATTTCAGAAAGAAGACTGAGACAGAAGTAGGAAACTTAGGAAAGCTTATATTCGGAAAAAATTGACATGAAGGCCAGTGATACCCTTCTTGAAGAAGGACTGAGAACTGGTTAAAATTAGCAGGTTAAGAGCAATGTTTCTGTGCTTAAGCAAGGAGGAAATGGACTCCTGACCCCAACGTGATTTGAACACGCAAACTTCGGATCTAGAACTAGATGCTCTACCGTTGCGCCAAGAGGTCAACTGGCACGATGAGCTCTCACATTGATTCAGGACCTTTGATTTCATAACCTAGAAAGACATTTCCATGGACAGCTTTTTTCCATGGACAGCTATTTCTTCCAATAAAAACATTTCCAAGAAACAACCAACCTCTAAAAGTTACCTTTTTAGCCTACTTTCATTCCTCCCCCTAAACTGAGGCTATCGGCAACTGCCTATCTAATAGTCCTGTCCTGCTCTTGACCTTCTTAGCCTTCTTTCATTCCTCCCCCTAAACTGAGGCTATCGGCAACTGCCTATCTGATAGTCCTGTCTTGCTCTTGAGAAACATTTCAGAAAGAAGACTAAGACAGAAGTAGGAAACTTAGGAAAGCTTATGTTCGTAAAATTTTTTTTACATGAAGGCCAGTTATACCCTTCTTGAAGAAGGACTGAGAACTGGTTAAAATTAGCAGGTTAAGAGCAATGTTTCTGTGCTTAAGCAAGGAGGAAAAAGACTTCTGACCCCCACGTGATTTGAACACGCAACCTTCTGATCTGGAGTCAGACGCGCTACCGTTGCGCCACTAGGTCAACTTGCATTGTGAGCTCTCACATTGATTCAGGACCTTTGATTTCATATCCTGGAAAGACATTTCCATGGACAGCTTTTTTCCATGGACAGCTATTTGTTCCAATAAAAACATTTCCAAGAAACAACCAACCTCTAAAAGTTACCTTTTTAGCCTTCTTTCATTCCTCCCCCTAAACTGAGGCTATCGGCAACTGCCTATCTGATAGTCCTGTCTTGCTCTTGAGAAACATTTCAGAAAGAAGACTAAGACAGAAGTAGGAAACTTAATAAAGCTTATGTTCGTAAAAGATTGACATGAAGGCCAGTGATACCCTACTTGAAGAAGGACTGAGAACTGGTTAAGATTAGCAGGTTAAGAGCAATGTTTCTGTTTTTAAGCAAGAAGGAAAGGGACTCCTGACCCCGACGTGATTTGGACACATAACCTTCTGATCTGGAGTCAGACGTGCTACCGTTGCGCCACGAGTTCAACTGGCACTATGAGCTCTCACATTGATTCAGGACCTTTGATTTCATATCCTAGAAAGACATTTCCATGGACAGCTATTTTCAATGGACAGCTTTTTGTTCCAATAAAAATATTTCCAAGAAACAACCAACCTCTAAAAGTTACCTTTTTAGCCTTCTTTCATTTCTCCCCCTAAACTGACGCTATCGGCAACTGCCTAGGACTGAGAACTGGTTAAAATTAGCAGGTTAAGAGCAATGTTTCTGTGCTTAAGCAAGGAGGAAATGGACTTCTGACCCCAACGTGATTTGAACACGCAAACTTCTGATCTGGAACTAGATGCGCTACCGTTGCGCCAAGAGGTCAACTGGCACGATGAGCTCTCACATTGATTCAGGACCTTTGATTTCATATCCCAGAAAGACATGTCCATGGACAGCTTTTTTCCATGGACAGCTATTTCTTCCAATAAAAACATTTCCAAGAAACAACCAACCTCTAAAAGTTACCTTTTTAGCCTACTTTCATTCCTCCCCCTAAACTGAGGCTATCGGCAACTGCCTATCTAATAGTCCTGTCTTGCTCTTGACCTTCTTAGCCTTCTTTCATTCCTCCCCCTAAACTGAGGCTATCGGCAACTGCCTATCTGATAGTCCTGTCTTGCTCTTGAGAAACATTTCAGAAAGAAGACTAAGACAGAAGTAGGAAACTTAGGAAAGCTTATGTTCGTAAATTTTTTTTTACATGAAGGCCAGTTATACCCTTCTTGAAGAAGGACTGAGAACTGGTTAAAATTAGCAGGTTAAGAGCAATGTTTCTGTGCTTAAGCAAGGAGGAAAAAAGACTTCTGACCCCGACGTGATTTGAACACGCAACCTTCTGATCTGGAGTCAGACGCGCTACCGTTGCGCCACGAGGTCAACTTGCACTGTGAGCTCTCACATTGATTCAGGACCTTTGATTTCATATCCTGGAAAGACATTTCCATGGACAGCTTTTTTCCATGGACAGCTATTTATTCCAATAAAAACATTTCCAAGAAACAACCAACCTCTAAAAGTTACCTTTTTAGCCTTCTTTCATTCCTCCCCCTAAACTGAGGCTATCGGCAACTGCCTATCTGATAGTCCTGTCTTGCTCTTGAGAAACAATTCAGAAAGAAGACTAAGACAGAAGTAGGAAACTTAATAAAGCTTATGTTCGTAAAAGATTGACATGAAGGCCAGTGATACCCTACTTGAAGAAGGACTGAGAACTGGTTAAGAGCAATGTTTCTGTGCTTAAGCAAGGAGGAAATGGACTCCTGACCCTGACGTGATTTGAACACGCAACCTTCTGATCTGGAAAAAGACGCGCTACCGTTGCGCCAAGAGGTCAACTGGCACTATGAGCTCTCACATTGATTCAGGACCTTTGATTTCATATCCTAGAAAGACATTTCCATGGACAGCTTTTTTCCATGGACAGCTATTTGTTCCAATAAAAACATTTCCAAGAAACAACCAACCTCTAAAAGTTACCTTTTTAGCCTTCTTTCATTCCTCCCCCTAAACTGAGGCTATCGGCAACTGCCTATCTGATAGTCCTGTCTTGCTCTTGAGAAACATTTCAGAAAGAAGACTAAGACAGAAGTAGGAAACTTAGGAAAGCTTATGTTCGTAAAATTTATTTTTACATGAAGGCCAGTTATGCCCTTCTTGAAGAAGGACTGAGAACTGGTTAAAATTAGCAGGTTAAGAGCAATGTTTCTGTGCTTAAGCAAGGAGGAAAAAGACTTCTGACCCCGACGTGATTTGAACACGCAACCTTCTGATCTGGAGTCAGACGCGCTACCGTTGCGCCACGAGGTCAACTTGCACTATGAGCTCTCACATTGATTCAGGACCTTTGATTTCATATCCTAGAAAGACATTTCCATGGACAGCTATTTTCAATGGACAGCTTTTTGTTCCAATAAAAATATTTCCAAGAAACAACCAACCTTCAAAAGTTACCTTTTTAGCCTTCTTTCATTTCTCCCCCTAAACTGAGGCTATCGGCAACTGCCTAGGACTGAGAACTGGTTAAAATTAGCAGGTTAAGAGCAATGTTTCTGTGTTGAAGCAAGGAGGAAAAAGACTTCTGACCCCGACGTGATTTGAACACGCAACCTTCTGATCTGGAGTCAGACGCGCTACCGTTGCGCCACGAGGTCAACTTGAACTGTGAGCTCTCACATTGATTCAGGACCTTTGATTTCATATCCTGGAAAGACATTTCCATGGACAGCTTTTTTCCATGGACAGCGATTTGTTCCAATAAAAACATTTCCAAGAAACAACCAACCTCTAAAAGTTACCTTTTTAGCCTTCTTTCATTCCTCCCCCTAAACTGAGGCTATCGGCAACTGCCTATCTGATAGTCCTGTCTTGCTCTTTAGAAACATTTCAGAAAGAAGACTAAGACAGAAGTAGGAAACTTAATAAAGCTTATGTTCGTAAAAGATTGACATGAAGGCCAGTGATACCCTACTTGAAGAAGGACTGAGAACTGGTTAAGAGCAATGTTTCTGTGCTTAAGCAAGGAGGAAATGGACTCCTGACCCTGACGTGATTTGAACACGCAACCTTCTGATCTGGAATTAGACGCGCTACCGTTGCGCCAAGAGGTCAACTGGCACTATGAGCTCTCACATTTATTCAGGACCTTTGATTTCATATCCTAGAAAGACATTTCCATGGACAGCTTTTTTCCATGGACAGCTATTTGTTCCAATAAAAACATTTCCAAGAAACAACCAACCTCTAAAAGTTACCTTTTTAGCCTTCTTTCATTCCTCCCCCTAAACTGAGGCTATCGGCAACTGCCTATCTGATAGTCCTGTCTTGCTCTTGAGAAACATTTCAGAAAGAAGACTAAGACAGAAGTAGGAAACTTAAGAAAGCTTATGTTCGTAAAATTTATTTTTACATGAAGGCCAGTTATGCCCTTCTTGAAGAAGGACTGAGAACTGGTTAAAATTAGCAGGTTAAGAGCAATGTTTCTGTGCTTAAGCAAGGAGGAAAAAGACTTCTGATCCCGACGTGATTTGAACACGCAACCTTCTGATCTGGAGTCAGACGCGCTACCGTTGCGCCACGAGGTCAACTTGCACTATGAGCTCTCACATTGATTCAGGACCTTTGATTTCATATCCTAGAAAGACATTTCCATGGACAGCTATTTTCAATGGACAGCTTTTTGTTCCAATAAAAATATTTCCAAGAAACAACCAACCTCTAAAAGTTACCTTTTTAGCCTTCTTTCATTTCTCCCCCTAAACTGAGGCTATCGGCAACTGCCTAGGACTGAGAACTGGTTAAAATTAGCAGGTTAAGAGCAATGTTTCTGTGTTGAAGCAAGGAGGAAAAAGACTTCTGAGCCCGACGTGATTTGAACACGCAACCTTCTGATCTGGAGTCAGACGCGCTACCGTTGCGCCACGAGGTCAATTTGAACTGTGAGCTCTCACATTGATTCAGGACCTTTGATTTCATATCCTGGAAAGACATTTCCATGGACAGCTTTTTTCCATGGACAGCGATTTTTTCCAATGAAAACATTTCCAAGAAACAACCAACCTCTAAAAGTTACCTTTTTAGCCTTCTTTCATTCCTCCCCCTAAACTGAGGCTATCGGCAACTGCCTATCTGATAGTCCTGTCTTGCTCTTTAGAAACATTTCAGAAAGAAGACTAAGACAGAAGTAGGAAACTTAATAAAGCTTATGTTCGTAAAAGATTGACATGAAGGCCAGTGATACCCTACTTGAAGAAGGACTGAGAACTGGTTAAGAGCAATGTTTCTGTGCTTAAGCAAGGAGGAAATGGACTCCTGACCCTGACGTGATTTGAACACGCAACCTTCTGATCGGGAATTAGACGCGCTACCGTTGCGCCAAGAGGTCAACTGGCACTATGAGCTCTCACATTTATTCAGGACCTTTGATTTCATATCCTAGAAAGACATTTCCATGGACAGCTTTTTTCCATGGACAGCTATTTGTTCCAATAAAAACATTTCCAAGAAACAACCAACCTCTAAAAGTTACCTTTTTAGCCTTCTTTCATTCCTCCCCCTAAACTGAGGCTATCGGCAACTGCCTATCTGATAGTCCTGTCTTGCTCTTGAGAAACATTTCAGAAAGAAGACTAAGACAGAAGTAGGAAACTTAAGAAAGCTTATGTTCGTAAAATTTATTTTTACATGAAGGCCAGTTATGCCCTTCTTGAAGAAGGACTGAGAACTGGTTAAAATTAGCAGGTTAAGAGCAATGTTTCTGTGCTTAAGCAAGGAGGAAAAAGACTTCTGATCGCGACGTGATTTGAACACGCAACCTTCTGATCTGGAGTCAGACGCGCTACCGTTGCGCCACGAGGTCAACTTGCACTGTGAGCTCTCACATTGATTCAGGACCTTTGATTTCATATCCTAGAAAGACATTTCCATGGACAGCTTTTTTCCATGGACAGCTTTTTGTTCCAATAAAAATATTTCCAAGAAACAACCAACCTTTAAAAGTTACCTTTTTAGCCTTCTTTCATTCCTCCCCCTAAACTGAGGCTATCGGCAACTGCCTATCTGATAGTCCTGTCTTGCTCTTGAGAAACATTTCAGAAAGAAGACTAAGACAGAAGTAGGAAACTTAGGAAAGCTTATGTTCGTAAAATTTTTTTTACATGAAGGCCAGTTATACCCTTCTTGAAGAAGGACTGAGAACTGGTTAAAATTAGCAGGTTAAGAGCAATGTTTCTGTGCTTAAGCAAGGAGGAAAAAGACTTCTGACCCCCACGTGATTTGAACACGCAAACTTCTGATCTGGAACTAGATGCGCTACCGTTGCGCCATGAGGTCAACTGGCACTATGAGCTCTCACATTGATTCAGGACCTTTGATTTCATATCCTAGAAAGACATTTCCATGGACAGCTATTTTCAATGGACAGCTTTTTGTTCCAATAAAAATATTTCCAAGAAACAACCAACCTCTAAAAGTTACCTTTTTAGCCTTCTTTCATTTCTCCCCCTAAACTGACGCTATCGGCAACTGCCTAGGACTGAGAACTGGTTAAAATTAGCAGGTTAAGAGCAATGTTTCTGTGCTTAAGCAAGGAGGAAATGGACTCCTGACCCCAACGTGATTTGAACACGCAAACTTCTGATCTGGAACTAGATGCGCTACCGTTGCGCCAAGAGGTCAACTGGCACGATGAGCTCTCACATTGATTCAGGACCTTTGATTTCATATCCCAGAAAGACATGTCCATGGACAGCTTTTTTCCATGGACAGCTATTTCTTCCAATAAAAACATTTCCAAGAAACAACCAACCTCTAAAAGTTACCTTTTTAGCCTACTTTCATTCCTCCCCCTAAACTGAGGCTATCGGCAACTGCCTATCTAATAGTCCTGTCTTGCTCTTCACCTTCTTAGCCTTCTTTCATTCCTCCCCCTAAACTGAGGCTATCGGCAACTGCCTATCTGATAGTCCTGTCTTGCTCTTGAGAAACATTTCAGAAAGAAGACTAAGACAGAAGTAGGAAACTTAGGAAAGCTTATGTTCGTAATTTTTTTTTTACATGAAGGCCAGTTATACCCTTCTTGAAGAAGGACTGAGAACTGGTTAAAATTAGCAGGTTAAGAGCAATGTTTCTGTGCTTAAGCAAGGAGGAAAAAAGACTTCTGACCCCGACGTGATTTGAACACGCAACCTTCTGATCTGGAGTCAGACGCGCTACCGTTGCGCCACGAGGTCAACTTGCACTGTGAGCTCTCACATTGATTCAGGACCTTTGATTTCATATCCTGGAAAGACATTTCCATGGACAGCTTTTTTCCATGGACAGCTATTTATTCCAATAAAAACAATTCCAAGAAACAACCAACCTCTAAAAGTTACCTTTTTAGCCTTCTTTCATTCCTCCCCCTAAACTGAGGCTATCGGCAACTGCCTATCTGATAGTCCTGTCTTGCTCTTGAGAAACAATTCAGAAAGAAGACTAAGACAGAAGTAGGAAACTTAATAAAGCTTATGTTCGTAAAAGATTGACATGAAGGCCAGTGATACCCTACTTGAAGAAGGACTGAGAACTGGTTAAGAGCAATGTTTCTGTGCTTAAGCAAGGAGGAAATGGACTCCTGACCCTGACGTGATTTGAACACGCAACCTTCTGATCTGGAAAAAGACGCGCTACCGTTGCGCCAAGAGGTCAACTGGCACTATGAGCTCTCACATTGATTCAGGACCTTTGATTTCATATCCTAGAAAGACATTTCCATGGACAGCTTTTTTCCATGGACAGCTATTTGTTCCAATAAAAACATTTCCAAGAAACAACCAACCTCTAAAAGTTACCTTTTTAGCCTTCTTTCATTCCTCCCCCTAAACTGAGGCTATCGGCAACTGCCTATCTGATAGTCCTGTCTTGCTCTTGAGAAACATTTCAGAAAGAAGACTAAGACAGAAGTAGGAAACTTAGGAAAGCTTATGTTCGTAAAATTTATTTTTACATGAAGGCCAGTTATGCCCTTCTTGAAGAAGGACTGAGAACTGGTTAAAATTAGCAGGTTAAGAGCAATGTTTCTGTGCTTAAGCAAGGAGGAAAAAGACTTCTGACCCCGACGTGATTTGAACACGCAACCTTCTGATCTGGAGTCAGACGCGCTACCGTTGCGCCACGAGGTCAACTTGCACTATGAGCTCTCACATTGATTCAGGACCTTTGATTTCATATCCTAGAAAGACATTTCCATGGACAGCTATTTTCAATGGACAGCTTTTTGTTCCAATAAAAATATTTCCAAGAAACAACCAACCTCTAAAAGTTACCTTTTTAGCCTTCTTTCATTTCTCCCCCTAAACTGAGGCTATCGGCAACTGCCTAGGACTGAGAACTGGTTAAAATTAGCAGGTTAAGAGCAATGTTTCTGTGTTGAAGCAAGGAGGAAAAAGACTTCTGACCCCGACGTGATTTGAACACGCAACCTTCTGATCTGGAGTCAGACGCGCTACCGTTGCGCCACGAGGTCAACTTGAACTGTGAGCTCTCACATTGATTCAGGACCTTTGATTTCATATCCTGGAAAGACATTTCCATGGACAGCTTTTTTCCATGGACAGCGATTTGTTCCAATAAAAACATTTCCAAGAAACAACCAACCTCTAAAAGTTACCTTTTTAGCCTTCTTTCATTCCTCCCCCTAAACTGAGGCTATCGGCAACTGCCTATCTGATAGTCCTGTCTTGCTCTTTAGAAACATTTCAGAAAGAAGACTAAGACAGAAGTAGGAAACTTAATAAAGCTTATGTTCGTAAAAGATTGACATGAAGGCCAGTGATACCCTACTTGAAGAAGGACTGAGAACTGGTTAAGAGCAATGTTTCTGTGCTTAAGCAAGGAGGAAATGGACTCCTGACCCTGACGTGATTTGAACACGCAACCTTCTGATCTGGAATTAGACGCGCTACCGTTGCGCCAAGAGGTCAACTGGCACTATGAGCTCTCACATTTATTCAGGACCTTTGATTTCATATCCTAGAAAGACATTTCCATGGACAGCTTTTTTCCATGGACAGCTATTTGTTCCAATAAAAACATTTCCAAGAAACAACCAACCTCTAAAAGTTACCTTTTTAGCCTTCTTTCATTCCTCCCCCTAAACTGAGGCTATCGGCAACTGCCTATCTGATAGTCCTGTCTTGCTCTTGAGAAACATTTCAGAAAGAAGACTAAGACAGAAGTAGGAAACTTAAGAAAGCTTATGTTCGTAAAATTTATTTTTACATGAAGGCCAGTTATGCCCTTCTTGAAGAAGGACTGAGAACTGGTTAAAATTAGCAGGTTAAGAGCAATGTTTCTGTGCTTAAGCAAGGAGGAAAAAGACTTCTGATCCCGACGTGATTTGAACACGCAACCTTCTGATCTGGAGTCAGACGCGCTACCGTTGCGCCACGAGGTCAACTTGCACTATGAGCTCTCACATTGATTCAGGACCTTTGATTTCATATCCTAGAAAGACATTTCCATGGACAGCTATTTTCAATGGACAGCTTTTTGTTCCAATAAAAATATTTCCAAGAAACAACCAACCTCTAAAAGTTACCTTTTTAGCCTTCTTTCATTTCTCCCCCTAAACTGAGGCTATCGGCAACTGCCTAGGACTGAGAACTGGTTAAAATTAGCAGGTTAAGAGCAATGTTTCTGTGTTGAAGCAAGGAGGAAAAAGACTTCTGAGCCCGACGTGATTTGAACACGCAACCTTCTGATCTGGAGTCAGACGCGCTACCGTTGCGCCACGAGGTCAACTTGAACTGTGAGCTCTCACATTGATTCAGGACCTTTGATTTCATATCCTGGAAAGACATTTCCATGGACAGCTTTTTTCCATGGACAGCGATTTGTTCCAATGAAAACATTTCCAAGAAACAACCAACCTCTAAAAGTTACCTTTTTAGCCTTCTTTCATTCCTCCCCCTAAACTGAGGCTATCGGCAACTGCCTATCTGATAGTCCTGTCTTGCTCTTTAGAAACATTTCAGAAAGAAGACTAAGACAGAAGTAGGAAACTTAATAAAGCTTATGTTCGTAAAAGATTGACATGAAGGCCAGTGATACCCTACTTGAAGAAGGACTGAGAACTGGTTAAGAGCAATGTTTCTGTGCTTAAGCAAGGAGGAAATGGACTCCTGACCCTGACGTGATTTGAACACGCAACCTTCTGATCTGGAATTAGACGCGCTACCGTTGCGCCAAGAGGTCAACTGGCACTATGAGCTCTCACATTTATTCAGGACCTTTGATTTCATATCCTAGAAAGACATTTCCATGGACAGCTTTTTTCCATGGACAGCTATTTGTTCCAATAAAAACATTTCCAAGAAACAACCAACCTCTAAAAGTTACCTTTTTAGCCTTCTTTCATTCCTCCCCCTAAACTGAGGCTATCGGCAACTGCCTATCTGATAGTCCTGTCTTGCTCTTGAGAAACATTTCAGAAAGAAGACTAAGACAGAAGTAGGAAACTTAAGAAAGCTTATGTTCGTAAAATTTATTTTTACATGAAGGCCAGTTATGCCCTTCTTGAAGAAGGACTGAGAACTGGTTAAAATTAGCAGGTTAAGAGCAATGTTTCTGTGCTTAAGCAAGGAGGAAAAAGACTTCTGATCGCGACGTGATTTGAACACGCAACCTTCTGATCTGGAGTCAGACGCGCTACCGTTGCGCCACGAGGTCAACTTGCACTGTGAGCTCTCACATTGATTCAGGACCTTTGATTTCATATCCTAGAAAGACATTTCCATGGACAGCTTTTTTCCATGGACAGCTTTTTGTTCCAATAAAAATATTTCCAAGAAACAACCAACCTTTAAAAGTTACCTTTTTAGCCTTCTTTCATTCCTCCCCCTAAACTGAGGCTATCGGCAACTGCCTATCTGATAGTCCTGTCTTGCTCTTGAGAAACATTTCAGAAAGAAGACTAAGACAGAAGTAGGAAACTTAGGAAAGCTTATGTTCGTAAAATTTTTTTTACATGAAGGCCAGTTATACCCTTCTTGAAGAAGGACTGAGAACTGGTTAAAATTAGCAGGTTAAGAGCAATGTTTCTGTGCTTAAGCAAGGAGGAAAAAGACTTCTGACCCCCACGTGATTTGAACACGCAAACTTCTGATCTGGAACTAGATGCGCTACCGTTGCGCCACGAGGTCAACTGGCACTATGAGCTCTCACATTGATTCAGGACCTTTGATTTCATATCCTAGAAAGACATTTCCATGGACAGCTATTTTCAATGGACAGCTTTTTGTTCCAATAAAAATATTTCCAAGAAACAACCAACCTCTAAAAGTTACCTTTTTAGCCTTCTTTCATTTCTCCCCCTAAACTGAGGCTATCGGCAACTGCCTAGGACTGAGAACTGGTTAAAATTAGCAGGTTAAGAGCAATGTTTCTGTGTTGAAGCAAGGAGGAAAAAGACTTCTGAGCCCGACGTGATTTGAACACGCAACCTTCTGATCTGGAGTCAGACGCGCTACCGTTGCGCCACGAGGTCAACTTGAACTGTGAGCTCTCACATTGATTCAGGACCTTTGATTTCATATCCTGGAAAGACATTTCCATGGACAGCTTTTTTCCATGGACAGCGATTTTTTCCAATGAAAACATTTCCAAGAAACAACCAACCTCTAAAAGTTACCTTTTTAGCCTTCTTTCATTCCTCCCCCTAAACTGAGGCTATCGGCAACTGCCTATCTGATAGTCCTGTCTTGCTCTTTAGAAACATTTCAGAAAGAAGACTAAGACAGAAGTAGGAAACTTAATAAAGCTTATGTTCGTAAAAGATTGACATGAAGGCCAGTGATACCCTACTTGAAGAAGGACTGAGAACTGGTTAAGAGCAATGTTTCTGTGCTTAAGCAAGGAGGAAATGGACTCCTGACCCTGACGTGATTTGAACACGCAACCTTCTGATCGGGAATTAGACGCGCTACCGTTGCGCCAAGAGGTCAACTGGCACTATGAGCTCTCACATTTATTCAGGACCTTTGATTTCATATCCTAGAAAGACATTTCCATGGACAGCTTTTTTCCATGGACAGCTATTTGTTCCAATAAAAACATTTCCAAGAAACAACCAACCTCTAAAAGTTACCTTTTTAGCCTTCTTTCATTCCTCCCCCTAAACTGAGGCTATCGGCAACTGCCTATCTGATAGTCCTGTCTTGCTCTTGAGAAACATTTCAGAAAGAAGACTAAGACAGAAGTAGGAAACTTAAGAAAGCTTATGTTCGTAAAATTTATTTTTACATGAAGGCCAGTTATGCCCTTCTTGAAGAAGGACTGAGAACTGGTTAAAATTAGCAGGTTAAGAGCAATGTTTCTGTGCTTAAGCAAGGAGGAAAAAGACTTCTGATCGCGACGTGATTTGAACACGCAACCTTCTGATCTGGAGTCAGACGCGCTACCGTTGCGCCACGAGGTCAACTTGCACTGTGAGCTCTCACATTGATTCAGGACCTTTGATTTCATATCCTAGAAAGACATTTCCATGGACAGCTTTTTTCCATGGACAGCTTTTTGTTCCAATAAAAATATTTCCAAGAAACAACCAACCTTTAAAAGTTACCTTTTTAGCCTTCTTTCATTCCTCCCCCTAAACTGAGGCTATCGGCAACTGCCTATCTGATAGTCCTGTCTTGCTCTTGAGAAACATTTCAGAAAGAAGACTAAGACAGAAGTAGGAAACTTAGGAAAGCTTATGTTCGTAAAATTTTTTTTACATGAAGGCCAGTTATACCCTTCTTGAAGAAGGACTGAGAACTGGTTAAAATTAGCAGGTTAAGAGCAATGTTTCTGTGCTTAAGCAAGGAGGAAAAAGACTTCTGACCCCCACGTGATTTGAACACGCAAACTTCTGATCTGGAACTAGATGCGCTACCGTTGCGCCACGAGGTCAACTGGCACTATGAGCTCTCACATTGATTCAGGACCTTTGATTTCATATCCTAGAAAGACATTTCCATGGACAGCTATTTTCAATGGACAGCTTTTTGTTCCAATAAAAATATTTCCAAGAAACAACCAACCTCTAAAAGTTACCTTTTTAGCCTTCTTTCATTTCTCCCCCTAAACTGACGCTATCGGCAACTGCCTAGGACTGAGAACTGGTTAAAATTAGCAGGTTAAGAGCAATGTTTCTGTGCTTAAGCAAGGAGGAAATGGACTCCTGACCCCAACGTGATTTGAACACGCAAACTTCTGATCTGGAACTAGATGCGCTACCGTTGCGCCAAGAGGTCAACTGGCACGATGAGCTCTCACATTGATTCAGGACCTTTGATTTCATATCCCAGAAAGACATGTCCATGGACAGCTTTTTTCCATGGACAGCTATTTCTTCCAATAAAAACATTTCCAAGAAACAACCAACCTCTAAAAGTTACCTTTTTAGCCTACTTTCATTCCTCCCCCTAAACTGAGGCTATCGGCAACTGCCTATCTAATAGTCCTGTCTTGCTCTTCACCTTCTTAGCCTTCTTTCATTCCTCCCCCTAAACTGAGGCTATCGGCAACTGCCTATCTGATAGTCCTGTCTTGCTCTTGAGAAACATTTCAGAAAGAAGACTAAGACAGAAGTAGGAAACTTAGGAAAGCTTATGTTCGTAATTTTTTTTTTACATGAAGGCCAGTTATACCCTTCTTGAAGAAGGACTGAGAACTGGTTAAAATTAGCAGGTTAAGAGCAATGTTTCTGTGCTTAAGCAAGGAGGAAAAAAGACTTCTGACCCCGACGTGATTTGAACACGCAACCTTCTGATCTGGAGTCAGACGCGCTACCGTTGCGCCACGAGGTCAACTTGCACTGTGAGCTCTCACATTGATTCAGGACCTTTGATTTCATATCCTGGAAAGACATTTCCATGGACAGCTTTTTTCCATGGACAGCTATTTATTCCAATAAAAACAATTCCAAGAAACAACCAACCTCTAAAAGTTACCTTTTTAGCCTTCTTTCATTCCTCCCCCTAAACTGAGGCTATCGGCAACTGCCTATCTGATAGTCCTGTCTTGCTCTTGAGAAACAATTCAGAAAGAAGACTAAGACAGAAGTAGGAAACTTAATAAAGCTTATGTT
The DNA here is from genome assembly GCF_029499605.1 of Hyla sarda. NCBI lineage: Eukaryota > Metazoa > Chordata > Amphibia > Anura > Hylidae > Hyla > Hyla sarda. The sequence continues at coordinate 28,536 of NW_026608713.1, forward strand.
CGTAAAAGATTGACATGAAGGCCAGTGATACCCTACTTGAAGAAGGACTGAGAACTGGTTAAGAGCAATGTTTCTGTGCTTAAGCAAGGAGGAAATGGACTCCTGACCCTGACGTGATTTGAACACGCAACCTTCTGATCTGGAAAAAGACGCGCTACCGTTGCGCCAAGAGGTCAACTGGCACTATGAGCTCTCACATTGATTCAGGACCTTTGATTTCATATCCTAGAAAGACATTTCCATGGACAGCTTTTTTCCATGGACAGCTATTTGTTCCAATAAAAACATTTCCAAGAAACAACCAACCTCTAAAAGTTACCTTTTTAGCCTTCTTTCTTTCCTCCCCCTAAACTGAGGCTATCGGCAACTGCCTATCTGATAGTCCTGTCTTGCTCTTGAGAAACATTTCAGAAAGAAGACTAAGACAGAAGTAGGAAACTTAGGAAAGCTTATGTTCGTAAAATTTATTTTTACATGAAGGCCAGTTATGCCCTTCTTGAAGAAGGACTGAGAACTGGTTAAAATTAGCAGGTTAAGAGCAATGTTTCTGTGCTTAAGCAAGGAGGAAAAAGACTTCTGACCCCGACGTGATTTGAACACGCAACCTTCTGATCTGGAGTCAGACGCGCTACCGTTGCGCCACGAGGTCAACTTGCACTATGAGCTCTCACATTGATTCAGGACCTTTGATTTCATATCCTAGAAAGACATTTCCATGGACAGCTATTTTCAATGGACAGCTTTTTGTTCCAATAAAAATATTTCCAAGAAACAACCAACCTCTAAAAGTTACCTTTTTAGCCTTCTTTCATTTCTCCCCCTAAACTGAGGCTATCGGCAACTGCCTAGGACTGAGAACTGGTTAAAATTAGCAGGTTAAGAGCAATGTTTCTGTGCTTAAGCAAGGAGGAAATGGACTCCTGACCCTGACGTGATTTGAACACGCAACCTTCTGATCTGGAGTCAGACGCGCTACCGTTGCGCCACGAGGTCAACTTGCATTGTGAGCTCTCACATTGATTCAGGACCTTTGATTTCATATCCTGGAAAGACATTTCCATGGACAGCTTTTTTCCATGGACAGCTATTTGTTCCAATAAAAACATTTCCAAGAAACAACCAACCTCTAAAAGTTACCTTTTTAGCCTTCTTTCATTCCTCCCCCTAAACTGAGGCTATCGGCAACTGCCTATCTGATAGTCCTGTCTTGCTCTTGAGAAACATTTCAGAAAGAAGACTAAGACAGAAGTAGGAAACTTAATAAAGCTTATGTTCGTAAAAGATTGACATGAAGGCCAGTGATACCCTACTTGAAGAAGGACTGAGAACTGGTTAAGATTAGCAGGTTAAGAGCAATGTTTCTGTTTTTAAGCAAGAAGGAAAGGGACTCCTGACCCCGACGTGATTTGGACACACAACCTTCTGATCTGGAGTCAGACGCGCTACCGTTGCGCCACGAGGTCAACTGGCACTATGAGCTCTCACATTGATTCAGGACCTTTGATTTCATATCCTAGAAAGACATTTCCATGGACAGCTATTTTCAATGGACAGCTTTTTGTTCCAATAAAAATATTTCCAAGAAACAACCAACCTCTAAAAGTTACCTTTTTAGCCTTCTTTCATTTCTCCCCCTAAACTGACGCTATCGGCAACTGCCTAGGACTGAGAACTGGTTAAAATTAGCAGGTTAAGAGCAATGTTTCTGTGCTTAAGCAAGGAGGAAATGGACTCCTGACCCCAACGTGATTTGAACACGCAAACTTCTGATCTGGAACTAGATGCGCTACCGTTGCGCCAAGAGGTCAACTGGCACGATGAGCTCTCACATTGATTCAGGACCTTTGATTTCATATCCCAGAAAGACATGTCCATGGACAGCTTTTTTCCATGGACAGCTATTTCTTCCAATAAAAACATTTCCAAGAAATAACCAACCTCTAAAAGTTACCTTTTTAGCCTACTTTCATTCCTCCCCCTAAACTGAGGCTATCGGCAACTGCCTATCTAATAGTCCTGTCTTGCTCTTGACCTTCTTAGCCTTCTTTCATTCCTCCCCCTAAACTGAGGCTATCGGCAACTGCCTATCTGATAGTCCTGTCTTGCTCTTGAGAAACATTTCAGAAAGAAGACTAAGACAGAAGTAGGAAACTTAGGAAAGCTTATGTTCGTAAAATTTTTTTTACATGAAGGCCAGTTATACCCTTCTTGAAGAAGGACTGAGAACTGGTTAAAATTAGCAGGTTAAGAGCAATGTTTCTGTGCTTAAGCAAGGAGGAAAAAAGACTTCTGACCCCGACGTGATTTGAACACGCAACCTTCTGATCTGGAGTAAGACGCGCTACCGTTGCGCCATGAGGTCAACTTGCACTGTGAGCTCTCACATTGATTCAGGACCTTTGATTTCATATCCTGGAAAGACATTTCCATGGACAGCTTTTTTCCATGGACAGCTATTTATTCCAATAAAAACATTTCCAAGAAACAACCAACCTCTAAAAGTTACCTTTTTAGCCTTCTTTCATTCCTCCCCCTAAACTGAGGCTATCGGCAACTGCCTATCTGATAGTCCTGTCTTGCTCTTGAGAAACAATTCAGAAAGAAGAATAAGACAGAAGTAGGAAACTTAATAAAGCTTATGTTCGTAAAAGATTGACATGAAGGCCAGTGATACCCTACTTGAAGAAGGACTGAGAACTGGTTAAGAGCAATGTTTCTGTGCTTAAGCAAGGAGGAAATGGACTCCTGACCCTGACGTGATTTGAACACGCAACCTTCTGATCTGGAAAAAGACGCGCTACCGTTGCGCCAAGAGGTCAACTGGCACTTTGAGCTCTCACATTGATTCAGGACCTTTGATTTCATATCCTAGAAAGACATTTCCATGGACAGCTATTTTCAATGGACAGCTTTTTGTTCCAATAAAAATATTTCCAAGAAACAACCAACCTCTAAAAGTTACCTTTTTAGCCTTCTTTCATTTCTCCCCCTAAACTGAGGCTATCGGCAACTGCCTAGGACTGAGAACTGGTTAAAATTAGCAGGTTAAGAGCAATGTTTCTGTGTTGAAGCAAGGAGGAAAAAGACTTCTGACCCCGACGTGATTTGAACACGCAACCTTCTGATCTGGAGTCAGACGCGCTACCGTTGCGCCACGAGGTCAACTTGAACTGTGAGCTCTCACATTGATTCAGGACCTTTGATTTCATATTCTGGAAAGACATTTCCATGGACAGCTTTTTTCCATGGACAGCGATTTGTTCCAATAAAAACATTTCCAAGAAACAACCAACCTCTAAAAGTTACCTTTTTAGCCTTCTTTCATTCCTCCCCCTAAACTGAGGCTATCGGCAACTGCCTATCTGATAGTCCTGTCTTGCTCTTTAGAAACATTTCAGAAAGAAGACTAAGACAGAAGTAGGAAACTTAAGAAAGCTTATGTTCGTAAAATGTATTTTTACATGAAGGCCAGTTATGCCCTTCTTGAAGAAGGACTGAGAACTGGTTAAAATTAGCAGGTTAAGAGCAATGTTTCTGTGCTTAAGCAAGGAGGAAAAAGACTTCTGATCCCGACGTGATTTGAACACGCAACCTTCTGATCTGGAGTCAGACGAGCTAACGTTGCGCCACGAGGTCAACTTGCCCTGTGAGCTCTCACATTGATTCAGGACCTTTGATTTCATATCCTAGAAAGACATTTCCATGGACAGCTATTTTCAATGGACAGCTTTTTGTTCCAATAAAAATATTTCCAAGAAACAACCAACCTCTAAAAGTTACCTTTTTAGCCTTCTTTCATTTCTCCCCCTAAACTGAGGCTATCGGCAACTGCCTAGGACTGAGAACTGGTTAAAATTAGCAGGTTAAGAGCAATGTTTCTGTGTTGAAGCAAGGAGGAAAAAGACTTCTGACCCCGACGTGATTTGAACACGCAACCTTCTGATCTGGAGTCAGACGCGCTACCGTTGCGCCACGAGGTCAACTTGAACTGTGAGCTCTCACATTGATTCAGGACCTTTGATTTCATATCCTGGAAAGACATTTCCATGGACAGCTTTTTTCCATGGACAGCGATTTGTTCCAATAAAAACATTTCCAAGAAACAACCAACCTCTAAAAGTTACCTTTTTAGCCTTCTTTCATTCCTCCCCCTAAACTGAGGCTATCGGCAACTGCCTATCTGATAGTCCTGTCTTGCTCTTGAGAAACATTTCAGAAAGAAGACTAAGACAGAAGTAGGAAACTTAATAAAGCTTATGTTCGTAAAAGATTGACATGAAGGCCAGTGATACCCTACTTGAAGAAGGACTGAGAACTGGTTAAGATTAGCAGGTTAAGAGCAATGTTTCTGTGCTTAAGCAAGAAGGAAAGGGACTCCTGACCCCGACGTGATTTGGACACACAACCTTCTGATCTGGAGTCAGACGCGCTACCGTTGCGCCACGAGGTCAACTGGCACTATGAGCTCTCACATTGATTCAGGACCTTTGATTTCATATCCTAGAAAGACATTTCCATGAACAGCTATTTTCAATGGACAGCTTTTTGTTCCAATAAAAATATTTCCAAGAAACAACCAACCTCTAAAAGTTACCTTTTTAGCCTTCTTTCATTTCTCCCCCTAAACTGACGCTATCGGCAACTGCCTAGGACTGAGAACTGGTTAAAATTAGCAGGTTAAGAGCAATGTTTCTGTGCTTAAGCAAGGAGGAAATGGACTCCTGACCCCAACGTGATTTGAACACGCAAACTTCTGATCTGGAACTAGATGCGCTACCGTTGCGCCAAGAGGTCAACTGGCACGATGAGCTCTCACATTGATTCAGGACCTTTGATTTCATATCCCAGAAAGACATGTCCATGGACAGCTTTTTTCCATGGACAGCTATTTCTTCCAATAAAAACATTTCCAAGAAACAACCAACCTCTAAAAGTTACCTTTTTAGCCTACTTTCATTCCTCCTCCTAAACTGAGGCTATCGGCAACTGCCTATCTAATAGTCCTGTCTTGCTCTTGACCTTCTTAGCCTTCTTTCATTCCTCCCCCTAAACTGAGGCTATCGGCAACTGCCTATCTGATAGTCCTGTCTTGCTCTTGAGAAACATTTCAGAAAGAAGACTAAGACAGAAGTAGGAAACTTAGGAAAGCTTATGTTCGTAAAATTTTTTTTACATGAAGGCCAGTTATACCCTTCTTGAAGAAGGACTGAGAACTGGTTAAAATTAGCAGGTTAAGAGCAATGTTTCTGTGCTTAAGCAAGGAGGAAAAAAGACTTCTGACCCCGACGTGATTTGAACACGCAACCTTCTGATCTGGAGTCAGACGCGCTACCGTTGCGCCACGAGGTCAACTTGCACTGTGAGCTCTCACATTGATTCAGGACCTTTGATTTCATATCCTGGAAAGACATTTCCATGGACAGCTTTTTTCCATGGACAGCTATTTATTCCAATAAAAACTTTTTCCAAGCTTATGTTCGTAAAAGATTGACATGAAGGCCAGTGATACCCTACTTGAAGAAGGACTGAGAACTGGTTAAGAGCAATGTTTCTGTGCTTAAGCAAGGAGGAAATGGACTCCTGACCCTGACGTGATTTGAACACGCAACCTTCTGATCTGGAATAAGACACGCTACCGTTGCGCCAAGAGGTCAACTGGCACTATGAGCTCTCACATTGATTCAGGACCTTTGATTTCATATCCTAGAAAGACATTTCCATGGACAGCTTTTTTCCATGGACAGCTATTTGTTCCAATAAAAACATTTCCAAGAAACAACCAACCTCTAAAAGTTACCTTTTTAGCCTTCTTTCATTCCTCCCCCTAAACTGAGGCTATCGGCAACTGCCTATCTGATAGTCCTGTCTTGCTCTTGAGAAACATTTCAGAAAGAAGACTAAGACAGAAGTAGGAAACTTAATAAAGCTTATGTTCGTAAAAGATTGACATGAAGGCCAGTGATACCCTACTTGAAGAAGGACTGAGAACTGGTTAAGAGCAATGTTTCTGTGCTTAAGCAAGGAGGAAATGGACTCCTGACCCTGACGTGATTTGAACACGCAACCTTCTGATCTGGAATAAGACGCGCTACCGTTGCGCCAAGAGGTCAACTGGCACTATGAGCTCTCACATTGATTCAGGACCTTTGATTTCATATCCTAGAAAGACATTTCCATGGACAGCTTTTTTCCATGGACAGCTATTTGTTCCAATAAAAACATTTCCAAGAAACAACCAACCTCTAAAAGTTACCTTTTTAGCCTTCTTTCATTCCTCCCCCTAAACTGAGGCTATCGGCAACTGCCTATCTGATAGTCCTGTCTTGCTCTTGAGAAACATTTCAGAAAGAAGACTAAGACAGAAGTAGGAAACTTAGGAAAGCTTATGTTCGTAAAATTTATTTTTACATGAAGGCCAGTTATGCCCTTCTTGAAGAAGGACTGAGAACTGGTTAAAATTAGCAGGTTAAGAGCAATGTTTCTGTGCTTAAGCAAGGAGGAAAAAGACTTCTGACCCCGACGTGATTTGAACACGCAACCTTCTGATCTGGAGTCAGACGCGCTACCGTTGCGCCACGAGGTCAACTTGTACTGTGAGCTCTCACATTGATTCAGGACCTTTGATTTCATATCCTAGAAAGACATTTCCATGGACAGCTTTTTTCCATGGACAGCTATTTGTTCCAATAAAAACATTTCCAAGAAACAACCAACCTCTAAAAGTTACCTTTTTAGCCTTCTTTCATTCCTCCCCCTAAACTGAGGCTATCGGCAACTGCCTATCTGATAGTCCTGTCTTGCTCTTGAGAAACATTTCAGAAAGAAGACTAAGACAGAAGTAGGAAACTTAATAAAGCTTATGTTCGTAAAAGATTGACATGAAGGCCAGTGATACCCTACTTGAAGAAGGACTGAGAACTGGTTAAGATTAGCAGGTTAAGAGCAATGTTTCTGTGCTTAAGCAAGAAGGAAAGGGACTCCTGACCCCGACGTGATTTGGACACACAACCTTCTGATCTGGAGTCAGACGCGCTACCGTTGCGCCACGAGGTCAACTGGCACTATGAGCTCTCACATTGATTCAGGACCTTTGATTTCATATCCTAGAAAGACATTTCCATGAACAGCTATTTTCAATGGACAGCTTTTTGTTCCAATAAAAATATTTCCAAGAAACAACCAACCTCTAAAAGTTACCTTTTTAGCCTTCTTTCATTTCTCCCCCTAAACTGACGCTATCGGCAACTGCCTAGGACTGAGAACTGGTTAAAATTAGCAGGTTAAGAGCAATGTTTCTGTGCTTAAACAAGGAGGAAATGGACTCCTGACCCCAACGTGATTTGAACACGCAAACTTCTGATCTGGAACTAGATGCGCTACCGTTGCGCCAAGAGGTCAACTGGCACGATGAGCTCTCACATTGATTCAGGACCTTTGATTTCATATCCCAGAAAGACATGTCCATGGACAGCTTTTTTCCATGGACAGCTATTTCTTCCAATAAAAACATTTCCAAGAAACAACCAACCTCTAAAAGTTACCTTTTTAGCCTACTTTCATTCCTCCTCCTAAACTGAGGCTATCGGCAACTGCCTATCTAATAGTCCTGTCTTGCTCTTGACCTTCTTAGCCTTCTTTCATTCCTCCCCCTAAACTGAGGCTATCGGCAAGTGCCTATCTGATAGTCCTGTCTTGCTCTTGAGAAACATTTCAGAAAGAAGACTAAGACAGAAGTAGGAAACTTAGGAAAGCTTATGTTCGTAAAATTTTTTTTACATGAAGGCCAGTTATACCCTTCTTGAAGAAGGACTGAGAACTGGTTAAAATTAGCAGGTTAAGAGCAATGTTTCTGTGCTTAAGCAAGGAGGAAAAAAGACTTCTGACCCCGACGTGATTTGAACACGCAACCTTCTGATCTGGAGTCAGACGCGCTACCGTTGCGCCACGAGGTCAACTTGCACTGTGAGCTCTCACATTGATTCAGGACCTTTGATTTCATATCCTGGAAAGACATTTCCATGGACAGCTTTTTTCCATGGACAGCTATTTATTCCAATAAAAACATTTTCCAAGCTTATGTTCGTAAAAGATTGACATGAAGGCCAGTGATACCCTACTTGAAGAAGGACTGAGAACAGGTTAAGAGCAATGTTTCTGTGCTTAAGCAAGGAGGAAATGGACTCCTGACCCTGACGTGATTTGAACACGCAACCTTCTGATCTGGAATAAGACACGCTACCGTTGCGCCAAGAGGTCAACTGGCACTATGAGCTCTCACATTGATTCAGGACCTATGATTTCATATCCTAGAAAGACATTTCCATGGACAGCTTTTTTCCATGGACAGCTATTTGTTCCAATAAAAACATTTCCAAGAAACAACCAACCTCTAAAAGTTACCTTTTTAGCCTTCTTTCATTCCTCCCCCTAAACTGAGGCTATCGGCAACTGCCTATCTGATAGTCCTGTCTTGCTCTTGAGAAACATTTCAGAAAGAAGACTAAGACAGAAGTAGGAAACTTAATAAAGCTTATGTTCGTAAAAGATTGACATGAAGGCCAGTGATACCCTACTTGAAGAAGGACTGAGAACTGGTTAAGAGCAATGTTTCTGTGCTTAAGCAAGGAGGAAATGGACTCCTGACCCTGACGTGATTTGAACACGCAACCTTCTGATCTGGAATAAGACGCGCTACCATTGCGCCAAGAGGTCAACTGGCACTATGAGCTCTCACATTGATTCAGGACCTTTGATTTCATATCCTAGAAAGACATTTCCATGGACAGCTTTTTTCCATGGACAGCTATTTGTTCCAATAAAAACATTTCCAAGAAACAACCAACCTCTAAAAGTTACCTTTTTAGCCTTCTTTCATTCCTCCCCCTAAACTGAGGCTATCGGCAACTGCCTATCTGATAGTCCTGTCTTGCTCTTGAGAAACATTTCAGAAAGAAGACTAAGACAGAAGTAGGAAACTTAGGAAAGCTTATGTTCGTAAAATTTATTTTTACATGAAGGCCAGTTATGCCCTTCTTGAAGAAGGACTGAGAACTGGTTAAAATTAGCAGGTTAAGAGCAATGTTTCTGTGCTTAAGCAAGGAGGAAAAAGACTTCTGACCCCGACGTGATTTGAACACGCAACCTTCTGATCTGGAGTCAGACGCGCTACCGTTGCGCCACGAGGTCAACTTGTACTGTGAGCTCTCACATTGATTCAGGACCTTTGATTTCATATCCTAGAAAGACATTTCCATGGACAGCTTTTTTCCATGGACAGCTATTTGTTCCAATAAAAACATTTCCAAGAAACAACCAACCTCTAAAAGTTACCTTTTTAGCCTTCTTTCATTCCTCCCCCTAAACTGAGGCTATCGGCAACTGCCTATCTGATAGTCCTGTCTTGCTCTTGAGAAACATTTCAGAAAGAAGACTGAGACAGAAGTAGGAAACTTAGGAAAGCTTATATTCGGAAAAAATTGACATGAAGGCCAGTGATACCCTTCTTGAAGAAGGACTGAGAACTGGTTAAAATTAGCAGGTTAAGAGCAATGTTTCTGTGCTTAAGCAAGGAGGAAATGGACTCCTGACCCCAACGTGATTTGAACACGCAAACTTCTGATCTCGAACTAGATGCACTACCGTTGCGCCAAGAGGTCAACTAGCACGATGAGCTCTCACATTGATTCAGGACCTTTGATTTCATATCCTAGAAAGACATATCCATGGACAGCTTTTTTCCATGGACAGCTATTTCTTCCAATAAAAACATTTCCAAGAAACAACCAACCTCTAAAAGTTACCTTTTTAGCCTACTTTCATTCCTCCCCCTAAACTGAGGCTATCGGCAACTGCCTATCTAATAGTCCTGTCCTGCTCTTGACCTTCTTAGCCTTCTTTCATTCCTCCCCCTAAACTGAGGCTATCGGCAACTGCCTATCTGATAGTCCTGTCTTGCTCTTGAGAAACATTTCAGAAAGAAGACTAAGACAGAAGTAGGAAACTTAGGAAAGCTTATGTTCGTAAAATTTTTTTTACATGAAGGCCAGTTATACCCTTCTTGAAGAAGGACTGAGAACTGGTTAAAATTAGCAGGTTAAGAGCAATGTTTCTGTGCTTAAGCAAGGAGGAAAAAGACTTCTGACCCCGACGTGATTTGAACACGCAACCTTCTGATCTGGAGTCAGACGCGCTACCGTTGCGCCACAAGGTTAACTTGCACTGTGAGCTCTCACATCGATTCAGGACCTTTGATTTCATATCCTGGAAAGACATTTCCATGGACAGCTTTTTTCCATGGACAGCTATTTGTTCCAATAAAAACATTTCCAAGAAACAACCAACCTCTAAAAGTTACCTTTTTAGCCTTCTTTCATTCCTCCCCCTAAACTGAGGCTATCGGCAACTGCCTATCTGATAGTCCTGTCTTGCTCTTGAGAAACATTTCAGAAAGAAGACTAAGACAGAAGTAGGAAACTTAATAAAGCTTATGTTCGTAAAAGATTGACATGAAGGCCAGTGATACCCTACTTGAAGAAGGACTGAGAACTGGTTAAGATTAGCAGGTTAAGAGCAATGTTTCTGTGCTTAAGCAAGAAGGAAAGGGACTCCTGACCCCGACGTGATTTGGACACACAACCTTCTGATCTGGAGTCAGACGCGCTACCGTTGCGCCACGAGGTCAACTGGCACTATGAGCTCTCACATTGATTCAGGACCTTTGATTTCATATCCTAGAAAGACATTTCCATGAACAGCTATTTTCAATGGACAGCTTTTTGTTCCAATAAAAATATTTCCAAGAAACAACCAACCTCTAAAAGTTACCTTTTTTAGCCTTCTTTCATTTCTCCCCCTAAACTGAGGCTATCGGCAACTGCCTAGGACTGAGAACTGGTTAAAATTAGCAGGTTAAGAGCAATGTTTCTGTGCTTAAGCAAGGAGGAAATTGACTCCTGACCCCAACGTGATTTGAACACGCAAACTTCTGATCTGGAACTAGATGCGCTACCGTTGCGCCAAGAGGTCAACTGGCACGATGAGCTCTCACATTGATTCAGGACCTTTGATTTCATATCCCAGAAAGACATGTCCATGGACAGCTTTTTTCCATGGACAGCTATTTCTTCCAATAAAAACATTTCCAAGAAACAACCAACTTCTAAAAGTTACCTTTTTAGCCTACTTTCATTCGTCCCCCTAAACTGAGGCTATCGGCAACTGCCTATCTAATAGTCCTGTCTTGCTCTTGACCTTCTTAGCCTTCTTTCATTCCTCCCCCTAAACTGAGGCTATCGGCAACTTCCTATCTGATAGTCCTGTCTTGCTCTTGAGAAACATTTCAGAAAGAAGACTAAGACAGAAGTAGGAAACTTAGGAAAGCTTATGTTCATAAAATTTTTTTTTACATGAAGGCCAGTTATACCCTTCTTGAAGAAGGACTGAGAACTGGTTAAAATTAGCAGGTTAAGAGCAATGTTTCTGTGCTTAAGCAAGGAGGAAAAAGACTTCTGACCCCGACGTGATTTGAACACGCAACCTTCTGATCTGGAGTCAGACGCGCTACCGTTGCGCCACGAGGTCAACGTGCACTGTGAGCTCTCACATCGATTCAGGACCTTTGATTTCATATCCTGGAAAGACATTTCCATGGACAGCTTTTTTCCATGGACAGCTATTTGTTCCAATAAAAACATTTCCAAGAAACAACCAACCTCTAAAAGTTACCTTTTTAGCCTTCTTTCATTCCTCCCCCTAAACTGAGGCTATCGGCAACTGCCTATCTGATAGTCCTGTCTTGCTCTTGAGAAACATTTCAGAAAGAAGACTAAGACAGAAGTAGGAAACTTAGGAAAGCTTATGTTCGTAAAATTTTTTTTACATGAAGGCCAGTTATACCCTTCTTGAAGAAGGACTGAGAACTGGTTAAAATTAGCAGGTTAAGAGCAATGTTTCTGTGCTTAAGCAAGGAGGAAAAAAGACTTCTGACCCCGACGTGATTTGAACACGCAACCTTCTGATCTGGAGTCAGACACGCTACCGTTGCGCCACGAGGTCAACTTGCACTGTGAGCTCTCACATTGATTCAGGACCTTTGATTTCATATCCTGGAAAGACATTTCCATGGACAGCTTTTTTCCATGGACAGCTATTTGTTCCAATAAAAACATTTCCAAGAAACAACCAACCTCTAAAAGTTACCTTTTTAGCCTTCTTTCATTCCTCCCCCTAAACTGAGGCTATCGGCAACTGCCTATCTGATAGTCCTGTCTTGCTCTTGAGAAACATTTCAGAAAGAAGACTAAGACAGAAGTAGGAAACTTAATAAAGCTTATGTTCGTAAAAGATTGACATGAAGGCCAGTGATACCCTACTTGAAGAAGGACTGAGAACTGGTTAAGAGCAATGTTTCTGTGCTTAAGCAAGGAGGAAATGGACTCCTGACCCTGACGTGATTGGAACACGCAACCTTCTGATCTGGAATAAGACGCGCTACCGTTGCGCCAAGAGGTCAACTGGCACTATGAGCTCTCACATTGATTCAGGACCTTTGATTTCATATCCTAGAAAGACATTTCCATGGACAGCTTTTTTCCATGGACAGCTATTTGTTCCAATAAAAACATTTCCAAGAAACAACCAACCTCTAAAAGTTACCTTTTTAGCCTTCTTTCATTCCTCCCCCTAAACTGAGGCTATCGGCAACTGCCTATCTGATAGTCCTGTCTTGCTCTTGAGAAACATTTCAGAAAGAAGACTAAGACAGAAGTAGGAAACTTAGGAAAGCTTATGTTCGTAAAATTTATTTTTACATGAAGGCCAGTTATGCTCTTCTTGAAGAAGGACTGAGAACTGGTTAAAATTTGCAGGTTAAGAGCAATGTTTCTGTGCTTAAGCAAGGAGGAAAAAGACTTCTGACCCCGACGTGATTTGAACACGCAACCTTCTGATCTGGAGTCAGACGCGCTACCGTTGCGCCACGAGGTCAACTTGCACTGTCAGCTCTCACATTGATTCAGGACCTTTGATTTCATATCCTAGAAAGACATTTCCATGGACAGCTTTTTTCCATGGACAGCTATTTGTTCCAATAAAAACATTTCCAAGAAACAACCAACCTCTAAAAGTTACCTTTTTAGCCTTCTTTCATTCCTCCCCCTAAACTGAGGCTATCGGCAACTGCCTATCTGATAGTCCTGTCTTGCTCTTGAGAAACATTTCAGAAAGAAGACTAAGACAGAAGTAGAAAACTTAATAAAGCTTATGTTCGTAAAAGATTGACATGTAGGCCAGTGATACCCTACTAGAAGAAGGACTGAGAACTGGTTAAGAGCAATGTTTCTTTGCTTAAGCAAGGAGGAAATGCACTCCTGACCCCGACATGATTTGAACACGCAACCTTCTGATCTGGAATTAGACGCGCTACCGTTGCGCCAAGAGGTCAACTGGCACTATGAGCTCTCACATTGATTCAGGACCTTTGATTTCATATCCTAGAAAGACATATGCATGGACAGCTTTTTTCCATGGACAGCTATTTCTTCCAATAAAAACATTTCCAAGAAACAACCAACCTCTAAAAGTTAACTTTTTTACCACACAACCTTCTGATCTGGAGTCAGACGTGCTACCGTTGCGCCACGAGGTCAACTGGCACTGTGAGCTCTCACATTGATTCAGGACCCATGATTTCATATCCTAGAAAGACATTTCCATGGACAGCTATTTTCAATGGACAGCTTTTTGTTCCAATAAAAATATTTCCAAGAAACAACCAACCTCTAAAAGTTACCTTTTTAGCCTTCTTTCATTTCTCCCCCTAAACTGAGGCTATCGGCAACTGCCTAGGACTGAGAACTGGTTAAAATTAGCAGGTTAAGAGCAATGTTTCTGTGCTTAAGCAAGGAGGAAAAAGACTTCTGACCCCCACGTGATTTGAACACGCAACCTTCTGATCTGGAGTCAGACGCGCTACCGTTGCGCCAAGAGGTCAACTTGCACTGTGAGCTTTCACATTGATTCAGGACCTTTGATTTCATATCCTGGAAAGACATTTCCATGGACAGCTTTTTTCCATGGACAGCTATTTGTTCCAATAAAAACATTTCCAAGAAACAACCAACCTCTAAAAGTTACCTTTTTAGCCTTCTTTCATTCCTCCCCCTAAACTGAGGCTATCGGCAACTGCCTATCTGATAGTCCTGTCTTGCTCTTGAGAAACATTTCAGAAAGAAGACTAAGACAGAAGTAGGAAACTTAATAAAGCTTATGTTCGTAAAAGATTGACATGAAGGCCAGTGATACCCTACTTGAAGAAGGACTGAGAACTGGTTAAGATTAGCAGGTTAAGAGCAATGTTTCTGTGCTTAAGCAAGAAGGAAAGGGACTCCTGACCCCGACGTGATTTGGACACACAACCTTCTGATCTGGAGTCAGACGCGCTACCGTTGCGCCACGAGGTCAACTGGCACTATGAGCTCTCACATTGATTCAGGACCTTTGATTTCATATCCTAGAAAGACATTTCCATGAACAGCTATTTTCAATGGACAGCTTTTTGTTCCAATAAAAATATTTCCAAGAAACAACCAACCTCTAAAAGTTACCTTTTTAGCCTTCTTTCATTTCTCCCCCTAAACTGACGCTATCGGCAACTGCCTAGGACTGAGAACTGGTTAAAAGCAATGTTTCTGTGCTTAAGCAAGGAGGAAATGGACTCCTGACCCCAACGTGATTTGAACACGCAAACTTCTGATCTGGAACTAGATGCGCTACCGTTGCGCCAAGAGGTCAACTGGCACGATGAGCTCTCACATTGATTCAGGACCTTTGATTTCATATCCCAGAAAGACATGTCCATGGACAGCTTTTTTCCATGGACAGCTATTTCTTCCAATAAAAACATTTCCAAGAAACAACCAACCTCTAAAAGTTACCTTTTTAGCCTACTTTCATTCCTCCTCCTAAACTGAGGCTATCGGCAACTGCCTATCTAATAGTCCTGTCTTGCTCTTGACCTTCTTAGCCTTCTTTCATTCCTCCCCCTAAACTGAGGCTATCGGCAACTGCCTATCTGATAGTCCTGTCTTGCTCTTGAGAAACATTTCAGAAAGAAGACTAAGACAGAAGTAGGAAACTTAGGAAAGCTTATGTTCGTAAAATTTTTTTTACATGAAGGCCAGTTATACCCTTCTTGAAGAAGGACTGAGAACTGGTTAAAATTAGCAGGTTAAGAGCAATGTTTCTGTGCTTAAGCAAGGAGGAAAAAAGACTTCTGACCCCGACGTGATTTGAACACGCAACCTTCTGATCTGGAGTCAGACGCGCTACCGTTGCGCCACGAGGTCAACTTGCTCTGTGAGCTCTCACATTGATTCAGGACCTTTGATTTCATATCCTGGAAAGACATTTCCATGGACAGCTTTTTTCCATGGACAGCTATTTATTCCAATAAAAACATTTTCCAAGCTTATGTTCGTAAAAGATTGACATGAAGGCCAGTGATACCCTACTTGAAGAAGGACTGAGAACTGGTTAAGAGCAATGTTTCTGTGCTTAAGCAAGGAGGAAATGGACTCCTGACACCGACGTGATTAGAACACGCAACCTTCTGATCTGGAATTAGACGCGCTACCGTTGCGCCAAGAGGTCAACTGGCACTATGAGCTCTCACATTGATTCAGGACCTTTGATTTCATATCCTAGAAAGACATTTCCATGGACAGCTTTTTTCCATGGACAGCTATTTGTTCCAATAAAAACATTTCCAAGAAACAACCAACCTCTAAAAGTTACCTTTTTAGCCTTCTTTCATTCCTCCCCCTAAACTGAGGCTATCGGCAACTGCCTATCTGATAGTCCTGTCTTGCTCTTGAGAAACATTTCAGAAAGAAGACTAAGACAGAAGTAGGAAATTTAAAAAAGCTTATGTTCGTAAAAGGTTGACATGAAGGCCAGTGATACCCTACTTGAAGAAGGACTGAGAACTGGTTAAGAGCAATGTTTCTGTGCTTAAGCAAGAAGGAAATGAACTCCTGACCCTGACGTGATTTGAACACGCAACCTTCTGATCTGGAATTAGATGCGCTACTGTTGCGCCAAGAGGTCAACTGGCACTATGAGCTCTCACATTGATTCAGGACCTTTGATTTCATATCCTAGAAAGACATTTCCATGGACAGCTTTTTTCCATGGACAGCTATTTGTTCCAATAAAAACATTTCCAAGAAACAACCAACCTCTAAAAGTTACCTTTTTAGCCTTCTTTCATTCCTCCCCCTAAACTGAGGCTATCGGCAACTGCCTATCTGATAGTCCTGTCTTGCTCTTGAGAAACATTTCAGAAAGAAGACTAAGACAGAAGTAGGAAACTTAGGAAAGCTTATGTTCGTAAAATTTATTTTTACATGAAGGCCAGTTATGCCCTTCTTGAAGAAGGACTGAGAACTGGTTAAAATTAGCAGGTTAAGAGCAATGTTTCTGTGCTTAAGCAAGGAGGAAAAAGACTTCTGACCCCGACGTGATTTGAACACGCAACCTTCTGATCTGGAGTCAGACGCGCTACCGTTGCGCCACGAGGTCATATTGCCCTGCGAGCTCTCACATTGATTCAGGACCCTTGATTTCATATCCTAGAAAGACTTTTCCATGGACAGTTTTTTTCCATGGACAGCTATTTGTTCCAATAAAAACATTTCCAAGAAACAACCAACCTCTAAAAGTTACCTTTTTAGCCTTCTTTCATTCCTCCCCCTAAACTGAGGCTATCGGCAACTGCCTATCTGATAGTCCTGTCTTGCTCTTGAGAAACATTTCAGAAAGAAGACTAAGACAGAAGTAGGAAACTTAATAAAGCTTATGTTCGTAAAAGATTGACATGAAGGCCAGTGATACCCTACTTGAAGAAGGACTGAGAACTGGTTAAGATTAGCAGGTTAAGAGCAATGTTTCTGTGCTTAAGCAAGAAGGAAAGGGACTCCTGACCCCGACGTGATTTGGACACACAACCTTCTGATCTGGAGTCAGACGCGCTACCGTTGCGCCACGAGGTCAACTGGCACTATGAGCTCTCACATTGATTCAGGACCTTTGATTTCATATCCTAGAAAGACATTTCCATGAACAGCTATTTTCAATGGACAGCTTTTTGTTCCAATAAAAATATTTCCAAGAAACAACCAACCTCTAAAAGTTACCTTTTTAGCCTTCTTTCATTTCTCCCCCTAAACTGACGCTATCGGCAACTGCCTAGGACTGAGAACTGGTTAAAATTAGCAGGTTAAGAGCAATGTTTCTGTGCTTAAGCAAGGAGGAAATGGACTCCTGACCCCAACGTGATTTGAACACGCAAACTTCTGATCTGGAACTAGATGCGCTACCGTTGCGCCAAGAGGTCAACTGGCACGATGAGCTCTCACATTGATTCAGGACCTTTGATTTCATATCCCAGAAAGACATGTCCATGGACAGCTTTTTTCTATGGACAGCTATTTCTTCCAATAAAAACATTTCCAAGAAACAACCAACCTCTAAAAGTTACCTTTTCAGCCTACTTTCATTCCTCCTCCTAAACTGAGGCTATCGGCAACTGCCTATCTGATAGTCCTGTCTTGCTCTTGAGAAACATTTCAGAAAGAAGACTAAGACAGAAGTAGGAAACTTAGGAAAGCTTATGTTCGTAAAATATTTTTTTACATGAAAGCCAGTTATACCCTTCTTGAAGAAGGACTGAGAACTGGTTAAAATTAGCAGGTTAAGAGCAATGTTTCTGTGCTTAAGCAAGGAGGAAAAAAGACTTCTGACCCCGACGTGATTTGAACACGCAACCTTCTGATATGGAGTCAGACGCGCTACCGTTGCGCCACGAGGTCAACTTGCACTATGAGCTCTCACATTGATTCAGGACCTTTGATTTCATATCCTGGAAAGACATTTCCATGGACAGCTTTTTTCCATGGACAGCTATTTATTCCAATAAAAACATTTTCCAAGCTTATGTTCGTAAAAGATTGACATGAAGGCAAGTGATACCCTACTTGAAGAAGGACTGAGAACTGGTTAAGAGCAATGTTTCTGTGCTTAAGCAAGGAGGAAATGGACTCCTGACACCGACGTGATTAGAACACGCAACCTTCTGATCTGGAATTAGACGCGCTACCGTTGCGCCAAGAGGTCAACTGGCACTATGAGCTCTCACATTGATTCAGGACCTTTGATTTCATATCCTAGAAAGACATTTCCATGGACAGCTTTTTTCCATGGACAGCTATTTGTTCCAATAAAAACATTTCCAAGAAACAACCAACCTCTAAAAGTTACCTTTTTAGCCTTCTTTCATTCCTCCCCCTAAACTGAGGCTATCGGCAACTGCCTATCTGATAGTCCTGTCTTGCTCTTGAGAAACATTTCAGAAAGAAGACTAAGACAGAAGTAGGAAATTTAAAAAAGCTTATGTTCGTAAAAGGTTGACATGAAGGCCAGTGATACCCTACTTGAAGAAGGACTGAGAACTGGTTAAGAGCAATGTTTCTGTGCTTAAGCAAGAAGGAAATGAACTCCTGACCCTGACGTGATTTGAACACGCAACCTTCTGATCTGGAATTAGACGCGCTACTGTTGCGCCAAGAGGTCAACTGGCACTATGAGCTCTCACATTGATTCAGGACCTTTGATTTCATATCCTAGAAAGACATTTCCATGGACAGCTTTTTTCCATGGACAGCTATTTGTTCCAATAAAAACATTTCCAAGAAACAAGCAACCTCTAAAAGTTAACTTTTTAGCCTTCTTTCATTCCTCCCCCTAAACTGAGGCTATAGGCAACTGCCTATCTGATAGTCCTGTCTTGCTCTTGAGAAACATTTCAGAAAGAAGACTAAGACAGAAGTAGGAAACTTAGGAAAGCTTATGTTCGTAAAATTTATTTTTACATGAAGGCCAGTTATGCCCTTCTTGAAGAAGGACTGAGAACTGGTTAAAATTAGCAGGTTAAGAGCAATGTTTCTGTGCTTAAGCAAGGAGGAAAAAGACTTCTGACCCCGACGTGATTTGAACACGCAACCTTCTGATCTGGAGTCAGACGCGCTACCGTTGCGCCACGAGGTCAACTTGCACTATGAGCTCTCACATTGATTCAGGACCTTTGATTTCATATCCTAGAAAGACATTTCCATGGACAGCTATTTTCAATGGACAGCTTTTTGTTCCAATAAAAATATTTCCAAGAAACAACCAACCTCTAAAAGTTACCTTTTTAGCCTTCTTTCATTTCTCCCCCTAAACTGAGGCTATTGGCAACTGCCTAGGACTGAGAACTGGTTAAAATTAGCAGGTTAAGAGCAATGTTTCTGTGTTGAAGCAAGGAGGAAAAAGACTTCTGACCCCGACGTGATTTGAACACGCAACCTTCTGATCTGGAGTCAGACGCGCTACCGTTGCGCCACGAGGTCAACTTGAACTGTGAGCTCTCACATTGATTCAGGACCTTTGATTTCATATCCTGGAAAGACATTTCCATGGACAGCTTTTTTCCATGGACAGCGATTTGTTCCAATAAAAACATTTCCAAGAAACAACCAACCTCTAAAAGTTACCTTTTTAGCCTTCTTTCATTCCTCCCCCTAAACTGAGGCTATCGGCAACTGCCTATCTGATAGTCCTGTCTTGCTCTTTAGAAACATTTCAGAAAGAAGACTAAGACAGAAGTAGGAAACTTAATAAAGCTTATGTTCGTAAAAGATTGACATGAAGGCCAGTGATACCCTACTTGAAGAAGGACTGAGAACTGGTTAAGAGCAATGTTTCTGTGCTTAAGCAAGGAGGAAATGGACTCCTGACCCTGACGTGATTTGAACACGCAACCTTCTGATCTGGAATTAGACGCGCTACCGTTGCGCCAAGAGGTCAACTGGCACTATGAGCTCTCACATTTATTCAGGACCTTTGATTTCATATCCTAGAAAGACATTTCCATGGACAGCTTTTTTCCATGGACAGCTATTTGTTCCAATAAAAACATTTCCAAGAAACAACCAACCTCTAAAAGTTACCTTTTTAGCCTTCTTTCATTCCTCCCCCTAAACTGAGGCTATCGGCAACTGCCTATCTGATAGTCCTGTCTTGCTCTTGAGAAACATTTCAGAAAGAAGACTAAGACAGAAGTAGGAAACTTAAGAAAGCTTATGTTCGTAAAATTTATTTTTACATGAAGGCCAGTTATGCCCTTCTTGAAGAAGGACTGAGAACTGGTTAAAATTAGCAGGTTAAGAGCAATGTTTCTGTGCTTAAGCAAGGAGGAAAAAGACTTCTGATCCCGACGTGATTTGAACACGCAACCTTCTGATCTGGAGTCAGACGCGCTACCGTTGCGCCACGAGGTCAACTTGCACTATGAGCTCTCACATTGATTCAGGACCTTTGATTTCATATCCTAGAAAGACATTTCCATGGACAGCTATTTTCAATGGACAGCTTTTTGTTCCAATAAAAATATTTCCAAGAAACAACCAACCTCTAAAAGTTACCTTTTTAGCCTTCTTTCATTTCTCCCCCTAAACTGAGGCTATCGGCAACTGCCTAGGACTGAGAACTGGTTAAAATTAGCAGGTTAAGAGCAATGTTTCTGTGTTGAAGCAAGGAGGAAAAAGACTTCTGACCCCAACGTGATTTGAACACGCAACCTTCTGATCTGGAGTCAGACGCGCTACCGTTGCGCCACGAGGTCAACTTGAACTGTGAGCTCTCACATTGATTCAGGACCTTTGATTTCATATCCTGGAAAGACATTTCCATGGACAGCTTTTTTCCATGGACAGCGATTTGTTCCAATAAAAACATTTCCAAGAAACAACCAACCTCTAAAAGTTACCTTTTTAGCCTTCTTTCATTCCTCCCCCTAAACTGAGGCTATCGGCAACTGCCTATCTGATAGTCCTGTCTTGCTCTTGAGAAACATTTCAGAAAGAAGACTAAGACAGAAGTAGGAAACTTAGGAAAGCTTATGTTCGTAAAATTTTTTTTACATGAAGGCCAGTTATACCCTTCTTGAAGAAGGACTGAGAACTGGTTAAAATTAGCAGGTTAAGAGCAATGTTTCTGTGCTTAAGCAAGGAGGAAAAAGACTTCTGACCCCCACGTGATTTGAACACGCAACCTTCTGATCTGGAGTCAGACGCGCTACCGTTGCGCCACGAGGTCAACTTGCATTGTGAGCTCTCACATTGATTCATGACCTTTGATTTCATATCCTGGAAAGACATTTCCGTGGACAGCTTTTTTCCATGGACAGCTATTTGTTCCAATAAAAACATTTCCAAGAAACAACCAACCTCTAAAAGTTACCTTTTCAGCCTTCTTTCATTCCTCCCCCTAAACTGAGGCTATCGACAACTGCCTATCTGATAGTCCTGTCTTGCTCTTGAGAAACATTTCAGAAAGAAGACTAAGACAGAAGTAGGAAACTTAATAAAGCTTATGTTCGTAAAAGATTGACATGAAGGCCAGTGATACCCTACTTGAAGAAGGACTGGGAACTGGTTAAGATTAGCAGGTTAAGAGCAATGTTTCTGTTTTTAAGCAAGAAGGAAAGGGACTCCTGACCCCGACGTGATTTGGACACACAACCTTCTGATCTGGAGTCAGACGCGCTACCGTTGCGCCACGAGGTCAACTGGCACTATGAGCTCTCACATTGATTCAGGACCTTTGATTTCATATCCTAGAAAGACATTTCCATGGACAGCTATTTTCAATGGACAGCTTTTTGTTCCAATAAAAATATTTCCAAGAAACAACCAACCTCTAAAAGTTACCTTTTTAGCCTTCTTTCATTTCTCCCCCTAAACTGACGCTATCGGCAACTGCCTAGGACTGAGAACTGGTTAAAATTAGCAGGTTAAGAGCAATGTTTCTGTGCTTAAGCAAGGAGGAAATGGACTCCTGACCCCAACGTGATTTGAACACGCAAACTTCTGATCTGGAACTAGATGCGCTACCGTTGCGCCAAGAGGTCAACTGGCACGATGAGCTCTCACATTGATTCAGGACCTTTGATTTCATATCCCAGAAAGACATGTCCATGGACAGCTTTTTTCCATGGACAGCTATTTCTTCCAATAAAAACATTTCCAAGAAACAACCAACCTCTAAAAGTTACCTTTTTAGCCTACTTTCATTCCTCCCCCTAAACTGAGGCTATCGGCAACTGCCTATCTAATAGTCCTGTTTTGCTCTTGACCTTCTTAGCCTTCTTTCATTCCTCCCCCTAAACTGAGGCTATCGGCAACTGCCTATCTGATAGTCCTGTCTTGCTCTTGAGAAACATTTCAGAAAGAAGACTAAGACAGAAGTAGGAAACTTAGGAAAGCTTATGTTCGTAAATTTTTTTTTACATGAAGGCCAGTTATACCCTTCTTGAAGAAGGACTGAGAACTGGTTAAAATTAGCAGGTTAAGAGCAATGTTTCTGTGCTTAAGCAAGGAGGAAAAAAGACTTCTGACCCCGACGTGATTTGAACACGCAACCTTCTGATCTGGAGTCAGACGCGCTACCGATGCGCCACGAGGTCAACTTGCACTATGAGCTCTCACATTGATTCAGGACCTTTGATTTCATATCCTGGAAAGACATTTCCATGGACAGCTTTTTTCCATGGACAGCTATTTATTCCAATAAAAACATTTCCAAGAAACAACCAACCTCTAAAAGTTACCTTTTTAGCCTTCTTTCATTCCTCCCCCTAAACTGAGGCTATCGGCAACTGCCTATCTGATAGTCCTGTCTTGCTCTTGAGAAACAATTCAGAAAGAAGACTAAGACAGAAGTAGGAAACTTAATAAAGCTTATGTTCGTAAAAGATTGACATGAAGGCCAGTGATACCCTACTTGAAGAAGGACTGAGAACTGGTTAAGAGCAATGTTTCTGTGCTTAAGCAAGGAGGAAATGGACTCCTGACCCTGACATGATTTGAACACGCAACCTTCTGATCTGGAAAAAGACGCGCTACCGTTGCACCAAGAGGTCAACTGGCACTATGAGCTCTCACATTGATTCAGGACATTTGATTTCATATCCTAGAAAGACATTTCCATGGACAGCTTTTTTCCATGGACAGCTATTTGTTCCAATAAAAACATTTCCAAGAAACAACCAACCTCTAAAAGTTACCTTTTTAGCCTTCTTTCATTCCTCCCCCTAAACTGAGGCTATCGGCAACTGCCTATCTGATAGTCCTGTCTTGCTCTTGAGAAACATTTCAGAAAGAAGACTAAGACAGAAGTAGGAAACTTAGGAAAGCTTATGTTCGTAAAATTTATTTTTACATGAAGGCCAGTTATGCCCTTCTTGAAGAAGGACTGAGAACTGGTTAAAATTAGCAGGTTAAGAGCAATGTTTCTGTGCTTAAGCAAGGAGGAAAAAGACTTCTGACCCCGACGTGATTTGAACACGCAACCTTCTGATCTGGAGTCAGACGCGCTACCGTTGCGCCACAAGGTCAACTTGCACTATGAGCTCTCACATTGATTCAGGACCTTTGATTTCATATCCTAGAAAGACATTTCCATGGACAGCTATTTTCAATGGACAGCTTTTTGTTCCAATAAAAATATTTCCAAGAAACAACCAACCTCTAAAAGTTACCTTTTTAGCCTTCTTTCATTTCTCCCCCTAAACTGAGGCTATCGGCAACTGCCTAGGACTGAGAACTGGTTAAAATTAGCAGGTTAAGAGCAATGTTTCTGTGTTGAAGCAAGGAGGAAAAAGACTTCTGACCCCGACGTGATTTGAACACACAACCTTCTGATCTGGAGTCAGACGCGCTACCGTTGCGCCACGAGGTCAACTTGAACTGTGAGCTCTCACATTGATTCAGGACCTTTGATTTCATATCCTGGAAAGACATTTCCATGGACAGCTTTTTTCCATGGACAGCGATTTGTTCCAATAAAAACATTTCCAAGAAACAACCAACCTCTAAAAGTTACCTTTTTAGCCTTCTTTCATTCCTCCCCCTAAACTGAGGCTATCGGCAACTGCCTATCTGATAGTCCTGTCTTGCTCTTTAGAAACATTTCAGAAAGAAGACTAAGACAGAAGTAGGAAACTTAATAAAGCTTATGTTCGTAAAAGATTGACATGAAGGCCAGTGATACCCTACTTGAAGAAGGACTGAGAACTGGTTAAGAGCAATGTTTCTGTGCTTAAGCAAGGAGGAAATGGTCTCCTGACCCTGACGTGATTTGAACACGCAACCTTCTGATCTGGAATTAGACGCGCTACCGTTGCGCCAAGAGGTCAACTGGGACTATGAGCTCTCACATTTATTCAGGACCTTTGATTTCATATCCTAGAAAGACATTTCCATGGACAGCTTTTTTCCATGGACAGCTATTTGTTCCAATAAAAACATTTCCAAGAAACAACCAACCTCTAAAAGTTACCTTTTTAGCCTACTTTCATTCCTCCCCCTAAACTGAGGCTATCGGCAACTGCCTATCTGATAGTCCTGTCTTGCTCTTGAGAAACATTTCAGAAAGAAGACTAAGACAGAAGTAGGAAACTTAAGAAAGCTTATGTTCGTAAAATTTATTTTTACATGAAGGCCAGTTATGCCCTTCTTGAAGAAGGACTGAGAACTGGTTAAAATTAGCAGGTTAAGAGCAATGTTTCTGTGCTTAAGCAAGGAGGAAAAAGACTTCTGATCCCGACGTGATTTGAACACGCAACCTTCTGATCTGGAGTCAGACGCGCTACCGTTGCGCCACGAGGTCAACTTGCACTGTGAGCTCTCACATTGATTCAGGACCTTTGATTTCATATCCTAGAAAGACATTTCCATGGACAGCTTTTTTCCATGGACAGCTTTTTGTTCCAATAAAAATATTTCCAAGAAACAACCAACCTTTAAAAGTTACCTTTTTAGCCTTCTTTCATTCCTCCCCCTAAACTGAGGCTATCGGCAACTGCCTATCTGATAGTCCTGTCTTGCTCTTGAGAAACATTTCAGAAAGAAGACTAAGACAGAAGTAGGAAACTTAATAAAGCTTATGTTCGTAAAAGATTGACATGAAGGCCAGTGATACCCTACTTGAAGAAGGACTGAGAACTGGTTAAGATTAGCAGGTTAAGAGCAATGTTTCTGTTTTTAAGCAAGAAGGAAAGGGACTCCTGACCCCGACGTGATTTGGACACACAACCTTCTGATCTGGAGTCAGACGCGCTACCGTTGCGCCACGAGGTCAACTGGCACTATGAGCTCTCACATTGATTCAGGACCTTTGATTTCATATCCTAGAAAGACATTTCCATGGACAGCTATTTTCAATGGACAGCTTTTTGTTCCAATAAAAATATTTCCAAGAAACAACCAACCTCTAAAAGTTACCTTTTTAGCCTTCTTTCATTTCTCCCCCTAAACTGACGCTATTGGCAACTGCCTAGGACTGAGAACTGGTTAAAATTAGCAGGTTAAGAGCAATGTTTCTGTGCTTAAGCAAGGAGGAAATGGACTCCTGACCCCAACGTGATTTGAACACGCAAACTTCTGATCTGGAACTAGATGCGCTACCGTTGCGCCAAGAGGTCAACTGGCACGATGAGCTCTCACATTGATTCAGGACCTTTGATTTCATATCCCAGAAAGACATGTCCATGGACAGCTTTTTTCCATGGACAGCTATTTCTTCCAATAAAAACATTTCCAAGAAACAACCAACCTCTAAAAGTTACCTTTTTAGCCTACTTTCATTCCTCCCCCTAAACTGAGGCTATCGGCAACTGCCTATCTAATAGTCCTGTCTTGCTCTTGACCTTCTTAGCCTTCTTTCATTCCTCCCCCTAAACTGAGGCTATCGGCAACTGCCTATCTGATAGTCCTGTCTTGCTCTTGAGAAACATTTCAGAAAGAAGACTAAGACAGAAGTAGGAAACTTAGGAAAGCTTATGTTCGTAAATTTTTTTTTACATGAAGGCCAGTTATACCCTTCTTGAAGAAGGACTGAGAACTGGTTAAAATTAGCAGGTTAAGAGCAATGTTTCTGTGCTTAAGCAAGGAGGAAAAAAGACTTCTGACCCCGACGTGATTTGAACACGCAACCTTCTGATCTGGAGTCAGACGCGCTACCGTTGCGCCACGAGGTCAACTTGCACTGTGAGCTCTCACATTGATTCAGGACCTTTGATTTCATATCCTGGAAAGACATTTCCATGGACAGCTTTTTTCCATGGACAGCTATTTATTCCAATAAAAACATTTCCAAGAAACAACCAACCTCTAAAAGTTACCTTTTTAGCCTTCTTTCATTCCTCCCCCTAAACTGAGGCTATCGGCAACTGCCTATCTGATAGTCCTGTCTTGCTCTTGAGAAACAATTCAGAAAGAAGACTAAGACAGAAGTAGGAAACTTAATAAAGCTTATGTTCGTAAAAGATTGACATGAAGGCCAGTGATACCCTACTTGAAGAAGGACTGAGAACTGGTTAAGAGCAATGTTTCTGTGCTTAAGCAAGGAGGAAATGGACTCCTGACCCTGACGTGATTTGAACACGCAACCTTCTGATCTGGAAAAAGACGCGCTACCGTTGCGCCAAGAGGTCAACTGGCACTATGAGCTCTCACATTGATTCAGGACCTTTGATTTCATATCCTAGAAAGACATTTCCATGGACAGCTTTTTTCCATGGACAGCTATTTGTTTCAATAAAAACATTTCCAAGAAACAACCAACCTCTAAAAGTTACCTTTTTAGCCTTCTTTCATTCCTCCCCCTAAACTGAGGCTATCGGCAACTGCCTATCTGATAGTCCTGTCTTGCTCTTGAGAAACATTTCAGAAAGAAGACTAAGACAGAAGTAGGAAACTTAGGAAAGCTTATGTTCGTAAAATTTATTTTTACATGAAGGCCAGTTATGCCCTTCTTGAAGAAGGACTGAGAACTGGTTAAAATTAGCAGGTTAAGAGCAATGTTTCTGTGCTTAAGCAAGGAGGAAAAAGACTTCTGACCCCGACGTGATTTGAACACGCAACCTTCTGATCTGGAGTCAGACGCGCTACCGTTGCGCCACGAGGTCAACTTGCACTATGAGCTCTCACATTGATTCAGGACCTTTGATTTCATATCCTAGAAAGACATTTCCATGGACAGCTATTTTCAATGGACAGCTTTTTGTTCCAATAAAAATATTTCCAAGAAACAACCAACCTCTAAAAGTTACCTTTTTAGCCTTCTTTCATTTCTCCCCCTAAACTGAGGCTATCGGCAACTGCCTAGGACTGAGAACTGGTTAAAATTAGCAGGTAAAGAGCAATGTTTCTGTGTTGAAGCAAGGAGGAAAAAGACTTCTGACGCCGACGTGATCTGAACACGCAACCTTCTGATCTGGAGTCAGACGCGCTACCGTTGCGCCACGAGGTCAACTTGAACTGTGAGCTCTCACATTGATTCAGGACCTTTGATTTCATATCCTGGAAAGACATTTCCATGGACAGCTTTTTTCCATGGACAGCGATTTGTTCCAATAAAAACATTTCCAAGAAACAACCAACCTCTAAAAGTTACCTTTTTAGCCTTCTTTCATTCCCCCCCCTAAACTGAGGCTATCGGCAACTGCCTATCTGATAGTCCTGTCTTGCTCTTTAGAAACATTTCAGAAAGAAGACTAAGACAGAAGTAGGAAACTTAATAAAGCTTATGTTCGTAAAAGATTGACATGAAGGCCAGTGATACCCTACTTGAAGAAGGACTGAGAACTGGTTAAGAGCAATGTTTCTGTGCTTAAGCAAGGAGGAAATGGACTCCTGACCCTGACGTGATTTGAACACGCAACCTTCTGATCTGGAATTAGACGCGCTACCGTTGCGCCAAGAGGTCAACTGGCACTATGAGCTCTCACATTTATTCAGGACCTTTGATTTCATATCCTAGAAAGACATTTCCATGGACAGCTTTTTTCCATGGACAGCTATTTGTTCCAATAAAAACATTTCCAAGAAACAACCAACCTCTAAAAGTTACCTTTTTAGCCTTCTTTCATTCCTCCCCCTAAACTGAGGCTATCGGCAACTGCCTATCTGATAGTCCTGTCTTGCTCTTGAGAAACAATTCAGAAAGAAGACTAAGACAGAAGTAGGAAACTTAATAAAGCTTATGTTCGTAAAAGATTGACATGAAGGCCAGTGATACCCTACTTGAAGAAGGACTGAGAACTGGTTAAGAGCAATGTTTCTGTGCTTAAGCAAGGAGGAAATGGACTCCTGACCCTGACATGATTTGAACTCGCAACCTTCTGATCTGGAAAAAGACGCGCTACCGTTGCGCCAAGAGGTCAACTGGCACTATGAGCTCTCACATTGATTCAGGACATTTGATTTCATATCCTAGAAAGACATTTCCATGGACAGCTTTTTTCCATGGACAGCTATTTGTTCCAATAAAAACATTTCCAAGAAACAACCAACCTCTAAAAGTTACCTTTTTAGCCTTCTTTCATTCCTCCCCCTAAACTGAGGCTATCGGCAACTGCCTATCTGATAGTCCTGTCTTGCTCTTGAGAAACATTTCAGAAAGAAGACTAAGACAGAAGTAGGAAACTTAGGAAAGCTTATGTTCGTAAAATTTATTTTTACATGAAGGCCAGTTATGCCCTTCTTGAAGAAGGACTGAGAACTGGTTAAAATTAGCAGGTTAAGAGCAATGTTTCTGTGCTTAAGCAAGGAGGAAAAAGACTTCTGACCCCGACGTGATTTGAACACGCAACCTTCTGATCTGGAGTCAGACGCGCTACCGTTGCGCCACGAGGTCAACTTGCACTATGAGCTCTCACATTGATTCAGGACCTTTGATTTCATATCCTAGAAAGACATTTCCATGGACAGCTATTTTCAATGGACAGCTTTTTGTTCCAATAAAAATATTTCCAAGAAACAACCAACCTCTAAAAGTTACCTTTTTAGCCTTCTTTCATTTCTCCCCCTAAACTGAGGCTATCGGCAACTGCCTAGGACTGAGAACTGGTTAAAATTAGCAGGTTAAGAGCAATGTTTCTGTGTTGAAGCAAGGAGGAAAAAGACTTCTGACCCCGACGTGATTTGAACACACAACCTTCTGATCTGGAGTCAGACGCGCTACCGTTGCGCCACGAGGTCAACTTGAACTGTGAGCTCTCACATTGATTCAGGACCTTTGATTTCATATCCTGGAAAGACATTTCCATGGACAGCTTTTTTCCATGGACAGCGATTTGTTCCAATAAAAACATTTCCAAGAAACAACCAACCTCTAAAAGTTACCTTTTTAGCCTTCTTTCATTCCTCCCCCTAAACTGAGGCTATCGGCAACTGCCTATCTGATAGTCCTGTCTTGCTCTTTAGAAACATTTCAGAAAGAAGACTAAGACAGAAGTAGGAAACTTAATAAAGCTTATGTTCGTAAAAGATTGACATGAAGGCCAGTGATACCCTACTTGAAGAAGGACTGAGAACTGGTTAAGAGCAATGTTTCTGTGCTTAAGCAAGGAGGAAATGGTCTCCTGACCCTGACGTGATTTGAACACGCAACCTTCTGATCTGGAATTAGACGCGCTACCGTTGCGCCAAGAGGTCAACTGGGACTATGAGCTCTCACATTTATTCAGGACCTTTGATTTCATATCCTAGAAAGACATTTCCATGGACAGCTTTTTTCCATGGACAGCTATTTGTTCCAATAAAAACATTTCCAAGAAACAACCAACCTCTAAAAGTTACCTTTTTAGCCTACTTTCATTCCTCCCCCTAAACTGAGGCTATCGGCAACTGCCTATCTGATAGTCCTGTCTTGCTCTTGAGAAACATTTCAGAAAGAAGACTAAGATAGAAGTAGGAAACTTAAGAAAGCTTATGTTCGTAAAATTTATTTTTACATGAAGGCCAGTTATGCCCTTCTTGAAGAAGGACTGAGAACTGGTTAAAATTAGCAGGTTAAGAGCAATGTTTCTGTGCTTAAGCAAGGAGGAAAAAGACTTCTGATCCCGACGTGATTTGAACACGCAACCTTCTGATCTGGAGTCAGACGCGCTACCGTTGCGCCACGAGGTCAACTTGCACTGTGAGCTCTCACATTGATTCAGGACCTTTGATTTCATATCCTAGAAAGACATTTCCATGGACAGCTTTTTTCCATGGACAGCTTTTTGTTCCAATAAAAATATTTCCAAGAAACAACCAACCTTTAAAAGTTACCTTTTTAGCCTTCTTTCATTCCTCCCCCTAAACTGAGGCTATCGGCAACTGCCTATCTGATAGTCCTGTCTTGCTCTTGAGAAACATTTCAGAAAGAAGACTAAGACAGAAGTAGGAAACTTAGGAAAGCTTATGTTCGTAAAATTTTTTTTACATGAAGGCCAGTTATACCCTTCTTGAAGAAGGACTGAGAACTGGTTAAAATTAGCAGGTTAAGAGCAATGTTTCTGTGCTTAAGCAAGGAGGAAAAAGACTTCTGACCCTCACGTGATTTGAACACGCAACCTTCTGATCTGGAGTCAGACGCGCTACCGTTGCGCCACGAGGTCAACTTGCATTGTGAGCTCTCACATTGATTCAGGACCTTTGATTTCATATCCTGGAAAGACATTTCCATGGACAGCTTTTTTCCATGGACAGCTATTTGTTCCAATAAAAACATTTCCAAGAAACAACCAACCTCTAAAAGTTACCTTTTTAGCCTTCTTTCATTCCTCCCCCTAAACTGAGGCTATCGGCAACTGCCTATCTGATAGTCCTGTCTTGCTCTTGAGAAACATTTCAGAAAGAAGACTAAGACAGAAGTAGGAAACTTAATAAAGCTTATGTTCGTAAAAGATTGACATGAAGGCCAGTGATACCCTACTTGAAGAAGGACTGAGAACTGGTTAAGATTAGCAGGTTAAGAGCAATGTTTCTGTTTTTAAGCAAGAAGGAAAGGGACTCCTGACCCCGACGTGATTTGGACACACAACCTTCTGATCTGGAGTCAGACGCGCTACCGTTGCGCCACGAGGTCAACTGGCACTATGAGCTCTCACATTGATTCAGGACCTTTGATTTCATATCCTGGAAAGACATTTCCATGGACAGCTTTTTTCCATGGACAGCTATTTATTCCAATAAAAACATTTCCAAGAAACAACCAACCTCTAAAAGTTACCTTTTTAGCCTTCTTTCATTCCTCCCCCTAAACTGAGGCTATCGGCAACTGCCTATCTGATAGTCCTGTCTTGCTCTTGAGAAACAATTCAGAAAGAAGACTAAGACAGAAGTAGGAAACTTAATAAAGCTTATGTTCGTAAAAGATTGACATGAAGGCCAGTGATACCCTACTTGAAGAAGGACTGAGAACTGGTTAAGAGCAATGTTTCTGTGCTTAAGCAAGGAGGAAATGGACTCCTGACCCTGACGTGATTTGAACACGCAACCTTCTGATCTGGAAAAAGACGCGCTACCGTTGCGCCAAGAGGTCAACTGGCACTATGAGCTCTCACATTGATTCAGGACCTTTGATTTCATATCCTAGAAAGACATTTCCATGGACAGCTTTTTTCCATGGACAGCTATTTGTTTCAATAAAAACATTTCCAAGAAACAACCAACCTCTAAAAGTTACCTTTTTAGCCTTCTTTCATTCCTCCCCCTAAACTGAGGCTATCGGCAACTGCCTATCTGATAGTCCTGTCTTGCTCTTGAGAAACATTTCAGAAAGAAGACTAAGACAGAAGTAGGAAACTTAGGAAAGCTTATGTTCGTAAAATTTATTTTTACATGAAGGCCAGTTATGCCCTTCTTGAAGAAGGACTGAGAACTGGTTAAAATTAGCAGGTTAAGAGCAATGTTTCTGTGCTTAAGCAAGGAGGAAAAAGACTTCTGACCCCGACGTGATTTGAACACGCAACCTTCTGATCTGGAGTCAGACGCGCTACCGTTGCGCCACGAGGTCAACTTGCACTATGAGCTCTCACATTGATTCAGGACCTTTGATTTCATATCCTAGAAAGACATTTCCATGGACAGCTATTTTCAATGGACAGCTTTTTGTTCCAATAAAAATATTTCCAAGAAACAACCAACCTCTAAAAGTTACCTTTTTAGCCTTCTTTCATTTCTCCCCCTAAACTGAGGCTATCGGCAACTGCCTAGGACTGAGAACTGGTTAAAATTAGCAGGTAAAGAGCAATGTTTCTGTGTTGAAGCAAGGAGGAAAAAGACTTCTGACCCCGACGTGATCTGAACACGCAACCTTCTGATCTGGAGTCAGACGCGCTACCGTTGCGCCACGAGGTCAACTTGAACTGTGAGCTCTCACATTGATTCAGGACCTTTGATTTCATATCCTGGAAAGACATTTCCATGGACAGCTTTTTTCCATGGACAGCGATTTGTTCCAATAAAAACATTTCCAAGAAACAACCAACCTCTAAAAGTTACCTTTTTAGCCTTCTTTCATTCCCCCCCCCTAAACTGAGGCTATCGGCAACTGCCTATCTGATAGTCCTGTCTTGCTCTTTAGAAACATTTCAGAAAGAAGACTAAGACAGAAGTAGGAAACTTAATAAAGCTTATGTTCGTAAAAGATTGACATGAAGGCCAGTGATACCCTACTTGAAGAAGGACTGAGAACTGGTTAAGAGCAATGTTTCTGTGCTTAAGCAAGGAGGAAATGGACTCCTGACCCTGACGTGATTTGAACACGCAACCTTCTGATCTGGAATTAGACGCGCTACCGTTGCGCCAAGAGGTCAACTGGCACTATGAGCTCTCACATTTATTCAGGACCTTTGATTTCATATCCTAGAAAGACATTTCCATGGACAGCTTTTTTCCATGGACAGCTATTTGTTCCAATAAAAACATTTCCAAGAAACAACCAACCTCTAAAAGTTACCTTTTTAGCCTTCTTTCATTCCTCCCCCTAAACTGAGGCTATCGGCAACTGCCTATCTGATAGTCCTGTCTTGCTCTTGAGAAACATTTCAGAAAGAAGACTAAGACAGAAGTAGGAAACTTAAGAAAGCTTATGTTCGTAAAATTTATTTTTACATGAAGGCCAGTTATGCCCTTCTTGAAGAAGGACTGAGAACTGGTTAAAATTAGCAGGTTAAGAGCAATGTTTCTGTGCTTAAGCAAGTAGGAAAAAGACTTCTGATCCCGACGTGATTTGAACACGCAACCTTCTGATCTGGAGTCAGACGCGCTACCGTTGCGCCACGAGGTCAACTTGCACTGTGAGCTCTCACATTGATTCAGGACCTTTGATTTCATATCCTAGAAAGACATTTCCATGGACAGCTTTTTTCCATGGACAGCTTTTTGTTCCAATAAAAATATTTCCAAGAAACAACCAACCTTTAAAAGTTACCTTTTTAGCCTTCTTTCATTCCTCCCCCTAAACTGAGGCTATCGGCAACTGCCTATCTGATAGTCCTGTCTTGCTCTTGAGAAACATTTCAGAAAGAAGACTAAGACAGAAGTAGGAAACTTAGGAAAGCTTATGTTCGTAAAATTTTTTTTACATGAAGGCCAGTTATACCCTTCTTGAAGAAGGACTGAGAACTGGTTAAAATTAGCAGGTTAAGAGCAATGTTTCTGTGCTTAAGCAAGGAGGAAAAAGACTTCTGACCCTCACGTGATTTGAACACGCAACCTTCTGATCTGGAGTCAGACGCGCTACCGTTGCGCCACGAGGTCAACTTGCATTGTGAGCTCTCACATTGATTCAGGACCTTTGATTTCATATCCTGGAAAGACATTTCCATGGACAGCTTTTTTCCATGGACAGCTATTTGTTCCAATAAAAACATTTCCAAGAAACAACCAACCTCTAAAAGTTACCTTTTTAGCCTTCTTTCATTCCTCCCCCTAAACTGAGGCTATCGGCAACTGCCTATCTGATAGTCCTGTCTTGCTCTTGAGAAACATTTCAGAAAGAAGACTAAGACAGAAGTAGGAAACTTAATAAAGCTTATGTTCGTAAAAGATTGACATGAAGGCCAGTGATACCCTACTTGAAGAAGGACTGAGAACTGGTTAAGATTAGCAGGTTAAGAGCAATGTTTCTGTTTTTAAGCAAGAAGGAAAGGGACTCCTGACCCCGACGTGATTTGGACACACAACCTTCTGATCTGGAGTCAGACGCGCTACCGTTGCGCCACGAGGTCAACTGGCACTATGAGCTCTCACATTGATTCAGGACCTTTGATTTCATATCCTAGAAAGACATTTCCATGGACAGCTATTTTCAATGGACAGCTTTTTGTTCCAATAAAAATATTTCCAAGAAACAACCAACCTCTAAAAGTTACCTTTTTAGCCTTCTTTCATTTCTCCCCCTAAACTGACGCTATTGGCAACTGCCTAGGACTGAGAACTGGTTAAAATTAGCAGGTTAAGAGCAATGTTTCTGTGCTTAAGCAAGGAGGAAATGGACTCCTGACCCCAACGTGATTTGAACACGCAAACTTCTGATCTGGAACTAGATGCGCTACCGTTGCGCCAAGAGGTCAACTGGCACGATGAGCTCTCACATTGATTCAGGACCTTTGATTTCATATCCCAGAAAGACATGTCCATGGACAGCTTTTTTCCATGGACAGCTATTTCTTCCAATAAAAACATTTCCAAGAAACAACCAACCTCTAAAAGTTACCTTTTTAGCCTACTTTCATTCCTCCCCCTAAACTGAGGCTATCGGCAACTGCCTATCTAATAGTCCTGTCTTGCTCTTGACCTTCTTAGCCTTCTTTCATTCCTCCCCCTAAACTGAGGCTATCGGCAACTGCCTATCTGATAGTCCTGTCTTGCTCTTGAGAAACATTTCAGAAAGAAGACTAAGACAGAAGTAGGAAACTTAGGAAAGCTTATGTTCGTAAATTTTTTTTTACATGAAGGCCAGTTATACCCTTCTTGAAGAAGGACTGAGAACTGGTTAAAATTAGCAGGTTAAGAGCAATGTTTCTGTGCTTAAGCAAGGAGGAAAAAAGACTTCTGACCCCGACGTGATTTGAACACGCAACCTTCTGATCTGGAGTCAGACGCGCTACCGTTGCGCCACGAGGTCAACTTGCACTGTGAGCTCTCACATTGATTCAGGACCTTTGATTTCATATCCTGGAAAGACATTTCCATGGACAGCTTTTTTCCATGGACAGCTATTTATTCCAATAAAAACATTTCCAAGAAACAACCAACCTCTAAAAGTTACCTTTTTAGCCTTCTTTCATTCCTCCCCCTAAACTGAGGCTATCGGCAACTGCCTATCTGATAGTCCTGTCTTGCTCTTGAGAAACAATTCAGAAAGAAGACTAAGACAGAAGTAGGAAACTTAATAAAGCTTATGTTCGTAAAAGATTGACATGAAGGCCAGTGATACCCTACTTGAAGAAGGACTGAGAACTGGTTAAGAGCAATGTTTCTGTGCTTAAGCAAGGAGGAAATGGACTCCTGACCCTGACGTGATTTGAACACGCAACCTTCTGATCTGGAAAAAGACGCGCTACCGTTGCGCCAAGAGGTCAACTGGCACTATGAGCTCTCACATTGATTCAGGACCTTTGATTTCATATCCTAGAAAGACATTTCCATGGACAGCTTTTTTCCATGGACAGCTATTTGTTTCAATAAAAACATTTCCAAGAAACAACCAACCTCTAAAAGTTACCTTTTTAGCCTTCTTTCATTCCTCCCCCTAAACTGAGGCTATCGGCAACTGCCTATCTGATAGTCCTGTCTTGCTCTTGAGAAACATTTCAGAAAGAAGACTAAGACAGAAGTAGGAAACTTAGGAAAGCTTATGTTCGTAAAATTTATTTTTACATGAAGGCCAGTTATGCCCTTCTTGAAGAAGGACTGAGAACTGGTTAAAATTAGCAGGTTAAGAGCAATGTTTCTGTGCTTAAGCAAGGAGGAAAAAGACTTCTGACCCCGACGTGATTTGAACACGCAACCTTCTGATCTGGAGTCAGACGCGCTACCGTTGCGCCACGAGGTCAACTTGCACTATGAGCTCTCACATTGATTCAGGACCTTTGATTTCATATCCTAGAAAGACATTTCCATGGACAGCTATTTTCAATGGACAGCTTTTTGTTCCAATAAAAATATTTCCAAGAAACAACCAACCTCTAAAAGTTACCTTTTTAGCCTTCTTTCATTTCTCCCCCTAAACTGAGGCTATCGGCAACTGCCTAGGACTGAGAACTGGTTAAAATTAGCAGGTAAAGAGCAATGTTTCTGTGTTGAAGCAAGGAGGAAAAAGACTTCTGACCCCGACGTCATCTGAACACGCAACCTTCTGATCTGGAGTCAGACGCGCTACCGTTGCGCCACGAGGTCAACTTGAACTGTGAGCTCTCACATTGATTCAGGACCTTTGATTTCATATCCTGGAAAGACATTTCCATGGACAGCTTTTTTCCATGGACAGCGATTTGTTCCAATAAAAACATTTCCAAGAAACAACCAACCTCTAAAAGTTACCTTTTTAGCCTTCTTTCATTCCCCCCCCTAAACTGAGGCTATCGGCAACTGCCTATCTGATAGTCCTGTCTTGCTCTTTAGAAACATTTCAGAAAGAAGACTAAGACAGAAGTAGGAAACTTAATAAAGCTTATGTTCGTAAAAGATTGACATGAAGGCCAGTGATACCCTACTTGAAGAAGGACTGAGAACTGGTTAAGAGCAATGTTTCTGTGCTTAAGCAAGGAGGAAATGGACTCCTGACCCTGACGTGATTTGAACACGCAACCTTCTGATCTGGAATTAGACGCGCTACCGTTGCGCCAAGAGGTCAACTGGCACTATGAGCTCTCACATTTATTCAGGACCTTTGATTTCATATCCTAGAAAGACATTTCCATGGACAGCTTTTTTCCATGGACAGCTATTTGTTCCAATAAAAACATTTCCAAGAAACAACCAACCTCTAAAAGTTACCTTTTTAGCCTTCTTTCATTCCTCCCCCTAAACTGAGGCTATCGGCAACTGCCTATCTGATAGTCCTGTCTTGCTCTTGAGAAACATTTCAGAAAGAAGACTAAGACAGAAGTAGGAAACTTAAGAAAGCTTATGTTCGTAAAATTTATTTTTACATGAAGGCCAGTTATGCCCTTCTTGAAGAAGGACTGAGAACTGGTTAAAATTAGCAGGTTAAGAGCAATGTTTCTGTGCTTAAGCAAGGAGGAAAAAGACTTCTGACCCCGACGTGATTTGAACACGCAACCTTCTGATCTGGAGTCAGACGCGCTACCGTTGCGCCACGAGGTCAACTTGCACTATGAGCTCTCACATTGATTCAGGACCTTTGATTTCATATCCTAGAAAGACATTTCCATGGACAGCTATTTTCAATGGACAGCTTTTTGTTCCAATAAAAATATTTCCAAGAAACAACCAACCTCTAAAAGTTACCTTTTTAGCCTTCTTTCATTTCTCCCCCTAAACTGAGGCTATCGGCAACTGCCTAGGACTGAGAACTGGTTAAAATTAGCAGGTTAAGAGCAATGTTTCTGTGTTGAAGCAAGGAGGAAAAAGACTTCTGACCCCGACGTGATTTGAACACGCAACCTTCTGATCTGGAGTCAGACGCGCAACCGTTGCGCCACGAGGTCAACTTGAACTGTGAGCTCTCCCATTGATTCAGGACCTTTGATTTCATATCCTGGAAAGACATTTCCATGGACAGCTTTTTTCCATGGACAGCGATTTGTTCCAATAAAAACATTTCCAAGAAACAACCAACCTCTAAAAGTTACCTTTTTAGCCTTCTTTCATTCCTCCCCCTAAACTGAGGCTATCGGCAACTGCCTATCTGATAGTCCTGTCTTGCTCTTTAGAAACATTTCAGAAAGAAGACTAAGACAGAAGTAGGAAACTTAATAAAGCTTATGTTCGTAAAAGATTGACATGAAGGCCAGTGATACCCTACTTGAAGAAGGACTGAGAACTGGTTAAGAGCAATGTTTCTGTGCTTAAGCAAGGAGGAAATGGACTCCTGACCCTGACGTGATTTGAACAAGCAACCTTCTGATCTAGAATTAGACGCGCTACCGTTGCGCCAAGAGGTCAACTGGCACTATGAGCTCTCACATTTATTCAGGACCTTTGATTTCATATCCTAGAAAGACATTTCCATGGACAGCTTTTTTCCATGGACAGCTATTTGTTCCAATAAAAACATTTCCAAGAAACAACTGATCCCGACGTGATTTGAACACGCAACCTTCTGATCTGGAGTCAGACGCGCTACCGTTGCGCCACGAGGTCACCTTGCACTGTGAGCTCTCACATTGATTCAGGACCTTTGATTTCATATCCTAGAAAGACATTTCCATGGACAGCTTTTTTCCATGGACAGCTTTTTGTTCCAATAAAAACATTTCCAAGAAACAACCAACCTTTAAAAGTTACCTTTTTAGCCTTCTTTCATTCCTCCCCCTAAACTGAGGCTATCGGCAACTGCCTATCTGATAGTCCTGTCTTGCTCTTGAGAAACATTTCAGAAAGAAGACTAAGACAGAAGTAGGAAACTTAGGAAAGCTTATGTTCGTAAAATTTATTTTTACATGAAGGCCAGTTATGCCCTTCTTGAAGAAGGACTGAGAACTGGTTAAAATTAGCAGGTTAAGAGCAATGTTTCTGTGCTTAAGCAAGGAGGAAAAAGACTTCTGACCCCGACGTGATTTGAACACGCAACCTTCTGATCTGGAGTCAGACGCGCTACCGTTGCGCCACGAGGTCAACTTGCAATGTGAGCTCTCACATTGATTCAGGACCTTTGATTTCATATCCTAGAAAGACATTTCCATGGACAGCTTTTTTCCATGGACAGCTATTTGTTCCAATAAAAACATTTCCAAGAAACAACCAACCTCTAAAAGTTACCTTTTTAGCCTTCTTTCATTCCTCCCCCTAAACTGAGGCTATCGGCAACTGCCTATCTGATAGTCCTGTCTTGCTCTTGAGAAAGATTTCAGAAAGAAGACTAAGA
Organism: Hyla sarda; assembly: GCF_029499605.1. Taxonomy (NCBI): domain Eukaryota; kingdom Metazoa; phylum Chordata; class Amphibia; order Anura; family Hylidae; genus Hyla; species Hyla sarda. The sequence continues at coordinate 67,521 of NW_026608713.1, forward strand.
CAGAAGTAGGAAACTTAATAAAGCTTATGTTCGTAAAAGATTGACATGTAGGCCAGTGATACCCTACTTGAAGAAGGACTGAGAACTGGTTAAGAGCAATGTTTCTGTGCTTAAGCAAGGAGGAACTGCACTCCTGACCCCGACTTGATTTGAACACGCAACCTTCTGATCTGGAATTAGACGCGCTACCGTTGCGCCAAGAGGTCAACTGGCACTATGAGCTCTCACATTGATTCAGGACCTTTGATTTCATATCCTAGAAAGACATTTCCATGGACAGCTTTTTTCCATGGACAGCTTTTTGTTCCAATAAAAACATTTCCAAGAAACAACCAACCTTTAAAAGTTACCTTTTTAGCCTTCTTTAATTTCTCCCCCTAAACTGAGGCTATCGGCAACTGCCTATCTGATAGTCCTGTCTTGCTCTTGAGAAACATTTCAGAAAGAAGACTGAGACAGAAGTAGGAACTTAGGAAAGCTTATATTCGGAAAAAATTGACATGAAGGCCAGTGATACCCTTCTTGAAGAAGGACTGAGAACTGGTTAAAATTAGCAGATTAAGAGCAATGTTTCTGTGCTTAAGCAAGGAGGAAATGGACTCCTGACCCCAACGTGATTTGAACACGCAAACTTCGGATCTGGAACTAGATGCACTACCGTTGCGCCAAGAGGTCAACTGGCACGAAGAGCTATTGATTCAGGACCTTTGATTTCATATCCTAGAAAGACATTTCCATGGACAGCTTTTTTCCATGGACAGCTATTTCTTCCAATAAAAACATTTCCAAGAAACAACCAACCTCTAAAAGTTACCTTTTTAGCCTACTTTCATTCCTCCCCCTAAACTGAGGCTATCGGCAACTGCCTATCTAATAGTCCTGTCCTGCTCTTGACCTTCTTAGCCTTCTTTCATTCCTCCCCCTAAACTGAGGCTATCGGCAACTGCCTATCTGATAGTCCTGTCTTGCTCTTGAGAAACATTTCAGAAAGAAGACTAAGACAGAAGTAGGAAACTTAGGAAAGCTTATGTTCGTAAAATTTTTTTTACATGAAGGCCAGTTATACCCTTCTTGAAGAAGGACTGAGAACTGGTTAAAATTAGCAGATTAAGAGCAATGTTTCTGTGCTTAAGCAAGGAGGAAAAAGACTTCTGACCCCCACGTGATTTGAACACGCAACCTTCTGATCTGGAGTCAGACGCGCTACCGTTGCGCCACGAGGTCAACTTGCACTGTGAGCTCTCACATTGATTCAGGACCTTTGATTTCATATCCTGGAAAGACATTTCCATGGACAGCTTTTTTCCATGGACAGCTATTTGTTCCAATAAAAACATTTCCAAGAAACAACCAACCTCTAAAAGTTACCTTTTTAGCCTTCTTTCATTCCTCCCCCTAAACTGAGGCTATCGGCAATTGCCTATCTGATAGTCCTGTCTTGCTCTTGAGAAACATTTCAGAAAGAAGACTAAGACAGAAGTAGGAAACTTAATAAAGCTTATGTTCGTAAAAGATTGACATGAAGGCCAGTGATACCCTACTTGAAGAAGGACTGAGAACTGGTTAAGATTAGCAGGTTAAGAGCAATGTTTCTGTGCTTAAGCAAGAAGGAAAGGGACTCCTGACCCCGACGTGATTTGGACACACAACCTTCTGATCTGGAGTCAGACGCGCTACCGTTGCGCCACGAGGTCAACTGGCACTATGAGCTCTCACATTGATTCAGGACCTTTGATTTCATATCCTAGAAAGACATTTCCATGAACAGCTATTTTCAATGGACAGCTTTTTGTTCCAATAAAAATATTTCCAAGAAACAACCAACCTCTAAAAGTTACCTTTTTAGCCTTCTTTCATTTCTCCCCCTAAACTGACGCTATCGGCAACTGCCTAGGACTGAGAACTGGTTAAAATTAGCAGGTTAAGAGCAATGTTTCTGTGCTTAAGCAAAGAGGAAATGGACTCCTGACCCCAACGTGATTTGAACACGCAAACTTCTGATCTGGAACTAGATGCGCTACCGTTGCGCCAAGAGGTCAACTGGCACGATGAGCTCTCACATTGATTCAGGACCTTTGATTTCATATCCCAGAAAGACACGTCCATGGACAGCTTTTTTCCATGGACAGCTATTTCTTCCAATAAAAACATTTCCAAGAAACAACCAACCTCTAAAAGTTACCTTTTTAGCCTACTTTCATTCCTCCTCCTAAACTGAGGCTATCGGCAACTGCCTATCTAATAGTCCTGTCTTGCTCTTGACCTTCTTAGCCTTCTTTCATTCCTCCCCCTAAACTGAGGCTATCGGCAACTGCCTATCTGATAGTCCTGTCTTGCTCTTGAGAAACATTTCAGAAAGAAGACTAAGACAGAAGTAGGAAACTTAGGAAAGCTTATGTTCGTAAAAATTTTTTTACATGAAGGCCAGTTATACCCTTCTTGAAGAAGGACTGAGAACTGGTTAAAATTAGCAGGTTAAGAGCAATGTTTCTGTGCTTAAGCAAGGAGGAAAAAAGACTTCTGACCCCGACGTGATTTGAACACGCAACCTTCTGATCTGGAGTCAGACGCGCTACCGTTGCGCCACGAGGTCAACTTGCACTGTGAGCTCTCACATTGATTCAGGACCTTTGATTTCATATCCTGGAAAGACATTTCCATGGACAGCTTTTTTCCATGGACAGCTATTTATTCCAATAAAAACATTTTCCAAGCTTATGTTCGTAAAAGATTGACATGAAGGCCAGTGATACCCTACTTGAAGAAGGACTGAGAACTGGTTAAGAGCAATGTTTCTGTGCTTAAGCAAGGAGGAAATGGACTCCTGACCCTGACGTGATTTGAACACGCAACCTTCTGATCTGGAAAAAGACGCGCTACCGTTGCGCCAAGAGGTCAACTGGCACTATGAGCTCTCACATTGATTCAGGACCTTTGATTTCATATCCTAGAAAGACATTTCCATGGACAGCTTTTTTCCATGGACAGCTATTTGTTCCAATAAAAACATTTCCAAGAAACAACCAACCTCTAAAAGTTACCTTTTTAGCCTTCTTTCATTCCTCCCCCTAAACTGAGGCTATCGGCAACTGCCTATCTGATAGTCCTGTCTTGCTCTTTAGAAACATTTCAGAAAGAAGACTAAGACAGAAGTAGGAAACTTAATAAAGCTTATGTTCGTAAAAGATTGACATGAAGGCCAGTGATACCCTACTTGAAGAAGGACTGAGAACTGGTTAAGAGCAATGTTTCTGTGCTTAAGCAAGGAGGAAATGGACTCCTGACCCTGACGTGATTTGAACAAGTAACCTTCTGATCTGGAATTAGACGCGCTACCGTTGCGCCAAGAGGTCAACTGGCACTATGAGCTCTCACATTTATTCAGGACCTTTGATTTCATATCCTAGAAAGACATTTCCATGGACAGCTTTTTTCCATGGACAGCTATTTGTTCCAATAAAAACATTTCCAAGAAACAACTGATCCCGACATGAAGGCCAGTTATACCCTTCTTGAAGAAGGACTGAGAACTGGTTAAAATTAGCAGATTAAGAGCAATGTTTCTGTGCTTAAGCAAGGAGGAAAAAGACTTCTGACCCCCACGTGATTTGAACACGCAACCTTCTGATCTGGAGTCAGACGCGCTACCGTTGCGCCACGAGGTCAACTTGCACTGTGAGCTCTCACATTGATTCAGGACCTTTGATTTCATATCCTGGAAAGACATTTCCATGGACAGCTTTTTTCCATGGACAGCTATTTGTTCCAATAAAAACATTTCCAAGAAACAACCAACCTCTAAAAGTTACCTTTTTAGCCTTCTTTCATTCCTCCCCCTAAACTGAGGCTATCGGCAACTGCCTATCTGATAGTCCTGTCTTGCTCTTGAGAAACATTTCAGAAAGAAGACTAAGACAGAAGTAGGAAACTTAATAAAGCTTATGTTCGTAAAAGATTGACATGAAGGCCAGTGATACCCTACTTGAAGAAGGACTGAGAACTGGTTAAGATTAGCAGGTTAAGAGCAATGTTTCTGTGCTTAAGCAAGAAGGAAAGGGACTCCTGACCCCGACGTGATTTGAACACACAACCTTCTGATCTGGAGTCAGACGCGTTACCGTTGCGCCACGAGGTCAACTGGCACTATGAGCTCTCACATTGATTCAGGACCTTTGATTTCATATCCTAGAAAGACATTTCCATGAACAGCTATTTTCAATGGACAGCTTTTTGTTCCAATAAAAATATTTCCAAGAAACAACCAACCTCTAAAAGTTACCTTTTTAGCCTTCTTTCATTTCTCCCCCTAAACTGACGCTATCGGCAACTGCCTAGGACTGAGAACTGGTTAAAATTAGCAGGTTAAGAGCAATGTTTCTGTGCTTAAGCAAGGAGGAAATGGACTCCTGACCCCAACGTGATTTGAACACGCAAACTTCTGATCTGGAACTAGATGCGCTACCGTTGCGCCAAGAGGTCAAATGGCACGATGAGCTCTCACATTGATTCAGGACCTTTGATTTCATATCCCAGAAAGACATGTCCATGGACAGCTTTTTTCCATGGACAGCTATTTCTTCCAATAAAAACATTTCCAAGAAACAACCAACCTCTAAAAGTTACCTTTTTAGCCTACTTTCATTCCTCCTCCTAAACTGAGGCTATCGGCAACTGCCTATCTAATAGTCCTGTCTTGCTCTTGACCTTCTTAGCCTTCTTTCATTCCTCCCCCTAAACTGAGGCTATCGGCAACTGCCTATCTGATAGTCCTGTCTTGCTCTTGAGAAACATTTCAGAAAGAAGACTAAGACAGAAGTAGGAAACTTAGGAAAGCTTATGTTCGTAAATTTTTTTTTACATGAAGGCCAGTTATACCCTTCTTGAAGAAGGACTGAGAACTGGTTAAAATTAGCAGGTTAAGAGCAATGTTTCTGTGCTTAAGCAAGGAGGAAAAAAGACTTCTGACCCCGACGTGATTTGAACACGCAACCTTCTGATCTGGAGTCAGACGCGCTACCGTTGCGCCACGAGGTCAACTTGCACTGTGAGCTCTCACATTGATTCAGGACCTTTGATTTCATATCCTGGAAAGACATTTCCATGGACAGCTTTTTTCCATGGACAGCTATTTATTCCAATAAAAACATTTTCCAAGCTTATGTTCGTAAAAGATTGACATGAAGGCCAGTGATACCCTACTTGAAGAAGGACTGAGAACTGGTTAAGAGCAATGTTTCTGTGCTTAAGCAAGGAGGAAATGGACTCCTGACCCTGACGTGATTTGAACACGCAACCTTCTGATCTGGAATAAGACACGCTACCGTTGCGCCAAGAGGTCAACTGGCACTATGAGCTCTCACATTGATTCAGGACCTTTGATTTCATATCCTGGAAAGACATTTCCATGGACAGCTTTTTTCCATGGACAGCTATTTGTTCCAATAAAAACATTTCCAAGAAACAACCAACCTCTAAAAGTTACCTTTTTAGCCTTCTTTCATTCCTCCCCCTAAACTGAGGCTATCGGCAACTGCCTATCTGATAGTCCTGTCTTGCTCTTGAGAAACATTTCAGAAAGAAGACTAAGACAGAAGTAGGAAACTTAATAAAGCTTATGTTCGTAAAAGATTGACATGAAGGCCAGTGATACCCTACTTGAAGAAGGACTGAGAACTGGTTAAGAGCAATGTTTCTGTGCTTAAGCAAGGAGGAAATGGACTCCTGACCCTGACGTGATTTGAACACGCAACCTTCTGATCTGGAATAAGACGCGCTACCGTTGCGCCAAGAGGTCAACTGGCACTATGAGCTCTCACATTGATTCAGGACCTTTGATTTCATATCCTAGAAAGACATTTCCATGGACAGCTTTTTTCCATGGACAGCTATTTGTTCCAATAAAAACATTTCCAAGAAACAACCAACCTCTAAAAGTTACCTTTTTAGCCTTCTTTCATTCCTCCCCCTAAACTGAGGCTATCGGCAACTGCCTATCTGATAGTCCTGTCTTGCTCTTGAGAAACATTTCAGAAAGAAGACTAAGACAGAAGTAGGAAACTTAGGAAAGCTTATGTTCGTAAAATTTATTTTTACATGAAGGCCAGTTATGCTCTTCTTGAAGAAGGACTGAGAACTGGTTAAAATTTGCAGGTTAAGAGCAATGTTTCTGTGCTTAAGCAAGGAGGAAAAAGACTTCTGACCCCGACGTGATTTGAACACGCAACTTTCTGATCTGGAGTCAGACGCGCTACCGTTGCGCCACGAGGTCAACTTGCACTGTCAGCTCTCACATTGATTCAGGACCTTTGATTTCATATCCTAGAAAGACATTTCCATGGACAGCTTTTTTCCATGGACAGCTATTTGTTCCAATAAAAACATTTCCAAGAAACAACCAACCTCTAAAAGTTACCTTTTTAGCCTTCTTTCATTCCTCCCCCTAAACTGAGGCTATCGGCAACTGCCTATCTGATAGTCCTGTCTTGCTCTTGAGAAACATTTCAGAAAGAAGACTAAGACAGAAGTAGGAAACTTAATAAAGCTTATGTTCGTAAAAGATTGACATGAAGGCCAGTGATACCCTACTTGAAGAAGGACTGAGAACTGGTTAAGAGCAATGTTTCTGTGCTTAAGCAAGGATGAAATGGACTCCTGACACCGACGTGATTAGAACACGCAACCTTCTGATCTGGAATTAGACGCGCTACCGTTGCGCCAAGAGGTCAACTGGCACTATGAGCTCTCACATTGATTCAGGACCTTTGATTTCATATCCTAGAAAGACATTTCCATGGACAGCTTTTTTCCATGGACAGCTATTTGTTCCAATAAAAACATTTCCAAGAAACAACCAACCTCTAAAAGTTACCTTTTTAGCCTTCTTTCATTCCTCCCCCTAAACTGAGGCTATCGGCAAATGCCTATCTGATAGTCCTGTCTTGCTCTTGAGAAACATTTCAGAAAGAAGACTAAGACAGAAGTAGGAAACTTAGGAAAGCTTATGTTCGTAAAATTTATTTTTACATGAAGGCCAGTTATGCCCTTCTTGAAGAAGGACTGAGAACTGGTTAAAATTAGCAGGTTAAGAGCAATGTTTCTGTGCTTAAGCAAGGAGGAAAAAGACTTCTGACCCCGACGTGATTTGAACACACAACCTTCTGATCTGGAGTCAGACGCGCTACCGTTGCGCCACAAGGTCAACTTGCACTGTGGGCTCTCACATTGATTCAGGACCTTTGATTTCATATCCTAGAAAGACATTTCCATGGACAGCTTTTTTCCATGGACAGCTATTTGTTCCAATAAAAACATTTCCAAGAAACAACCAACCTCTAAAAGTTACCTTTTTAGCCTTCTTTCATTCCTCCCCTAAACTGAGGCTATCGGCAACTGCCTATCTGATAGTCCTGTCTTGCTCTTGAGAAACATTTCAGAAAGAAGACTAAGACAGAAGTAGGAAACTTAATAAAGCTTATGTTCGTAAAAGATTGACATGTAGGCCAGTGATACCCTACTTGAAGAAGGACTGAGAACTGGTTAAGAGCAATGTTTCTGTGCTTAAGCAAGGAGGAAATGCACTCCTGACCCCGACGTGATTTGAACACGCAACCTTCTGATCTGGAATTAGACGCGCTACCGTTGCGCCAAGAGGTCAACTGGCACTATGAGCTCTCACATTGATTCAGGACCTTTGATTTCATATCCTAGAAAGACATATCCATGGACAGCTTTTTTCCATGGACAGCTATTTCTTCCAATAAAAACATTTCCAAGAAACAACCAACCTCTAAAAGTTACCTTTTTTACCACACAACCTTCTGATCTGGAGTCAGACGTGCTACCGTTGCGCCACGAGGTCAACTGGCACTGTGAGCTCTCACATTGATTCAGGACCCATGATTTCATATCCTAGAAAGACATTTCCATGGACAGCTATTTTCAATGGACAGCTTTTTGTTCCAATAAAAATATTTCCAAGAAACAACCAACCTCTAAAAGTTACCTTTTTAGCCTTTTTTCATTTCTCCCCCTAAACTGAGGCTATCGGCAACTGCCTAGGACTGAGAACTGGTTAAAATTAGCAGGTTAAGAGCAATGTTTCTGTGCTTAAGCAAGGAGGAAATGCACTCCTGACCCCAACGTGATTTGATCACGCAAACTTCTGATCTGGAACTAGATGTGCTACCGTTGCGCCAAGAGGTCAACTGCCACGATGAGCTCTCACATTGATTCAGGACCTTTGATTTCATATCCCAGAAAGACATGTCCATGGACAGCTTTTTTCCATGGACAGCTATTTCTTCCAATAAAAACATTTCCAAGAAACAACCAACCTCTAAAAGTTACCTTTTTAGCCTACTTTCATTCCTCCCCCTAAACTGAGGCTATCGGCAACTGCCTATCTAATAGTCCTGTCTTGCTCTTGACCTTCTTAGCCTTCTTTCATTCCTCCCCCTAAACTGAGGCTATCGGCAACTGCCTATCTGATAGTCCTGTCTTGCTCTTGAGAAACATTTCAGAAAGAAGACTAAGACAGAAGTAGGAAACTTAGGAAAGCTTATGTTCGTAAAAATTTTTTTTACATGAAGGCCAGTTATACCCTTCTTGAAGAAGGACTGAGAACTGGTTAAAATTAGCAGGTTAAGAGCAATGTTTCTGTGCTTAAGCAAGGAGGAAAAAAGACTTCTGACCCCGACGGGATTTGAACACGCAACCTTCTGATCTGGAGTCAGACGCGCTATCTGATAGTCCTGTCTTTCATATCCTAGAAAGACATTTCCATGGACAGCTTTTTTCCATGGACAGCTATTTGTTCCAATAAAAACATTTCCAAGAAACAACCAACCTCTAAAAGTTACCTTTTTAGCCTTTTTTCATTCCTCCCCCTAAACTGAGGCTATCGGCAACTGCCTATCTGATAGTCCTGTCTTGCTCTTGAGAAACATTTCAGAAAGAAGACTAAGACAGAAGTAGGAAACTTAGGAAAGCTTATGTTCGTAAAATTTATTTTTACATGAAGGCCAGTTATGCCCTTCTTGAAGAAGGACTGAGAACTGGTTAAAATTAGCAGGTTAAGAGCAATGTTTCTGTGCTTAAGCAAGGAGGAAAAAGACTTCTGACCCCGACGTGATTTGAACACGCAACCTTCTGATCTGGAGTCAGACGCGCTACCGTTGCGCCACGAGGTCAACTTGCACTGTGAGCTCTCACATTGATTCAGGACTTTTGATTTCATATCCTAGAAAGACATTTCCATGGACAGCTTTTTTCCATGGACAGCTATTTGTTCCAATAAAAACATTTCCAAGAAACAACCAACCTCTAAAAGTTACCTTTTTAGCCTTCTTTCATTCCTCCCCCTAAACTGAGGCTATCGGCAACTGCCTATCTGATAGTCCTGTCTTGCTCTTGAGAAACATTTCAGAAAGAAGACTAAGACAGAAGTAGGAAACTTAATAAAGCTTATGTTCGTAAAAGATTGACATGAAGGCCAGTGATACCCTACTTGAAGAAGGACTGAGAACTGGTTAAGAGCAATGTTTCTGTGCTTAAGCAAGGATGAAATGGACTCCTGACACCGACGTGATTAGAACACGCAACCTTCTGATCTGGAATTAGACGCGCTACCGTTGCGCCAAGAGGTCAACTGGCACTATGAGCTCTCACATTGATTCAGGACCTTTGATTTCATATCCTAGAAAGACATTTCCATGGACAGCTTTTTTCCATGGACAGCTATTTGTTCCAATAAAAACATTTCCAAGAAACAACCAACCTCTAAAAGTTACCTTTTTAGCCTTCTTTCATTCCTCCCCCTAAACTGAGGCTATCGGCAAATGCCTATCTGATAGTCCTGTCTTGCTCTTGAGAAACATTTCAGAAAGAAGACTAAGACAGAAGTAGGAAACTTAGGAAAGCTTATGTTCGTAAAATTTATTTTTACATGAAGGCCAGTTATGCCCTTCTTGAAGAAGGACTGAGAACTGGTTAAAATTAGCAGGTTAAGAGCAATGTTTCTGTGCTTAAGCAAGGAGGAAAAAGACTTCTGACCCCGACGTGATTTGAACACGCAACCTTCTGATCTGGAGTCAGACGCGCTACCGTTGCGCCACAAGGTCAACTTGCACTGTGGGCTCTCACATTGATTCAGGACCTTTGATTTCATATCCTAGAAAGACATTTCCATGGACAGCTTTTTTCCATGGACAGCTATTTGTTCCAATAAAAACATTTCCAAGAAACAACCAACCTCTAAAAGTTACCTTTTTAGCCTTCTTTCATTCCTCCCCTAAACTGAGGCTATCGGCAACTGCCTATCTGATAGTCCTGTCTTGCTCTTGAGAAACATTTCAGAAAGAAGACTAAGACAGAAGTAGGAAACTTAATAAAGCTTATGTTCGTAAAAGATTGACATGTAGGCCAGTGATACCCTACTTGAAGAAGGACTGAGAACTGGTTAAGAGCAATGTTTCTGTGCTTAAGCAAGGAGGAAATGCACTCCTGACCCCGACGTGATTTGAACACGCAACCTTCTGATCTGGAATTAGACGCGCTACCGTTGCGCCAAGAGGTCAACTGGCACTATGAGCTCTCACATTGATTCAGGACCTTTGATTTCATATCCTAGAAAGACATATCCATGGACAGCTTTTTTCCATGGACAGCTATTTCTTCCAATAAAAACATTTCCAAGAAACAACCAACCTCTAAAAGTTACCTTTTTTACCACACAACCTTCTGATCTGGAGTCAGACGTGCTACCGTTGCGCCACGAGGTCAACTGGCACTGTGAGCTCTCACATTGATTCAGGACCCATGATTTCATATCCTAGAAAGACATTTCCATGGACAGCTATTTTCAATGGACAGCTTTTTGTTCCAATAAAAATATTTCCAAGAAACAACCAACCTCTAAAAGTTACCTTTTTAGCCTTTTTTCATTTCTCCCCCTAAACTGAGGCTATCGGCAACTGCCTAGGACTGAGAACTGGTTAAAATTAGCAGGTTAAGAGCAATGTTTCTGTGCTTAAGCAAGGAGGAAATGCACTCCTGACCCCAACGTGATTTGATCACGCAAACTTCTGATCTGGAACTAGATGTGCTACCGTTGCGCCAAGAGGTCAACTGCCACGATGAGCTCTCACATTGATTCAGGACCTTTGATTTCATATCCCAGAAAGACATGTCCATGGACAGCTTTTTTCCATGGACAGCTATTTCTTCCAATAAAAACATTTCCAAGAAACAACCAACCTCTAAAAGTTACCTTTTTAGCCTACTTTCATTCCTCCCCCTAAACTGAGGCTATCGGCAACTGCCTATCTAATAGTCCTGTCTTGCTCTTGACCTTCTTAGCCTTCTTTCATTCCTCCCCCTAAACTGAGGCTATCGGCAACTGCCTATCTGATAGTCCTGTCTTGCTCTTGAGAAACATTTCAGAAAGAAGACTAAGACAGAAGTAGGAAACTTAGGAAAGCTTATGTTCGTAAAAATTTTTTTACATGAAGGCCAGTTATACCCTTCTTGAAGAAGGACTGAGAACTGGTTAAAATTAGCAGGTTAAGAGCAATGTTTCTGTGCTTAAGCAAGGAGGAAAAAAGACTTCTGACCCCGACGGGATTTGAACACGCAACCTTCTGATCTGGAGTCAGACGCGCTATCTGATAGTCCTGTCTTTCATATCCTAGAAAGACATTTCCATGGACAGCTTTTTTCCATGGACAGCTATTTGTTCCAATAAAAACATTTCCAAGAAACAACCAACCTCTAAAAGTTACCTTTTTAGCCTTTTTTCATTCCTCCCCCTAAACTGAGGCTATCGGCAACTGCCTATCTGATAGTCCTGTCTTGCTCTTGAGAAACATTTCAGAAAGAAGACTAAGACAGAAGTAGGAAACTTAGGAAAGCTTATGTTCGTAAAATTTATTTTTACATGAAGGCCAGTTATGCCCTTCTTGAAGAAGGACTGAGAACTGGTTAAAATTAGCAGGTTAAGAGCAATGTTTCTGTGCTTAAGCAAGGAGGAAAAAGACTTCTGACCCCGACGTGATTTGAACACGCAACCTTCTGATCTGGAGTCAGACGCGCTACCGTTGCGCCACGAGGTCAACTTGCACTGTGAGCTCTCACATTGATTCAGGACCTTTGATTTCATATCCTAGAAAGACATTTCCATGGACAGCTTTTTTCCATGGACAGCTATTTGTTCCAATAAAAACATTTCCAAGAAACAACCAACCTCTAAAAGTTACCTTTTTAGCCTTCTTTCATTCCTCCCCCTAAACTGAGGCTATCGGCAACTGCCTATCTGATAGTCCTGTCTTGCTCTTGAGAAACATTTCAGAAAGAAGACTAAGACAGAAGTAGGAAACTTAATAAAGCTTATGTTCGTAAAAGATTGACATGTAGGCCAGTGATACCCTACTTGAAGAAGGACTGAGAACTGGTTAAGAGCAATGTTTCTGTGCTTAAGCAAGGAGGAAATGCACTCCTGACCCCGACGTGATTTGAACACGCAACCTTCTGATCTGGAATTAGACGCGCTACCATTGCGCCAAGAGGTCAACTGGCACTATGAGCTCTCACATTGATTCAGGACCTTTGATTTCATATCCTAGAAAGACATTTCCATGGACAGCTTTTTTCCATGGACAGCTATTTGTTCCAATAAAAACATTTTCCAAGCTTATGTTCGTAAAAGATTGACATGAAGGCCAGTGATACCCTACTTGAAGAAGGACTGAGAACTGGTTAAGAGCAATGTTTCTGTGCTTAAGCAAGGAGGAAATGGACTCCTGACCCTGACGTGATTTGAACACGCAACCTTCTGATCTGGAATAAGACACGCTACCGTTGCGCCAAGAGGTCAACTGGCACTATGAGCTCTCACATTGATTCAGGACCTTTGATTTCATATCCTGGAAAGACATTTCCATGGACAGCTTTTTTCCATGGACAGCTATTTGTTCCAATAAAAACATTTCCAAGAAACAACCAACCTCTAAAAGTTACCTTTTTAGCCTTCTTTCATTCCTCCCCCTAAACTGAGGCTATCGGCAACTGCCTATCTGATAGTCCTGTCTTGCTCTTGAGAAACATTTCAGAAAGAAGACTAAGACAGAAGTAGGAAACTTAATAAAGCTTATGTTCGTAAAAGATTGACATGAAGGCCAGTGATACCCTACTTGAAGAAGGACTGAGAACTGGTTAAGAGCAATGTTTCTGTGCTTAAGCAAGGAGGAAATGGACTCCTGACCCTGACGTGATTTGAACACGCAACCTTCTGATCTGGAATAAGACGCGCTACCGTTGCGCCAAGAGGTCAACTGGCACTATGAGCTCTCACATTGATTCAGGACCTTTGATTTCATATCCTAGAAAGACATTTCCATGGACAGCTTTTTTCCATGGACAGCTATTTGTTCCAATAAAAACATTTCCAAGAAACAACCAACCTCTAAAAGTTACCTTTTTAGCCTTCTTTCATTCCTCCCCCTAAACTGAGGCTATCGGCAACTGCCTATCTGATAGTCCTGTCTTGCTCTTGAGAAACATTTCAGAAAGAAGACTAAGACAGAAGTAGGAAACTTAGGAAAGCTTATGTTCGTAAAATTTATTTTTACATGAAGGCCAGTTATGCTCTTCTTGAAGAAGGACTGAGAACTGGTTAAAATTTGCAGGTTAAGAACAATGTTTCTGTGCTTAAGCAAGGAGGAAAAAGACTTCTGACCCCGACGTGATTTGAACACGCAACTTTCTGATCTGGAGTCAGACGCGCTACCGTTGCGCCACGAGGTCAACTTGCACTGTCAGCTCTCACATTGATTCAGGACCTTTGATTTCATATCCTAGAAAGACATTTCCATGGACAGCTTTTTTCCATGGACAGCTATTTGTTCCAATAAAAACATTTCCAAGAAACAACCAACCTCTAAAAGTTACCTTTTTAGCCTTCTTTCATTCCTCCCCCTAAACTGAGGCTATCGGCAACTGCCTATCTGATAGTCCTGTCTTGCTCTTGAGAAACATTTCAGAAAGAAGACTAAGACAGAAGTAGGAAACTTAATAAAGCTTATGTTCGTAAAAGATTGACATGAAGGCCAGTGATACCCTACTTGAAGAAGGACTGAGAACTGGTTAAGAGCAATGTTTCTGTGCTTAAGCAAGGATGAAATGGACTCCTGACACCGACGTGATTAGAACACGCAACCTTCTGATCTGGAATTAGACGCGCTACCGTTGCGCCAAGAGGTCAACTGGCACTATGAGCTCTCACATTGATTCAGGACCTTTGATTTCATATCCTAGAAAGACATTTCCATGGACAGCTTTTTTCCATGGACAGCTATTTGTTCCAATAAAAACATTTCCAAGAAACAACCAACCTCTAAAAGTTACCTTTTTAGCCTTCTTTCATTCCTCCCCCTAAACTGAGGCTATCGGCAAATGCCTATCTGATAGTCCTGTCTTGCTCTTGAGAAACATTTCAGAAAGAAGACTAAGACAGAAGTAGGAAACTTAGGAAAGCTTATGTTCGTAAAATTTATTTTTACATGAAGGCCAGTTATGCCCTTCTTGAAGAAGGACTGAGAACTGGTTAAAATTAGCAGGTTAAGAGCAATGTTTCTGTGCTTAAGCAAGGAGGAAAAAGACTTCTGACCCCGACGTGATTTGAACAAGCAACCTTCTGATCTGGAGTCAGACGCGCTACCGTTGCGCCACAAGGTCAACTTGCACTGTGGGCTCTCACATTGATTCAGGACCTTTGATTTCATATCCTAGAAAGACATTTCCATGGACAGCTTTTTTCCATGGACAGCTATTTGTTCCAATAAAAACATTTCCAAGAAACAACCAACCTCTAAAAGTTACCTTTTTAGCCTTCTTTCATTCCTCCCCTAAACTGAGGCTATCGGCAACTGCCTATCTGATAGTCCTGTCTTGCTCTTGAGAAACATTTCAGAAAGAAGACTAAGACAGAAGTAGGAAACTTAATAAAGCTTATGTTCGTAAAATTTATTTTTACATGAAGGCCAGTTATGCTCTTCTTGAAGAAGGACTGAGAACTGGTTAAAATTTGCAGGTTAAGAGCAATGTTTCTGTGCTTAAGCAAGGAGGAAAAAGACTTCTGACCCCGACGTGATTTGAACACGCAACTTTCTGATCTGGAGTCAGACGCGCTACCGTTGCGCCACGAGGTCAACTTGCACTGTCAGCTCTCACATTGATTCAGGACCTTTGATTTCATATCCTAGAAAGACATTTCCATGGACAGCTTTTTTCCATGGACAGCTATTTGTTCCAATAAAAACATTTCCAAGAAACAACCAACCTCTAAAAGTTACCTTTTTAGCCTTCTTTCATTCCTCCCCCTAAACTGAGGCTATCGGCAACTGCCTATCTGATAGTCCTGTCTTGCTCTTGAGAAACATTTCAGAAAGAAGACTAAGACAGAAGTAGGAAACTTAATAAAGCTTATGTTCGTAAAAGATTGACATGAAGGCCAGTGATACCCTACTTGAAGAAGGACTGAGAACTGGTTAAGAGCAATGTTTCTGTGCTTAAGCAAGGATGAAATGGACTCCTGACACCGACGTGATTAGAACACGCAACCTTCTGATCTGGAATTAGACGCGCTACCGTTGCGCCAAGAGGTCAACTGGCACTATGAGCTCTCACATTGATTCAGGACCTTTGATTTCATATCCTAGAAAGACATTTCCATGGACAGCTTTTTTCCATGGACAGCTATTTGTTCCAATAAAAACATTTCCAAGAAACAACCAACCTCTAAAAGTTACCTTTTTAGCCTTCTTTCATTCCTCCCCCTAAACTGAGGCTATCGGCAAATGCCTATCTGATAGTCCTGTCTTGCTCTTGAGAAACATTTCAGAAAGAAGACTAAGACAGAAGTAGGAAACTTAGGAAAGCTTATGTTCGTAAAATTTATTTTTACATGAAGGCCAGTTATGCCCTTCTTGAAGAAGGACTGAGAACTGGTTAAAATTAGCAGGTTAAGAGCAATGTTTCTGTGCTTAAGCAAGGAGGAAAAAGACTTCTGACCCCGACGTGATTTGAACACGCAACCTTCTGATCTGGAGTCAGACGCGCTACCGTTGCGCCACAAGGTCAACTTGCACTGTGGGCTCTCACATTGATTCAGGACCTTTGATTTCATATCCTAGAAAGACATTTCCATGGACAGCTTTTTTCCATGGACAGCTATTTGTTCCAATAAAAACATTTCCAAGAAACAACCAACCTCTAAAAGTTACCTTTTTAGCCTTCTTTCATTCCTCCCCTAAACTGAGGCTATCGGCAACTGCCTATCTGATAGTCCTGTCTTGCTCTTGAGAAACATTTCAGAAAGAAGACTAAGACAGAAGTAGGAAACTTAATAAAGCTTATGTTCGTAAAAGATTGACATGTAGGCCAGTGATACCCTACTTGAAGAAGGACTGAGAACTGGTTAAGAGCAATGTTTCTGTGCTTAAGCAAGGAGGAAATGCACTCCTGACCCCGACGTGATTTGAACACGCAACCTTCTGATCTGGAATTAGACGCGCTACCGTTGCGCCAAGAGGTCAACTGGCACTATGAGCTCTCACATTGATTCAGGACCTTTGATTTCATATCCTAGAAAGACATATCCATGGACAGCTTTTTTCCATGGACAGCTATTTCTTCCAATAAAAACATTTCCAAGAAACAACCAACCTCTAAAAGTTACCTTTTTTACCACACAACCTTCTGATCTGGAGTCAGACGTGCTACCGTTGCGCCACGAGGTCAACTGGCACTGTGAGCTCTCACATTGATTCAGGACCCATGATTTCATATCCTAGAAAGACATTTCCATGGACAGCTATTTTCAATGGACAGCTTTTTGTTCCAATAAAAATATTTCCAAGAAACAACCAACCTCTAAAAGTTACCTTTTTAGCCTTTTTTCATTTCTCCCCCTCAACTGAGGCTATCGGCAACTGCCTAGGACTGAGAACTGGTTAAAATTAGCAGGTTAAGAGCAATGTTTCTGTGCTTAAGCAAGGAGGAAATGCACTCCTGACCCCAACGTGATTTGATCACGCAAACTTCTGATCTGGAACTAGATGCGCTACCGTTGCGCCAAGAGGTCAACTGCCACGATGAGCTCTCACATTGATTCAGGACCTTTGATTTCATATCCCAGAAAGACATGTCCATGGACAGCTTTTTTCCATGGACAGCTATTTGTTCCAATAAAAACATTTCCAAGAAACAACCAACCTCTAAAAGTTACCTTTTTAGCCTTCTTTCATTCCTCCCCTAAACTGAGGCTATCGGCAACTGCCTATCTGATAGTCCTGTCTTGCTCTTGAGAAACATTTCAGAAAGAAGACTAAGACAGAAGTAGGAAACTTAATAAAGCTTATGTTCGTAAAAGATTGACATGTAGGCCAGTGATACCCTACTTGAAGAAGGACTGAGAACTGGTTAAGAGCAATGTTTCTGTGCTTAAGCAAGGAGGAAATGCACTCCTGACCCCGACGTGATTTGAACACGCAACCTTCTGATCTGGAATTAGACGCGCTACCGTTGCGCCAAGAGGTCAACTGGCACTATGAGCTCTCACATTGATTCAGGACCTTTGATTTCATATCCTAGAAAGACATATCCATGGACAGCTTTTTTCCATGGACAGCTATTTCTTCCAATAAAAACATTTCCAAGAAACAACCAACCTCTAAAAGTTACCTTTTTTACCACACAACCTTCTGATCTGGAGTCAGACGTGCTACCGTTGCGCCACGAGGTCAACTGGCACTGTGAGCTCTCACATTGATTCAGGACCCATGATTTCATATCCTAGAAAGACATTTCCATGGACAGCTATTTTCAATGGACAGCTTTTTGTTCCAATAAAAATATTTCCAAGAAACAACCAACCTCTAAAAGTTACCTTTTTAGCCTTTTTTCATTTCTCCCCCTAAACTGAGGCTATCGGCAACTGCCTAGGACTGAGAACTGGTTAAAATTAGCAGGTTAAGAGCAATGTTTCTGTGCTTAAGCAAGGAGGAAATGCACTCCTGACCCCAACGTGATTTGATCACGCAAACTTCTGATCTGGAACTAGATGCGCTACCGTTGCGCCAAGAGGTCAACTGCCACGATGAGCTCTCACATTGATTCAGGACCTTTGATTTCATATCCCAGAAAGACATGTCCATGGACAGCTTTTTTCCATGGACAGCTATTTCTTCCAATAAAAACATTTCCAAGAAACAACCAACCTCTAAAAGTTACCTTTTTAGCCTACTTTCATTCCTCCCCCTAAACTGAGGCTATCGGCAACTGCCTATCTAATAGTCCTGTCTTGCTCTTGACCTTCTTAGCCTTCTTTCATTCCTCCCCCTAAACTGAGGCTATCGGCAACTGCCTATCTGATAGTCCTGTCTTGCTCTTGAGAAACATTTCAGAAAGAAGACTAAGACAGAAGTAGGAAACTTAGGAAAGCTTATGTTCGTAAAATTTTTTTTACATGAAGGCCAGTTATACCCTTCTTGAAGAAGGACTGAGAACTGGTTAAAATTAGCAGGTTAAGAGCAATGTTTCTGTGCTTAACCAAGGAGGAAAAAAGACTTCTGACCCCGACGGGATTTGAACACGCAACCTTCTGATCTGGAGTCAGACGCGCTATCTGATAGTCCTGTCTTTCATATCCTAGAAAGACATTTCCATGGACAGCTTTTTTCCATGGACAGCTATTTGTTCCAATAAAAACATTTCGAAGAAACAACCAACCTCTAAAAGTTACCTTTTTAGCCTTTTTTCATTCCTCCCCCTAAATTGAGGCTATCGGCAACTGCCTATCTGATAGTCCTGTCTTGCTCTTGAGAAACATTTCAGAAAGAAGACTAAGACAGAAGTAGGAAACTTAGGAAAGCTTATGTTCGTAAAATTTATTTTTACATGAAGGCCAGTTATGCCCTTCTTGAAGAAGGACTGAGAACTGGTTAAAATTAGCAGGTTAAGAGCAATGTTTCTGTGCTTAAGCAAGGAGGAAAAAGACTTCTGACCCCGACGTGATTTGAACACGCAACCTTCTGATCTGGAGTCAGACGCGCTACCGTTGCGCCACGAGGTCAACTTGCACTGTGAGCTCTCACATTGATTCAGGACCTTTGATTTCATATCCTAGAAAGACATTTCCATGGACAGCTTTTTTCCATGGACAGCTATTTGTTCCAATAAAAACATTTCCAAGAAACAACCAACCTCTAAAAGTTACCTTTTTAGCCTTCTTTCATTCCTCCCCCTAAACTGAGGCTATCGGCAACTGCCTATCTGATAGTCCTGTCTTGCTCTTGAGAAACATTTCAGAAAGAAGACTAAGACAGAAGTAGGAAACTTAATAAAGCTTATGTTCGTAAAAGATTGACATGTAGGCCAGTGATACCCTACTTGAAGAAGGACTGAGAACTGGTTAAGAGCAATGTTTCTGTGCTTAAGCAAGGAGGAAATGCACTCCTGACCCCGACGTGATTTGAACACGCAACCTTCTGATCTGGAATTAGACGCGCTACCATTGCGCCAAGAGGTCAACTGGCACTATGAGCTCTCACATTGATTCAGGACCTTTGATTTCATATCCTAGAAAGACATTTCCATGGACAGCTTTTTTCCATGGACAGCTATTTGTTCCAATAAAAACATTTCCAAGAAACATCCAACCTCTAAAAGTTACCTTTTTAGCCTTCTTTCATTCCTCCCCCTAAACTGAGGCTATCGGCAACTGCCTATCTGATAGTCCTGTCTTGCTCTTGAGAAACATTTCAGAAAGAAGACTAAGATAGAAGTAGGAAACTTAGGAAAGCTTATGTTCGTAAAATTTATTTTTACATGAAGGCCAGTTATGCCCTTCTTGAAGAAGGACTGAGAACTGGTTAAAATTAGCAGGTTAAGAGCAATGTTTCTGTGCTTAAGCAAGGAGGAAAAAGACTTCTGACCCCGACGTGATTTGAACACGCAACCTTCTGATCTGGAGTCAGACGCGCTACCGTTGCGCCACGAGGTCAACTTGCACTGTGAGCTCTCACATTGATTCAGGACCTTTGATTTCATATCCTAGAAAGACATTTCCATGGACAGCTTTTTTCCATGGACAGCTATTTGTTCCAATAAAAACATTTCCAAGAAACAACCAACCTCTAAAAGTTACCTTTTTAGCCTTCTTTCATTCCTCCCCCTAAACTGAGGCTATCGGCAACTGCCTATCTGATAGTCCTGTCTTGCTCTTGAGAAACATTTCAGAAGGAAGACTAAGACAGAAGTAGGAAACTTAATAAAGCTTATGTTCGTAAAAGATTGACATGTAGGCCAGTGATACCCTACTTGAAGAAGGACTGAGAACTTGTTAAGAGCAATGTTTCTGTGCTTAAGCAAGGAGGAAATGCACTCCTGACCCCGACGTGATTTGAACACGCAACCTTCTGATCTGGAATTAGACGCGCTACCGTTGCGCCAAAAGGTCAACTGGCACTATGAGCTCTCACATTGATTCAGGACCTTTGATTTCATATCCTAGAAAGACATATCCATGGACAGCTTTTTTCCATGGACAGCTATTTCTTCCAATAAAAACATTTCCAAGAAACAACCAACCTCTAAAAGTTACCTTTTTTACCACACAACCTTCTGATCTGGAGTCAGACGTGCTACCGTTGCGCCACGAGGTCAACTGGCACTGTGAGCTCTCACATTGATTCAGGACCCATGATTTAATATCCTAGAAAGACATTTCCATGGACAGCTATTTTCAATGGACAGCTTTTTGTTCCAATAAAAATATTTCCAAGAAACAACCAACCTCTAAAAGTTACCTTTTTAGCCTTCTTTCATTTCTCCCCCTAAACTGAGGCTATCGGCAACTGTCTAGGACTGAGAACTGGTTAAAATTAGCAGGTTAAGAGCAATGTTTCTGTGCTTAAGCAAGGAGGAAATGGACTCCTGACCCCAACGTGATTTGAACACGCAAACTTCTGATCTGGAACTAGATGCGCTACCGTTGCGCCAAGAGGTCAACTGGCACGATGAGCTCTCACATTGATTCAGGACCTTTGATTTCATATCCCAGAAAGACATGTCCATGGACAGCTTTTTTCCATGGACAGCTATTTCTTCCAATAAAAACATTTCCAAGAAACAACCAACCTCTAAAAGTTACCTTTTTAGCCTACTTTCATTCCTCCCCCTAAACTGTGGCTATCGGCAACTGCATATCTAATAGTCCTATCTTGCTCTTGACCTTCTTAGCCTTCTTTCATTCCTCCCCCTAAACTGAGGCTATCGGCAACTGCCTATCTGATAGTCCTGTCTTGCTCTTGAGAAACATTTCAGAAAGAAGACTAAGACAGAAGTAGGAAACTTAGGAAAGCTTATGTTCGTAAAATTAATTTTTACATGAAGGCCAGTTATACCCTTCTTGAAGAAGGACTGAGAACTGGTTAAAATTAGCAGGTTAAGAGCAATGTTTCTGTGCTTAAGCAAGGAGGAAAAAAGACTTCTGACCCCGACGTGATTAGAACACGCAACCTTCTGATCTGGAGTAAGACGCGCTACCGTTGCGCCACGAGGTCAACTTGCACTGTGAGCTCTCACATTGATTCAGGACCCATGATTTCATATCCTAGAAAGACATTTCCATGGACAGCTTTTTTCCATGGACAGCTTTTTGTTCCAATAAAAACATTTCCAAGAAACAACCAACCTTTAAAAGTTACCTTTTTAGCCTTCTTTAATTTCTCCCCCTAAACTGAGGCTATCGGCAACTGCCTATCTGATAGTCCTGTCTTGCTCTTGAGAAACATTTCAGAAAGAAGACTGAGACAGAAGTAGGAAACTTAGGAAAGCTTATATTCGGAAAAAATTGACATGAAGGCCAGTGATACCCTTCTTAAAGAAGGACTGAGAACTGGTTAAAATTAGCAGGTTAAGAGCAATGTTTCTGTGCTTAAGCAAGGAGGAAAAAAGACTTCTGACCCCGACATGATTTGAACACACAACCTTCTGATCTGGAGTCAGACGCGCTACCGTTGCGCCACGAGGTCAACTTGCACTGTGAGCTCTCACATTGATTCAGGACCCATGATTTCATATCCTAGAAAGACATTTCCATGGACAGCTTTTTTCCATGGACAGCTATTTCTTCCAATAAAAACATTTCCAAGAAACAACCAACCTCTAAAAGTTACCTTTTTAGCCTACTTTCATTCCTCCCCCTAAACTGAGGCTATCGGCAACTGCCTATCTAATAGTCCTGTCTTGCTCTTGACCTTCTTAGCCTTCTTTCATTCCTCCCCCTAAACTGAGGCTATTGGCAACTGCCTATCTGATAGTCCTGTCTTGCTCTTGAGAAACATTTCAGAAAGAAGACTAAGACAGAAGTAGGAAACTTAGGAAAGCTTATGTTCGTAAATTTTTTTTTACATGAAGGCCAGTTATACCCTTCTTGAAGAAGGACTGAGAACTGGTTAAAATTAGCAGGTTAAGAGCAATGTTTCTGTACTTAAGCAAGGAGGAAAAAGACTTCTGACCCCGACGTGATTTGAACACGCAACCTTCTGATCTGGAGTCAGACGCGCTACCGTTGCGCCACGAGGTCAACTTGCACTGTGACCTCTCACATTGATTCAGGACCTTTGATTTCATACCCTGGAAAGACATTTCCATGGACAGCTTTTTTCCATGGACAGCTATTTGTTCCAATAAAAACATTTCCAAGAAACAACCAACCTCTAAAAGTTACCTTTTTAGCCTTCTTTCATTCCTCCCCCTAAACTGAGGCTATCGGCAACTGCCTATCTGATAGTCCTGTCTTGCTCTTGAGAAACATTTCAGAAAGAAGACTAAGACAGAAGTAGGAAACTTAATGAAGCTTATGTTCGTAAAAGATTGACATGAAGGCCAGTGATACCCTATTTGAAGAAGGACTGAGAACTGGTTAAGAGCAATGTTTCTGTGCTTAAGCAAGGAGGAAATGCACTCCTGACCCCGACGTGATTTGAACACGCAACCTTCTGATCTGGAATTAGACGCGCTACCGTTGCGCCAAGAGGTCAACTGGCAGTATGAGCTCTCACATTGATTCAGGACCTTTGATTTCATATCCTAGAAAGACATTTCCATGGACAGCTTTTTTCCATGGACAGCTATTTGTTCCAATAAAAACATTTCCAAGAAACATCCAACCTCTAAAAGTTACCTTTTTAGCCTTCTTTCATTCCTCCCCCTAAACTGAGGCTATCGGCAACTGCCTATCTGATAGTCCTGTCTTGCTCTTGAGAAACATTTCAGAAAGAAGACTAAGACAGAAGTAGGAAACTTAGGAAAGCTTATGTTCGTAAAATTTATTTTTACATGAAGGCCAGTTATGCCCTTCTTGAAGAAGGACTGAGAACTGGTTAAAATTAGCAGGTTAAGAGCAATGTTTCTGTGCTTAAGCAAGGAGGAAAAAGACTTCTGACCCCGACGTGATTTGAACACGCAACCTTCTGATCTGGAGTCAGACGCGCTACCGTTGCGCCACGAGGTCAACTTGCACTGTGAGCTCTCACATTGATTCAGGACCTTTGATTTCATATCCTAGAAAGACATTTCCATGGACAGCTTTTTTCCATGGACAGCTATTTGTTCCAATAAAAACATTTCCAAGAAACAACCAACCTCTAAAAGTTACCTTTTTAGCCTTCTTTCATTCCTCCCCCTAAACTGAGGCTATCGGCAACTGCCTATCTGATAGTCCTGTCTTGCTCTTGAGAAACATTTCAGAAGGAAGACTAAGACAGAAGTAGGAAACTTAATAAAGCTTATGTTCGTAAAAGATTGACATGTAGGCCAGTGATACCCTACTTGAAGAAGGACTGAGAACTTGTTAAGAGCAATGTTTCTGTGCTTAAGCAAGGAGGAAATGCACTCCTGACCCCGACGTGATTTGAACACGCAACCTTCTGATCTGGAATTAGACGCGCTACCGTTGCGTCAAAAGGTCAACTGGCACTATGAGCTCTCACATTGATTCAGGACCTTTGATTTCATATCCTAGAAAGACATATCCATGGACAGCTTTTTTCCATGGACAGCTATTTCTTCCAATAAAAACATTTCCAAGAAACAACCAACCTCTAAAAGTTACTTTTTTTACCACACAACCTTCTGATCTGGAGTCAGACGTGCTACCGTTGCGCCACGAGGTCAACTGGCACTGTGAGCTCTCACATTGATTCAGGACCCATGATTTCATATCCTAGAAAGACATTTCCATGGACAGCTATTTTCAATGGACAGCTTTTTGTTCCAATAAAAATATTTCCAAGAAACAACCAACCTCTAAAAGTTACCTTTTTAGCCTTCTTTCATTTCTCCCCCTAAACTGAGGCTATCGGCAACTGTCTAGGACTGAGAACTGGTTAAAATTAGCAGGTTAAGAGCAATGTTTCTGTGCTTAAGCAAGGAGGAAATGGACTCCTGACCCCAACGTGATTTGAACACGCAAACTTCTGATCTGGAACTAGATGCGCTACCGTTGCGCCAAGAGGTCAACTGGCACGATGAGCTCTCACATTGATTCAGGACCTTTGATTTCATATCCCAGAAAGACATGTCCATGGACAGCTTTTTTCCATGGACAGCTATTTCTTCCAATAAAAACATTTCCAAGAAACAACCAACCTCTAAAAGTTACCTTTTTAGCCTACTTTCATTCCTCCCCCTAAACTGTGGCTATCGGCAACTGCATATCTAATAGTCCTATCTTGCTCTTGACCTTCTTAGCCTTCTTTCATTCCTCCCCCTAAACTGAGGCTATCGGCAACTGCCTATCTGATAGTCCTGTCTTGCTCTTGAGAAACATTTCAGAAAGAAGACTAAGACAGAAGTAGGAAACTTAGGAAAGCTTATGTTCGTAAAATTTATTTTTACATGAAGGCCAGTTATACCCTTCTTGAAGAAGGACTGAGAACTGGTTAAAATTAGCAGGTTAAGAGCAATGTTTCTGTGCTTAAGCAAGGAGGAAAAAAGACTTCTGACCCCGACGTGATTAGAACACGCAACCTTCTGATCTGGAGTAAGACGCGCTACCGTTGCGCCACGAGGTCAACTTGCACTGTGAGCTCTCACATTGATTCAGGACCCATGATTTCATATCCTAGAAAGACATTTCCATGGACAGCTTTTTTCCATGGACAGCTTTTTGTTCCAATAAAAACATTTCCAAGAAACAACCAACCTTTAAAAGTTACCTTTTTAGCCTTCTTTAATTTCTCCC
Source organism: Hyla sarda (assembly GCF_029499605.1). Taxonomy (NCBI): domain Eukaryota; kingdom Metazoa; phylum Chordata; class Amphibia; order Anura; family Hylidae; genus Hyla; species Hyla sarda. The sequence goes on from NW_026608713.1 coordinate 92,821, forward strand.
CCTAAACTGAGGCTATCGGCAACTGCCTATCTGATAGTCCTGTCTTGCTCTTGAGAAACATTTCAGAAAGAAGACTGAGACAGAAGTAGGAAACTTAGGAAAGCTTATATTCGGAAAAAATTGACATGAAGGCCAGTGATACCCTTCTTAAAGAAGGACTGAGAACTGGTTAAAATTAGCAGGTTAAGAGCAATGTTTCTGTGCTTATGCAAGGAGGAAAAAAGACTTCTGACCCCGACATGATTTGAACACACAACCTTCTGATCTGGAGTCAGACGCGCTACCGTTGCGCCACGAGGTCAACTTGCACTGTGAGCTCTCACATTGATTCAGGACATTTGATTTCATATCCTAGAAAGACATATCCATGGACAGCTTTTTTCCATGGACAGCTATTTCTTCCAATAAAAACATTTCCAAGAAACAACCAACCTCTAAAAGTTACCTTTTTAGCCTACTTTCATTCCTCCCCCTAAACTGAGGCTATCGGCAACTGCCTATCTAATAGTCCTGTCTTGCTCTTGACCTTCTTAGCCTTCTTTCATTCTTCCCCCTAAACTGAGGCTATTGGCAACTGCCTATCTGATAGTCCTGTCTTGCTCTTGAGAAACATTTCAGAAAGAAGACTGAGACAGAAGTAGGAAACTTAGGAAAGCTTATATTCGGAAAAAATTGACATGAAGGCCAGTGATACCCTTCTTGAAGAAGGACTGAGAACTGGTTAAAATTAGCAGGTTAAGAGCAATGTTTCTGTACTTAAGCAAGGAGGAAAAAGACTTCTGACCCCGACATGATTTGAACACGCAACCTTCTGATCTGGAGTCAGACGCGCTACCGTTGCGCCACGAGGTCAACTTGCACTGTGAGCTCTCACATTGATTCAGGACCCATGATTTCATATCCTAGAAAGACATTTCCATGGACAGCTTTTTTCCATGGACAGCTTTTTGTTCCAATAAAAACATTTCCAAGAAACAACCAACCTTTAAAAGTTACCTTTTTAGCCTTCTTTCATTCCTCCCCCTAAACTGAGGCTATTGGCAACTGCCTATCTGATAGTCCTGTCTTGCTCTTGAGAAACATTTCAGAAAGAAGACTGAGACAGAAGTAGGAAACTTAGGAAAGCTTATATTCGGAAAAAATTGACATGAAGGCCAGTGATACCCTTCTTGAAGAAGGACTGAGAACTGGTTAAAATTAGCAGGTTAAGAGCAATGTTTCTGTACTTAAGCAAGGAGGAAAAAGACTTCTGACCCCAAAGTGATTTGAACACGCAACCTTCTGATCTGGAGTCAGACGCGCTACTGTTGCGCCACGAGGTCAACTTGCACTGTGAGCTCTCACATTGATTCAGGACCTTTGATTTCATATCCTGGAAAGACATTTCCATGGACAGCTTTTTTCCATGGACAGCTATTTGTTCCAATAAAAACATTTCCAAGAAACAACCAACCTCTAAAAGTTACCTTTTTAGCCTTCTTTCATTCCTCCCCCTAAACTGAGGCTATCGGTAACTGCCTATCTGATAGTCCTTTCTTGCTCTTGAGAAACATTTCAGAAAGAAGACTAAGACAGAAGTAGGAAACTTAGGAAAGCTTATGTTCGTAAAATTTATTTTTACATGAAGGCCAGTTATGCCCTTCTTGAAGAAGGACTGAGAACTGGTTAAAATTAGCAGGTTAAGAGCAATGTTTCTGTGCTTAAGCAAGGAGGAAAAAGACTTCTGACCCCGACGTGATTTGAACACGCAACCTTCTGATCTGGAGTCAGACGCGCTACCGTTGCGCCACGAGGTCAACTTGCACTGTGAGCTCTCACATTGATTCAGGACCTTTGATTTCATATCCTAGAAAGACATTTCCATGGACAGCTTTTTTCCATGGACAGCTATTTGTTCCAATAAAAACATTTCCAAGAAACAACCAACCTCTAAAAGTTACCTTTTTAGCCTTCTTTCATTCCTCCCCCTAAACTGAGGCTATCGGTAACTGCCTATCTGATAGTCCTTTCTTGCTCTTGAGAAACATTTCAGAAAGAAGACTAAGACAGAAGTAGGAAACTTAGGAAAGCTTATGTTCGTAAAATTTATTTTTACATGAAGGCCAGTTATGCCCTTCTTGAAGAAGGACTGAGAACTGGTTAAAATTAGCAGGTTAAGAGCAATGTTTCTGTGCTTAAGCAAGGAGGAAAAAGACTTCTGACCCCGACGTGATTTGAACACGCAACCTTCTGATCTGGAGTCAGACGCGCTACCGTTGCGCCACGAGGTCAACTTGCACTGTGAGCTCTCACATTGATTCAGGACCTTTGATTTCATATCCTAGAAAGACATTTCCATGGACAGCTTTTTTCCATGGACAGCTATTTGTTCCAATAAAAACATTTCCAAGAAACAACCAACCTCTAAAAGTTACCTTTTTAGCCTTCTTTCATTCCTCCCCCTAAACTGAGGCTATCGGCAACTGCCTATCTGATAGTCCTGTCTTGCTCTTGAGAAACATTTCAGAAAGAAGACTAAGACAGAAGTAGGAAACTTAATAAAGCTTATGTTCGTAAAAGATTGACATGAAGGCCAGTGATACCCTATTTGAAGAAGGACTGAGAACTGGTTAAGAGCAATGTTTCTGTGCTTAAGCAAGGAGGAAATGCACTCCTGACCCCGATGTGATTTGAACACGCAACCTTCTGATCTGGAATTAGACGCGCTACCGTTGCGCCAAGAGGTCAACTGGCACTATGAGCTCTCACATTGATTCAGGACCTTTGATTTCATATCCTAGAAAGACATATCCATGGACAACTTTTTTCCATGGACAGCTATTTCTTCCAATAAAAACATTTCCAAGAAACAACCAACCTCTAAAAGTTACCTTTTTTACCACACAACCTTCTGATCTGGAGTCAGACGTGCTACCGTTGCGCCACGAGGTCAACTGGCACTGTGAGCTCTCACATTGATTCAGGACCCATGATTTCATATCCTAGAAAGACATTTCCATGGACAGCTTTTTTCCATGGACAGCTTTTTGTTCCAATAAAAACATTTCCAAGAAACAACCAACCTTTAAAAGTTACCTTTTTAGCCTTCTTTAATTTCTCCCCCTAAACTGAGGCTATCGGCAACTGCCTATCTGATAGTCCTGTCTTGCTCTTGAGAAACATTTCAGAAAGAAGACTGAGACAGAAGTAGGAAACTTAGGAAAGCTTATATTCGGAAAAAATTGACATGAGGGCCAGTGATACCCTTCTTAAAGAAGGACTGAGAACTGGTTAAAATTAGCAGGTTAAGAGCAATGTTTCTGTGCTTAAGCAAGGAGGAAAAAGACTTCTGACCCCTACGTGATTTGAACACGCAACCTTCTGATCTGGAGTCAGACGCGCTACCGTTGCGCCACGAGGTCAACTGGCACTATGAGCTCTCACATTGATTCAGGACCTTTGATTTCATATCCTAGAAAGACATTTCCATGGACAGCTTTTTTCCATGGACAGCTATTTGTTCCAATAAAAACATTTCCAAGAAACAACCAACCTCTAAAAGTTACCTTTTTAGCCTTCTTTCATTCCTCCCCCTAAACTGAGGCTATCGGCAACTGCCTATCTGATAGTCCTGTCTTGCTCTTGAGAAACATTTCAGAAAGAAGACTAAGACAGAAGTAGGAAACTTAATAAAGCTTATGTTCGTAAAAGATTGACATGTAGGCCAGTGATATCCTACTTGAAGAAGGACTGAGAACTTGTTAAGAGCAATGTTACTGTGCTTAAGCAAGGAGGAAATGCACTCCTGACCCCGATGTGATTTGAACACGCAACCTTCTGATCTGGAATTAGACGCGCTACCGTTGCGCCAAGAGGTCAACTGGCACTATGAGCTCTCACATTGATTCAGGACCTTTGATTTCATATCCTAGAAAGACATATCCATGGACAACTTTTTTCCATGGACAGCTATTTCTTCCAATAAAAACATTTCCAAGAAACAACCAACCTCTAAAAGTTACCTTTTTTACCACACAACCTTCTGATCTGGAGTCAGACGTGCTACCGTTGCGCCACGAGGTCAACTGGCACTGTGAGCTCTCACATTGATTCAGGACCCATGATTTCATATCCTAGAAAGACATTTCCATGGACAGCTTTTTTCCATGGACAGCTTTTTGTTCCAATAAAAACATTTCCAAGAAACAACCAACCTTTAAAAGTTACCTTTTTAGCCTTCTTTAATTTCTCCCCCTAAACTGAGGCTATCGGCAACTGCCTATCTGATAGTCCTGTCTTGCTCTTGAGAAACATTTCAGAAAGAAGACTGAGACAGAAGTAGGAAACTTAGGAAAGCTTATATTCGGAAAAAATTGACATGAAGGCCAGTGATACCCTTCTTAAAGAAGGACTGAGAACTGGTTAAAATTAGCAGGTTAAGAGCAATGTTTCTGTGCTTAAGCAAGGAGGAAAAAGACTTCTGACCCCTACGTGATTTGAACACGCAACCTTCTGATCTGGAGTCAGACGCGCTACCGTTGCGCCACGAGGTCAACTGGCACTATGAGCTCTCACATTGATTCAGGACCTTTGATTTCATATCCTAGAAAGACATTTCCATGGACAGCTTTTTTCCATGGACAGCTATTTCTTCCAATAAAAACATTTCCAAGAAACAACCAACCTCTAAAAGTTACCTTTTTAGCCTACTTTCATTCCTCCCCCTAAACTGAGGCTATAGGCAACTGCCTATCTAATAGTCCTGTCTTGCTCTTGACCTTCTTAGCCTTGTTTCATTCCTCCCCCTAATCTGAGGCTATCGGCAACTGCCTATCTGATAGTCCTGTCTTGCTCTTGAGAAACATTTCAGAAAGAAGACTAAGACAGAAGTAGGAAACTTAGGAAAGCTTATGTTCGTAAAATTTATTTTTACTCGAAGGCCAGTTATACCCTTCTTGATGAAGGACTGAGAACTGGTTAAAATTAGCAGGTTAAGAGCAATGTTTCTGTGCTTAAGCAAGGAGGAAAAAAGACTTCTGACCCCGACATGATTTGAACACGCAACCTTCTGATCTGGAGTCAGACACGCTACCGTTGCGCCACGAGGTCAACTGGCACTATGAGCTCTCACATTGATTCAGGACCTTTGATTTCATATCCTAGAAAGACATTTCCATGGACAGCTTTTTTCCATGGACAGCTTTTTGTTCCAATAAAAACATTTCCAAGAAACAACCAACCTCTAAAAGTTACCTTTTTAGCCTTCTTTCATTCCTCCCCCTAAACTGAGGCTATCGGCAACTGCCTATCTGATAGTCCTGTCTTGCTCTTGAGAAACATTTCAGAAAGAAGACTAAGACAGAAGTAGGAAACTTAATAAAGCTTATGTTCGTAAAAGATTGACATGTAGGCCAGTGATATCCTACTTGAAGAAGGACTGAGAACTTGTTAAGAGCAATGTTACTGTGCTTAAGCAAGGAGGAAATGCACTCCTGACCCCGATGTGATTTGAACACGCAACCTTCTGATCTGGAATTAGACGCGCTACCGTTGCGCCAAGAGGTCAACTGGCACTATGAGCTCTCACATTGATTCAGGACCTTTGATTTCATATCCTAGAAAGACATATCCATGGACAACTTTTTTCCATGGACAGCTATTTCTTCCAATAAAAACATTTCCAAGAAACAACCAACCTCTAAAAGTTACCTTTTTTACCACACAACCTTCTGATCTGGAGTCAGACGTGCTACCGTTGCGCCACGAGGTCAACTGGCACTGTGAGCTCTCACATTGATTCAGGACCCATGATTTCATATCCTAGAAAGACATTTCCATGGACAGCTTTTTTCCATGGACAGCTTTTTGTTCCAATAAAAACATTTCCAAGAAACAACCAACCTTTAAAAGTTACCTTTTTAGCCTTCTTTAATTTCTCCCCCTAAACTGAGGCTATCGGCAACTGCCTATCTGATAGTCCTGTCTTGCTCTTGAGAAACATTTCAGAAAGAAGACTGAGACAGAAGTAGGAAACTTAGGAAAGCTTATATTCGGAAAAAATTGACATGAAGGCCAGTGATACCCTTCTTAAAGAAGGACTGAGAACTGGTTAAAATTAGCAGGTTAAGAGCAATGTTTCTGTGCTTAAGCAAGGAGGAAAAAGACTTCTGACCCCTACGTGATTTGAACACGCAACCTTCTGATCTGGAGTCAGACGCGCTACCGTTGCGCCACGAGGTCAACTGGCACTATGAGCTCTCACATTGATTCAGGACCTTTGATTTCATATCCTAGAAAGACATTTCCATGGACAGCTTTTTTCCATGGACAGCTATTTCTTCCAATAAAAACATTTCCAAGAAACAACCAACCTCTAAAAGTTACCTTTTTAGCCTACTTTCATTCCTCCCCCTAAACTGAGGCTATAGGCAACTGCCTATCTAATAGTCCTGTCTTGCTCTTGACCTTCTTAGCCTTGTTTCATTCCTCCCCCTAATCTGAGGCTATCGGCAACTGCCTATCTGATAGTCCTGTCTTGCTCTTGAGAAACATTTCAGAAAGAAGACTAAGACAGAAGTAGGAAACTTAGGAAAGCTTATGTTCGTAAAATTTATTTTTACTCGAAGGCCAGTTATACCCTTCTTGATGAAGGACTGAGAACTGGTTAAAATTAGCAGGTTAAGAGCAATGTTTCTGTGCTTAAGCAAGGAGGAAAAAAGACTTCTGACCCCGACATGATTTGAACACGCAACCTTCTGATCTGGAGTCAGACGCGCTACCGTTGCGCCACGAGGTCAACTTGCACTGTGAGCTCTCACATTGATTCAGGACCTTTGATTTCATATCCTAGAAAGACATTTCCATGGACAGCTTTTTTCCATGGACAGCTTTTTGTTCCAATAAAAACATTTCCAAGAAACAACCAACCTCTAAAAGTTACCTTTTTAGCCTTCTTTCATTCCTCCCCCTAAACTGAGGCTATCGGCAACTGCCTATCTGATAGTCCTGTCTTGCTCTTGAGAAACATTTCAGAAAGAAGACTAAGACAGAAGTAGGAAACTTAATAAAGCTTATGTTCGTAAAAGATCGACATGTAGGCCAGTGATACCCTACTTGAAGAAGGACTGAGAACTGGTTAAGAGCAATGTTTCTGTGCTTAAGCATGGAGGAAATGTACTCCTGACCCCGACGTGATTTGAACACGCAACCTTCTGATCTGGAATTAGACGCGCTACCGTTGCGCCAAGAAGTCAACGGGCATTATGAGCTCTCACATTGATTCAGGACCTTTGATTTCATATCCTAGAAAGACATATCCATGGACAGCTTTTTTCCATGGACAGCTATTTCTTCCAATAAAAACATTTCCAAGAAACAACCAACCTCTAAAAGTTACCTTTTTAGCCTACTTTCATTCCTCCCCCTAAACTGTGGCTATCGGCAACTGCCTATCTAATAGTCCTATCTTGCTCTTGACCTTCTTAGCCTTCTTTCATTCCTCCCCCTAAACTGAGGCTATCGGCAACTGCCTATCTGATAGTCCTGTCTTGCTCTTGAGAAACATTTCAGAAAGAAGACTAAGACAGAAGTAGGAAACTTAGGAAAGCTTATGTTCGTAAAATTTATTTTTACATGAAGGCCAGTTATACCCTTCTTGAAGAAGGACTGAGAACTGGTTAAAATTAGCAGGTTAAGAGCAATGTTTCTGTGCTTAAGCAAGGAGGAAAAAAGACTTCTGACCCCGACGTGATTAGAACACGCAACCTTCTGATCTGGAGTCAGACGCGCTACCGTTGCGCCACGAGGTCAACTTGCACTGTGAGCTCTCACATTGATTCAGGACCCTTGATTTCATATCCTAGAAAGACGTTTCGATGGACAGCTTTTTTCCATGGACAGCTATTTGTTCCAATAAAAACATTTCCAAGAAACAACCAACCTCTAAAAGTTACCTTTTTAGCCTTCTTTCATTCCTCCCCCTAAACTGAGGCTATCGGCAACTGCCTATCTGATAGTCCTGTCTTGCTCTTGAGAAACATTTCAGAAAGAAGACTAAGACAGAAGTAGGAAACTTAATAAAGCTTATGTTCGTAAAAGATTGACATGAAGGCCAGTGATACCCTACTTGAAGAAGGACTGAGGACTGGTTAAGATTAGCAGGTTAAGAGCAATGTTTCTGTGCTTAAGCAAGAAGGAAAAGGCCTCCTGACCCCGACGTGATTTGGACACACAACCTTCTGATCTGGAGTCAGACGCGCTACCGTTGCGCCACGAGGTCTACTGGCACTATGAGCTCTCACATTGATTCAGGACCTTTGATTTCATATCCTAGAAAGACATTTCCATGGACAGCTATATTCAATGGACAGCTTTTTGTTCCAATAAAAATATTTCCAAGAAACAACCAACCTCTAAAAGTTACCTTTTTAGCCTTCTTTCATTTCTCCCCCTAAACTGAGGCTATCGGCAACTGCCTATCTGATAGTCTTGTCTTGCTCTTGAGAAACATTTCAGAAAGAAGACTAAGACAGAAGTAGGAAACTTAGGAAAGCTTATGTTCGTAAAAAAAAGTTTAACATGAAGGCCAGTTATACCCTTCTTGAAGAAGGACTGAGAACTGGTTAAAATTAGCAGGTTAAGAGCAATGTTTCTGTGCTTAAGCAAGGAGGAAGAGAACTGTGATTCCCTTCTTGAAGAAGGACTGAGAACTGGTTAAAATTAGCAGGTTAAGAGCAATGTTTCTGTGCTTAAGCAAGGAGGAAATGGACTCCTGACCCCAACGTGATTTGAACACGCAAACTTCTGATCTGGAACTAGATGCGCTACCGTTGCGCCAAGAGGTCAACTGGCACGATGAGCTCTCACATTGATTCAGGACCTTTGATTTCATATCCTAGAAAGACATTTCCATGGACAGCTTTTTTCCATGGACAGCTATTTCTTCCAATAAAAACATTTCCAAGAAACAACCAACCTCTAAAAGTTACCTTTTTAGAATACTTTCATTCCTCCCCCTAAACTGAGGCTATCGGCAACTGCCTATCTAATAGTCCTGTCTTGCTCTTGACCTTCTTAGCCTTCTTTCATTCCTCCCCCTAAACTGAGGCTATCGGCAACTGCCTATCTGATAGTCCTGTCTTGCTCTTGAGAAACATTTCAGAAAGAAGACTAAGACAGAAGTAGGAAACTTAGGAAAGCTTATGTTCGTAAAATTTTTTTTACATGAAGGCCAGTTATACCCTTCTTGAAGAAGGACTGAGAACTGGTTAAAATTAGCAGGTTAAGAGCAATGTTTCTGTGCTTAAGCAAGGAGGAAAAAGACTTCTGACCCCGACATGATTTGAACATGCAACCTTCTGATCTGGAGTCAGACGCGCTACCGTTGCGCCACAAGGTCAACTTGCACTGTGAGCTCTCACATTGATTCAGGACCTTTGATTTCATATCCTGGAAAGACATTTCCATGGACAGCTTTTTTCCATGGACAGCTATTTGTTCCAATAAAAACATTTCCAAGAAACAACCAACCTCTAAAAGTTACCTTTTTAGCCTTCTTTCATTCCTCCCCCTAAACTGAGGCTATCGGCAACTGCCTATCTGATAGTCCTGTCTTGCTCTTGACCTTCTTAGCCTTCTTTCATTCCTCCCCCTAAACTGAGGCTATCGGCAACTGCCTATCTGATAGTCCTGTCTTGCTCTTGAGAAACATTTCAGAAAGAAGACTAAGACAGAAGTAGGAAACTTAGGAAAGCTTATGTTCGTAAAATTTATTTTTACTCGAAGGCCAGTTATACCCTTCTTGATGAAGGACTGAGAACTGGTTAAAATTAGCAGGTTAAGAGCAATGTTTCTGTGCTTAAGCAAGGAGGAAAAAAGACTTCTGACCCCGACATGATTTGAACACGCAACCTTCTGATCTGGAGTCAGACGCGCTACCGTTGCGCCACGAGGTCAACTTGCACTGTGAGCTCTCACATTGATTCAGGACCTTTGATTTCATATCCTAGAAAGACATTTCCATGGACAGCTTTTTTCCATGGACAGCTTTTTGTTCCAATAAAAACATTTCCAAGAAACAACCAACCTCTAAAAGTTACCTTTTTAGCCTTCTTTCATTCCTCCCCCTAAACTGAGGCTATCGGCAACTGCCTATCTGATAGTCCTGTCTTGCTCTTGAGAAACATTTCAGAAAGAAGACTAAGACAGAAGTAGGAAACTTAATAAAGCTTATGTTCGTAAAAGATTGACATGTAGGCCAGTGATACCCTACTTGAAGAAGGACTGAGAACTGGTTAAGAGCAATGTTTCTGTGCTTAAGCATGGAGGAAATGTACTCCTGACCCCGACGTGATTTGAACACGCAACCTTCTGATTGGAATTAGACGCGCTACCGTTGCGCCAAGAAGTCAACGGGCATTATGAGCTCTCACATTGATTCAGGACCTTTGATTTCATATCCTAGAAAGACATATCCATGGACAGCTTTTTTCCATGGACAGCTATTTCTTCCAATAAAAACATTTCCAAGAAACAACCAACCTCTAAAAGTTACCTTTTTAGCCTACTTTCATTCCTCCCCCTAAACTGTGGCTATCGGCAACTGCCTATCTAATAGTCCTATCTTGCTCTTGACCTTCTTAGCCTTCTTTCATTCCTCCCCCTAAACTGAGGCTATCGGCAACTGCCTATCTGATAGTCCTGTCTTGCTCTTGAGAAACATTTCAGAAAGAAGACTAAGACAGAAGTAGGAAACTTAGGAAAGCTTATGTTCGTAAAATTTATTTTTACATGAAGGCCAGTTATACCCTTCTTGAAGAAGGACTGAGAACTGGTTAAAATTAGCAGGTTAAGAGCAATGTTTCTGTGCTTAAGCAAGGAGGAAAAAAGACTTCTGACCCCGACGTGATTAGAACACGCAACCTTCTGATCTGGAGTCAGACGCGCTACCGTTGCGCCACGAGGTCAACTTGCACTGTGAGCTCTCACATTGATTCAGGACCCTTGATTTCATATCCTAGAAAGACGTTTCGATGGACAGCTTTTTTCCATGGACAGCTATTTGTTCCAATAAAAACATTTCCAAGAAACAACCAACCTCTAAAAGTTACCTTTTTAGCCTTCTTTCATTCCTCCCCCTAAACTGAGGCTATCGGCAACTGCCTATCTGATAGTCCTGTCTTGCTCTTGAGAAACATTTCAGAAAGAAGACTAAGACAGAAGTAGGAAACTTAATAAAGCTTATGTTCGTAAAAGATTGACATGAAGGCCAGTGATACCCTACTTGAAGAAGGACTGAGGACTGGTTAAGATTAGCAGGTTAAGAGCAATGTTTCTGTGCTTAAGCAAGAAGGAAAGTGCCTCCTGACCCCGACGTGATTTGGACACACAACCTTCTGATCTGGAGTCAGACGCGCTACCGTTGCGCCACGAGGTCTACTGGCACTATGAGCTCTCACATTGATTCAGGACCTTTGATTTCATATCCTAGAAAGACATTTCCATGGACAGCTATATTCAATGGACAGCTTTTTGTTCCAATAAAAATATTTCCAAGAAACAACCAACCTCTAAAAGTTACCTTTTTAGCCTTCTTTCATTTCTCCCCCTAAACTGAGGCTATCGGCAACTGCCTATCTGATAGTCTTGTCTTGCTCTTGAGAAACATTTCAGAAAGAAGACTAAGACAGAAGTAGGAAACTTAGGAAAGCTTATGTTCGTAAAAAAAAGTTTAACATGAAGGCCAGTTATACCGTTCTTGAAGAAGGACTGAGAACTGGTTAAAATTAGCAGGTTAAGAGCAATGTTTCTGTGCTTAAGCAAGGAGGAAGAGAACTGTGATTCCCTTCTTGAAGAAGGACTGAGCACTGGTTAAAATTAGCAGGTTAAGAGCAATGTTTCTGTGCTTAAGCAAGGAGGAAATGGACTCCTGACCCCAACGTGATTTGAACACGCAAACTTCTGATCTGGAACTAGATGCGCTACCGTTGCGCCAAGAGGTCAACTGGCACAATGAGCTCTCACATTGATTCAGGACCTTTGATTTCATATCCTAGAAAGACATTTCCATGGACAGCTTTTTTCCATGGACAGCTATTTCTTCCAATAAAAACATTTCCAAGAAACAACCAACCTCTAAAAGTTACCTTTTTAGAATACTTTCATTCCTCCCCCTAAACTGAGGCTATCGGCAACTGCCTATCTAATAGTCCTTTCTTGCTCTTGACCTTCTTAGCCTTCTTTCATTCCTCCCCCTAAACTGAGGCTATCGGCAACTGCCTATCTGATAGTCCTGTCTTGCTCTTGAGAAACATTTCAGAAAGAAGACTAAGACAGAAGTAGGAAACTTAGGAAAGCTTATGTTCGTAAAAATTTTTTTACATGAAGGCCAGTTATACCCTTCTTGAAGAAGGACTGAGAACTGGTTAAAATTAGCAGGTTAAGAGCAATGTTTCTGTGCTTAAGCAAGGAGGAAAAAGACTTCTGACCCCGACATGATTTGAACATGCAACCTTCTGATCTGGAGTCAGACGCGCTACCGTTGCGCCACAAGGTCAACTTGCACTGTGAGCTCTCACATTGATTCAGGACCTTTGATTTCATATCCTGGAAAGACATTTCCATGGACAGCTTTTTTCCATGGACAGCTATTTGTTCCAATAAAAACATTTCCAAGAAACAACCAACCTCTAAAAGTTACCTTTTTAGCCTTCTTTCATTCCTCCCCCTAAACTGAGGCTATCGGCAACTGCCTATCTGATAGTCCTGTCTTGCTCTTGAGAAACATTTCAGAAAGAAGACTAAGACAGAAGTAGGAAACTTAATAAAGCTTATGTTCGTAAAAGATTGACATGAAGGCCAGTGATACCCTACTTGAAGAAGGACTGAGAACTGGTTAAGATTAGCAGGTTAAGAGCAATGTTTCTGTGTTTAAGCAAGAAGGAAAGGGACTCCTGACCCCGACGTGATTTGGACACACAACCTTCTGATCTGGAGTCAGACGCGCTACCGTTGCGCCACGAGGTCAACTGGCACTATCAGCTCTCACATTGATTCAGGACCTTTGATTTCATATCCTAGAAAGACATTTCCATGGACAGCTATTTTCAATGGACAGCTTTTTGTTCCAATAAAAATATTTCCAAGAAACAACCAACCTCTAAAAGTTACCTTTTTAGCCTTCTTTCATTTCTCCCCCTAAACTGAGGCTATCGGCAACTGCCTATCTAATAGTCTTGTCTTGCTCTTGAGAAACATTTCAGAAAGAAGACTAAGACAGAAGTAGGAAACTCAGGAAAGCTTATGTTCGTAAAAAAAGTTTAACATGAAGGCCAGTGATACCCTTCTTGAAGAAGGACTGAGAACTGGTTAAAATTAGCAGGTTAAGAGCAACGTTTCTGTGCTTAAGCAAGGAGGAAGAGAACTGTGATTCCCTTCTTGAAGAAGGACTGAGAACTGGTTAAAATTAGCAGGTTAAGAGCAATGTTTCTGTGCTTAAGCAAGAAGGAAAAGGCCTCCTGACCCCGACGTGATTTGAACACACAACCGTCTGATCTGGAGTCAGATGCGCTACCGTTGCGCCACGAGGTCAACTGGCACTGTGAGCTCTCACATTGATTCAGGACCCATGATTTCATATCCTAGAAAGACATTTCCATGGACAGCTTTTTTCCATGGACAGATTTTTGTTCCAATAAAAACATTTCCAAGAAACAACCAACCTTTAAAAGTTACCTTTTTAGCCTTCTTTCATTTCTCCCCCTAAACTGAGGCTATCGGCAACTGCCTATCTGATAGTCCTGTCTTGCTCTTGAGAAACATTTCAGAAAGAAGACTAAGACAGAAGTAGGAAACTTAGGAAAGCTTATGTTCGGAAAAAATTGACATGAAGGCCAGTGATACCCTTCTTGAAGAAGGACTGAGAACTGGTTAAAATTAGCAGGTTAAGAGCAATGTTTCTGTGCTTAAGCAAGGAGGAAAAAGACTTCTGACCCCGACATGATTTGAACACGCAACCTTCTGATCTGGAGTCAGATGTGCTACTGTTGCACCACGAGGTCAACTAGCACTGTGAGCTCTCACATTGATTCAGGACCCATGATTTCATATCCTAGAAAGACATTTCCATGGACAGCTTTTTTCCATGGACAGCTTTTTGTTCCAATAAAAACATTTCCAAGAAACAACCAACCTCTAAAAGTTACCTTTTTATCCTTCTTTCATTCCACCCCCTAAACTGAGGCTATCGGCAACTGCCTATCTGATAGTCCTGTCTTGCTCTTGACCTTCTTAGCCTTCTTTCATTTCTCCCCCTAAACTGAGGCTATCGGCAACTGCCTATCTGATAGTCATGTCTTGCTCTTGAGAAACATTTCAGAAAGAAGACTAAGACAGAAGTAGGAAACTTAATAAAGCTTATGTTCGTAAAAGATTGACATGAAGGCCAGTGATACCCTACTTGAAGAAGGACTGAGAACTGGTTAAGAGCAATGTTTCTGTGCTTAAGCAAGGAGGAAGAGAACTATGATTCCCTTCTTGAAGAAGGACTGAGAACTGGTTAAAATTAGCAGGTTAAGTGCAATGTTTATGTGCTTAAGCAAGAAGGAATGGGCCTCCTGACTCCGACGTGATCTGGAGTTAGACGCGCTACCGTTGCGCCACGAGGTCAACTGGCACTAAGAGCTCTCACATTGATTCAGGACCTTTGCTTTCATATCCTAGAAAGACATTTCCATGGACAGCTATTTTCAATGGACAGCTTTTTGTTCCAATAAAAATATTTTCAAGAAACAACCACCCTCTAAAAGTTACCTTTTTAGCCTTCTTTCATTTCTCCCCCTAAACTGAGGCTATCGGCAACTGCCTATCTGATAGTCTTGTCTTGCTCTTGAGAAACATTTCAGAAAGAAGACTTAGGCTGGGTCCACACTACGTTTTGTCCCATACAGGAGCGCATACGGCAGGGGGGAGCTAAAAGCTCGCGCTCCCGTATGTGACCGTATGCGCTCCCGTATGTCATTCATTTCAATGAGCCGACCGGAGGGAAACGTTCGGTCCGGTCGGCTCATTTTTGCGCCGTATGCGCTTTTACAACTGGACCTAAAACCGTGGTTGACCACAGTTTTAGGTCCGGTTGTAAAAGCGCATACGGCGCAAAAATGAGCCGACCGGACCGAACGTTTCACTCCGGTCGGCTCATTGAAATGAATGACATACGGGAGCGCATACGGTAACATATGGGAGCTCGAGCTTTTAGCTCCCCCCTGCCGTATGCGCTCCCGTATGGGACAAAACGTAGTGTGGACCCAGCCTAAGACAGAAGTAGGAAACTTAGGAAAGCTTATGTTCGTAAAAAAATTTAACATGAAGGCCAGTTATACCCTTCTTGAAGAAGTACTGAGAACTGGTTAAAATTAGCAGATTAAGAGCAATGTTTCTGTGCTTAAGCAAGGAGGAAGAGAACTGTGATTCCCTTCTTGAAGAAGGAACGAGAACTGGTTAAAATTAGCAGGTTAAGAGCAATGTTTCTGTGCTTAAGCAAGAAGGAATGGGCCTTCTGACCCCGACGTGATTTGAACACACAACCTTCTGATCTGGATTCAGACCCGCTACCGTTGCGCCACGACGTCAACTGGCACTGTGAGCTCTCACATTGATTCAGGACCCATGATTTCATATCCTAGAAAGACATTTCCATGGACAGCTTTTTTCCATGGACAGCTTTTTGTTCCAATAAAAACATTTCCAAGAAACAACCAACCTCTAAAAGTTACCTTTTTAGCCTTCTTTAATTTCTCCCCCTAAACTGAGGCTATCGGCAACTGCCTATCTGATTGTCCTGTCTTGCTCTTGAGAAACATTTCAGAAAGAAGACTAAGACAGAAGTAGGAAACTCAGGAAAGCTTATGTTCGGAAAAAATTGACATGAAGGCCAGTGATACCCTTCTTGAAGAAGGACTGAGAACTGGTTAAAATTAGCAGATTAAGAGCAATGTTTCTGTGCTTAAGCAAGGAGGAAGAGAACTGTGATTCCCTTCTTGAAGAAGGACTGAGAACTGGTTAAAATTAGCAGGTTGAGAGCAATGTTTCTGTGCTTAAGCAAGGAGGAAATGGACTCCTGACCCCGACGTGATTTGAACACGCAACCTTCTGATCTGGAATTAGACGCACTACCGTTGCGCCAAGAGGTCAACTGGCACTATGAGCTCTTACATTGATTCAGGACCTTTGATTTCATATCCTACAAAGACATTTCCATGGACAGCTTTTTTCCATGGACAGCTATTTCTTCCAATAAAAACATTTCCAAGAAACAACCAACCTCTAAAAGTTACCTTTTTAGCCTACTTTCATTCCTCCCCCTAAACTGAGGCTATCGGCAACTGCCTATCAAATAGTCCTATCTTGCTCTTGACCTTCTTAGCCTTCTTTCATTCCTCCCCCTAAACTGAGGCTATCGGCAACTGCCTATCTGATAGTCCTGTCTTGCTCTTGAGAAACATTTCAGAAAGAAGACTAAGACAGAAGTAGGAAACTTAGGAAAGCTTATGTTCGTAAAATTTATTTTTACATGAAGGCCAATTATACCCTTCTTGAAGAAGGACTGAGAACTGGTTAAAATTAGCAGGTTAAGAGCAATGTTTCTGTGCTTAAGCAAGGAGGAAAAAGACTTGTGACCCCGACGTGATTTGAACATGCAACCTTCTGATCTGGAGTCAGACGCGCTACCGTTGCGCCACGAGGTCAACTTACTCTGTGTGCTCTCACATTGATTTAGGACCTTTGATTTCATATCCTAGAAAGACATTTCCATGGACAGCTTTTTTCCATGGACAGCTATTTGTTCCAATAAAAAAATTTCCAAGAAACAACCAACCTCTAAAAGTTACCTTTTTAGCCTTCTGTCATTTCTCCCCCTAAACTGAGGCTATCGGCAACTGCCTATCTGATATTCTTGTCTTGCTCTTGAGAAATATTTCAGAAAGAAGACTAAGACAGAATTAGGAAACTTAGGAAAGCTTATGTTCGTAAAAAAAGTTTAACATGAAGGCCAGTTATACCCTTCTTGAAGAAGGGCTGAGAACTGGTTAAAATTAGCAGGTTAAGAGCAACGTTTCTGTGCTTAAGCAAGGAGGAAGAGAACTGTGATTCCCTTTTTGAAGAAGGACTGAGAACTGGTTAAAATTAGCAGGTTAAGAGCAATGTTTCTGTGCTTAAGCAAGAAGGAAAGGGCCTCCTGACCCCAACGTGATTTGAACACACAACCGTCTGATCTGGAGTCAGATGCGCTACCGTTGCGCCACGAGGTCAACTGGCACTGTGAGCTCTCACATTGATTCAGGACCCATGATTTCATATCCTAGAAAGACATTTCCATGGACAGCTTCTTTCCATGGACAGATTTTTGTTCCAATAAAAACATTTCCAAGAAACAACCAACCTCTAAAAGTTACCTTTTTAGCCTTCTTTCATTCCTCCCCCTAAACTGAGGCTATCGGCAACTGCCTATCTGATAGTCCTGTCTTGCTCTTGACCTTCTTAGCCTTCCTTCATTTCTCCCCCTAAACTGAGGCTATCGGCAACTGCCTATCTGATAGTCATGTCTTGCTCTTGAGAAACATTTCAGAAAGAAGACTAAGACAGAAGTAGGAAACTTAATAAAGCTTATGTTCGTAAAAGATTGACATGAAGGCCAGTGATACCCTACTTGAAGAAGGACTGAGAACTGGTTAAGATTAGCAGGTTAAGAGCAATGTTTCTGTGCTTAAGCAAGGAGGAAGAGAACTATGATTCCCTTCTTGAAGAAGGATTGAGAACTGGTTAAAATTAGCAGGTTAAGTGCAATGTTTATGTGCTTAAGCAAGAAGGAATGGGCCTCCTGACTCCGACGTGATCTGGAGTCAGACGCGCTACTGTTGCGCCACGAGGTCAACTGGCACTAAGAGCTCTCACATTGATTCAGGACCTTTGCTTTCATATCCTAGAAAGACATTTCCATGGACAGCTATTTTCAATGGACAGCTTTTTGTTCCAATAAAAATATTTCCAAGAAACAACCAACCTCTAAAAGTTACCTTTTTGGCCTTCTTTCATTTCTCCCCCTAAACTGAGGCTATCGGCAACTGCCTATCTGATAGTCTTGTCTTGCTCTTGAGAAACATTTCAGAAAGAAGACTAAGACAGAAGTAGGAAACTTAGGAAAGCTTATGTTCGTAAAAAAATTTAACATGAAGGCCAGTTATACCCTTCTTGAAGAAGGACTGAGAACTGGTTAAAATTAGCAGATTAAGAGCAATGTTTCTGTGCTTAAGCAAGGAGGAAGAGAACTGTGATTCCCTTCTTGAAGAAGGAATGAGAACTGGTTAAAATTAGCAGGTTAAGAGCAATGTTTCTGTGCTTAAGCAAGAAGGAATGGGCCTTCTGACCCCGACGTGATTTGAACACACAACCTTCTGATCTGGAGTCAGACGCGCTACCGTTGCACCACGACGTCAACTGGCACTGTGAGCTCTCACATTGATTCAGGACCCATGATTTCATATCCTAGAAAGACATTTCCATGGACAGCTTTTTTCCATGGACAGCTTTTTGTTCCAATAAAAACATTTCCAAGAAACAACCAACCTCTAAAAGTTACCTTTTTAGCCTTCTTTCATTTCTCCCCCTAAACTGAGGCTATCGGCAACTGCCTATCTGATAGTCCTGTCTTGCTCTTGAGAAACATTTCAGAAAGAAGACTAAGACAGAAGTAGGAAACTTAGGAAAGCTTATGTTCGTAAAAAAATTTAACATGAAGGCCAGTTATACCCTTCTTGAAGAAGGACTGAGAACTGGTTAAAATTAGCAGATTAAGAGCAATGTTTCTATGCTTAAGCAAGGAGGAAGAGAACTGTGATTCCCTTCTTGAAGAAGGAATGAGAACTGGTTAAAATTAGCAGGTTAAGAGCAATGTTTCTGTGCTTAAGCAAGAAGGAATGGGCCTTCTGACCCCGACGTGATTTGAACACACAACCTTCTGATCTGGAGTCAGACGCGCTACCGTTGCACCACGACGTCATCTGGCACTGTGAGCTCTCACATTGATTCAGGACCCATGATTTCATATCCTAGAAAGACATTTCCATGGACAGCTTTTTTCCATGGACAGCTTTTTGTTCCAATAAAAACATTTCCAAGAAACAACCAACCTCTAAAAGTTACCTTTTTAGCCTTCTTTCATTTCTCCCCCTAAACTGAGGCTATCGGCAACTGCCTATCTGATAGTCCTGTCTTGCTCTTGAGAAACATTTCAGAAAGAAGACTAAGACAGAAGTAGGAAACTCAGGAAAGCTTATGTTCGGAAAAAATTGACATGAAGGCCAGTGATACCCTTCTTGAAGAAGGACTGAGAACTGGTTAAAATTAGCAGATTAAGAGCAATGTTTCTGTGCTTAAGCAAGGAGGAAGAGAACTGTGATTCCCTTCTTGAAGAAGGACTGAAAACTGGTTAAAATTAGCAGGTTAAGAGCAATGTTTCTGTGCTTAAGCAAGGAGGAAATGGACTCCTGACCCCGACGTGATTTGAACATGCAACCTTCCGATCTGGAATTAGACGCGCTACCGTTGCGCCAAGAGGTCAACTGGCACTATGATCTCTCACATTGATTCAGGACCTTTGATTTCATATCCTAGAAAGACATTTCCATGGACAGCTTTTTTCCATGGACAGCTATTTCTTCCAATAAAAACATTTCCAAGAAACAACCAACCTCTAAAAGTTACCTTTTTAGCCTACTTTCATTCCTCCCCCTAAACTGAGGCTATCGGCAACTGTCTATCTAATAGTCCTGTCTTGCTCTTGACCTTCTTAGCCTTCTTTCATTCCTCCCCCTAAACTGAGGCTATCGGCAACTGCCTATTTGATAGTCCTGTCTTGCTCTTGAGAAACATTTCAGAAAGAAGACTAAGACAGAAGTAGGAAACTTAGGAAAGCTTATGTTCGTAAATTTTTTTTTACATGAAGGCCAGTTATACCCTTCTTAAAGAAGGACTGAGAACTGGTTAAAATTAGCAGGTTAAGAGCAAGGTTTCTGTGCTTAAGCAAGGAGGAAGAGAACTGTAATTCCCTTCTTGAAGAAGGACTGAGAACTGATTAAAATTAGCAGGTTAAGTGCAATGTTTCTGTGCTTAAGCAAGAAGGAAAGGGCCTCCTGTCCCCGACGTGATTTGGACACACAACCTTCTGATCTGGAGTCAGATGTGCTACTGTTGCACCACGAGGTCAACTAGCACTGTGAGCTCTCACATTGATTCAGGACCCATGATTTCATATCCTAGAAAGACATTTCCATGGACAGCTTTTTTCCATGGACAGCTTTTTGTTCCAATAAAAACATTTCCAAGAAACAACCAACCTCTAAAAGTTACCTTTTTAGCCTTCTTTCATTCCACCCCCTAAACTGAGGCTATCGGCAACTGCCTATCTGATAGTCCTGTCTTGCTCTTGACCTTCTTAGCCTTCTTTCATTTCTCCCCCTAAACTGAGGCTATCGGCAACTGCCTATCTGATAGTCATGTCTTGCTCTTGAGAAACATTTCAGAAAGAAGACTAAGACAGAAGTAGGAAACTTAATAAAGCTTATGTTCGTAAAAGATTGACATGAAGGCCAGTGATACCCTACTTGAAGAAGGACTGAGAACTGGTTAAGAGCAATGTTTCTGTGCTTAAGCAAGGAGGAAGATAACTATGATTCCCTTCTTGAAGAAGGACTGAGAACTGGTTAAAATTAGCAGGTTAAGTGCAATGTTTATGTGCTTAAGCAAGAAGGAATGGGCCTCCTGACTCCGACGTGATCTGGAGTTAGACGCGCTACCGTTGCGCCACGAGGTCAACTGGCACTAAGAGCTCTCACATTGATTCAGGACCTTTGATTTCATATCCTAGAAAGACATTTCCATGGACAGCTTTTTTCCATGGACAGCTATTTCTTCCAATAAAAACATTTCCAAGAAACAACCAACCTCTAAAAGTTACCTTTTTAGCCTACTTTCATTCCTCCCCCTAAACTGAGGCTATCGGCAACTGTCTATCTAATAGTCCTGTCTTGCTCTTGACCTTCTTAGCCTTCTTTCATTCCTCCCCCTAAACTGAGGCTATCGGCAACTGCCTATTTGATAGTCCTGTCTTGCTCTTGAGAAACATTTCAGAAAGAAGACTAAGACAGAAGTAGGAAACTTAGGAAAGCTTATGTTCGTAAATTTTTTTTTACATGAAGGCCAGTTATACCCTTCTTAAAGAAGGACTGAGAACTGGTTAAAATTAGCAGGTTAAGAGCAAGGTTTCTGTGCTTAAGCAAGGAGGAAGAGAACTGTAATTCCCTTCTTGAAGAAGGACTGAGAACTGATTAAAATTAGCAGGTTAAGTGCAATGTTTCTGTGCTTAAGCAAGAAGGAAAGGGCCTCCTGTCCCCGACGTGATTTGGACACACAACCTTCTGATCTGGAGTCAGATGTGCTACTGTTGCACCACGAGGTCAACTAGCACTGTGAGCTCTCACATTGATTCAGGACCCATGATTTCATATCCTAGAAAGACATTTCCATGGACAGCTTTTTTCCATGGACAGCTTTTTGTTCCAATAAAAACATTTCCAAGAAACAACCAACCTCTAAAAGTTACCTTTTTAGCCTTCTTTCATTCCACCCCCTAAACTGAGGCTATCGGCAACTGCCTATCTGATAGTCCTGTCTTGCTCTTGACCTTCTTAGCCTTCTTTCATTTCTCCCCCTAAACTGAGGCTATCGGCAACTGCCTATCTGATAGTCATGTCTTGCTCTTGAGAAACATTTCAGAAAGAAGACTAAGACAGAAGTAGGAAACTTAATAAAGCTTATGTTCGTAAAAGATTGACATGAAGGCCAGTGATACCCTACTTGAAGAAGGACTGAGAACTGGTTAAGAGCAATGTTTCTGTGCTTAAGCAAGGAGGAAGATAACTATGATTCCCTTCTTGAAGAAGGACTGAGAACTGGTTAAAATTAGCAGGTTAAGTGCAATGTTTATGTGCTTAAGCAAGAAGGAATGGGCCTCCTGACTCCGACGTGATCTGGAGTTAGACGCGCTACCGTTGCGCCACGAGGTCAACTGGCACTAAGAGCTCTCACATTGATTCAGGACCTTTGCTTTCATATCCTAGAAAGACATTTCCATGGACAGCTATTTTCAATGGACAGCTTTTTGTTCCAATAAAAATATTTTCAAGAAACAACCACCCTCTAAAAGTTACCTTTTTAGCCTTCTTTCATTTCTCCCCCTAAACTGAGGCTATCGGCAACTGCCTATCTGATAGTCTTGTCTTGCTCTTGAGAAACATTTCAGAAAGAAGACTTAGGCTGGGTCCACACTACGTTTTGTCCCATACAGGAGCGCATACGGCAGGGGGGAGCTAAAAGCTCGCGCTCCCGTATGTGACCGTATGCGCTCCCGTATGTCATTCATTTCAATGAGCCGACCGGAGGGAAACGTTCGGTCCGGTCGGCTCATTTTTGCGCCGTATGCGCTTTTACAACTGGACCTAAAACCGTGGTTGACCACAGTTTTAGGTCCGGTTGTAAAAGCGCATACGGCGCAAAAATGAGCCGGCCGGACCGAACGTTTCACTCCGGTCGGCTCATTGAAATGAATGACATACGGGAGCGCATACGGTAACATATGGGAGCTCGAGCTTTTAGCTCCCCCCTGCCGTATGCGCTCCCGTATGGGACAAAACGTAGTGTGGACCCAGCCTAAGACAGAAGTAGGAAACTTAGGAAAGCTTATGTTTGTAAAAAAATTTAACATGAAGGCCAGTTATACCCTTCTTGAAGAAGTACTGAGAACTGGTTAAAATTAGCAGATTAAGAGCAATGTTTCTGTGCTTAAGCAAGGAGGAAGAGAACTGTGATTCCCTTCTTGAAGAAGGAACGAGAACTGGTTAAAATTAGCAGGTTAAGAGCAATGTTTCTGTGCTTAAGCAAGAAGGAATGGGCCTTCTGACCCCGACGTGATTTGAACACACAACCTTCTGATCTGGAGTCAGACCCGCTACCGTTGCGCCACGACGTCAACTGGCACTGTGAGCTCTCACATTGATTCAGGACCCATGATTTCATATCCTAGAAAGACATTTCCATGGACAGCTTTTTTCCATGGACAGCTTTTTGTTCCAATAAAAACATTTCCAAGAAACAACCAACCTCTAAAAGTTACCTTTTTAGCCTTCTTTAATTTCTCCCCCTAAACTGAGGCTATCGGCAACTGCCTATCTGATTGTCCTGTCTTGCTCTTGAGAAACATTTCAGAAAGAAGACTAAGACAGAAGTAGGAAACTCAGGAAAGCTTATGTTCGGAAAAAATTGACATGAAGGCCAGTGATACCCTTCTTGAAGAAGGACTGAGAACTGGTTAAAATTAGCAGATTAAGAGCAATGTTTCTGTGCTTAAGCAAGGAGGAAGAGAACTGTGATTCCCTTCTTGAAGAAGGACTGAGAACTGGTTAAAATTAGCAGGTTGAGAGCAATGTTTCTGTGCTTAAGCAAGGAGGAAATGGACTCCTGACCCCGACGTGATTTGAACACGCAACCTTCTGATCTGGAATTAGACGCACTACCGTTGCGCCAAGAGGTCAACTGGCACTATGAGCTCTTACATTGATTCAGGACCTTTGATTTCATATCCTACAAAGACATTTCCATGGACAGCTTTTTTCCATGGACAGCTATTTCTTCCAATAAAAACATTTCCAAGAAACAACCAACCTCTAAAAGTTACCTTTTTAGCCTACTTTCATTCCTCCCCCTAAACTGAGGCTATCGGCAACTGCCTATCAAATAGTCCTATCTTGCTCTTGACCTTCTTAGCCTTCTTTCATTCCTCCCCCTAAACTGAGGCTATCGGCAACTGCCTATCTGATAGTCCTGTCTTGCTCTTGAGAAACATTTCAGAAAGAAGACTAAGACAGAAGTAGGAAACTTAGGAAAGCTTATGTTCGTAAAATTTATTTTTACATGAAGGCCAATTATACCCTTCTTGAAGAAGGACTGAGAACTGGTTAAAATTAGCAGGTTAAGAGCAATGTTTCTGTGCTTAAGCAAGGAGGAAAAAGACTTGTGACCCCGACGTGATTTGAACACGCAACCTTCTGATCTGGAGTCAGACGCGCTACCGTTGCGCCACGAGGTCAACTTACTCTGTGAGCTCTCACATTGATTTAGGACCTTTGATTTCATATCCTAGAAAGACATTTCCATGGACAGCTTTTTTCCATGGACAGCTATTTGTTCCAATAAAAAAATTTCCAAGAAACAACCAACATCTAAAAGTTACCTTTTTAGCCTTCTTTCATTTCTCCCCCTAAACTGAGGCTATCGGCAACTGCCTATCTGATATTCTTGTCTTGCTCTTGAGAAATATTTCAGAAAGAAGACTAAGACAGAATTAGGAAACTTAGGAAAGCTTATGTTCGTAAAAAAAGTTTAACATGAAGGCCAGTTGTACCCTTCTTGAAGAAGGGCTGAGAACTGGTTAAAATTAGCAGGTTAAGAGCAACGTTTCTGTGCTTAAGCAAGGAGGAAGAGAACTGTGATTCCCTTTTTGAAGAAGGACTGAGAACTGGTTAAAATTAGCAGGTTAAGAGCAATGTTTCTGTGCTTAAGCAAGAAGGAAAGGGCCTCCTGACCCCAACGTGATTTGAACACACAACCGTCTGATCTGGAGTCAGATGCGCTACCGTTGCGCCACGAGGTCAACTGGCACTGTGAGCTCTCACATTGATTCAGGACCCATGATTTCATATCCTAGAAAGACATTTCCATGGACAGCTTCTTTCCATGGACAGATTTTTGTTCCAATAAAAACATTTCCAAGAAACAACCAACCTCTAAAAGTTACCTTTTTAGCCTTCTTTCATTCCTCCCCCTAAACTGAGGCTATCGGCAACTGCCTATTTGATAGTCCTGTCTTGCTCTTGAGAAACATTTCAGAAAGAAGACTAAGACAGAAGTAGGAAACTTAGGAAAGCTTATGTTCGTAAATTTTTTTTTACATGAAGGCCAGTTATACCCTTCTTAAAGAAGGACTGAGAACTGGTTAAAATTAGCAGGTTAAGAGCAAGGTTTCTGTGCTTAAGCAAGGAGGAAGAGAACTGTAATTCCCTTCTTGAAGAAGGACTGAGAACTGATTAAAATTAGCAGGTTAAGTGCAATGTTTCTGTGCTTAAGCAAGAAGGAAAGGGCCTCCTGTCCCCGACGTGATTTGGACACACAACCTTCTGATCTGGAGTCAGATGCGCTACCGTTGCGCCACGATGTCCACTGGCACTATGAGCTCTCACATTGATTCAGGACCTTTGATTTCATATCCTAGAAAGACATTTCCATGGACAGCTATTTTCAATGGACAGCTTTTTGTTCCAATAAAAATATTTCCAAGAAACAACCAACCTCTAAAAGTTACCTTTTTAGCCTTCTTTCATGTCTCCCCCTAAACTGAAGCTATCGGCAACTGCCTATCTGATAGTCCTGTCTTGCTCTTGAGAAGCATTTCAGAAAGAAGACTAAGACAGGGGTAGGAAACTTAGGAAAGCTTATGTTCGTAAAATATTGACATGAAAGCCAGTGATACCCTTCTTGAAGAAGGACTGAGAACTGGTTAAAATTAGCAGGTTAAGAGCAATGTTTCTGTGCTTAAGCAAGGAGGAAAAGGACTCCTGACCCCGACGTGATTTGAACACGCAACCTTCTGATCTGGAATTAGACGTGCTACCGTTGCGCCAAGAGGTCAACTGGCACTATTAGCTCTCACTTTGATTCAGGACCTTTGATTTCATATCCTAGAAAGACATTTCCATAGACAGCTTTTTTCCATGGACAGCTATTTCTTCCAATAAAAACATTTCCAAGAAACAACCAACCTCTAAAAGTTACCTTTTTAGCCTACTTTCATTCCTCCCCCTAAACTGAGGCTATCGGCAACTGCCTATCTAATAGTCCTGTCTTGCTCTTGACCTTCTTAGCCTTCTTTCATACCTCCCCCTAAACTGAGGCTATCGGCAACTGCCTATCTGATAGTCCTGTCTTGCTCTTGAGAAACATTTCAGAAAGAAGACTAAGACAGAAGTAGGAAACTTAGGAAAGCTTATGTTCGTAAAATTTATTTTTACATGAAGGCCAGTTATACCCTTCTTGATGAAGGACTGAGAACTGGTTAAAATTAGCAGGTTAAGAGCAATGTTTCTGTGCTTAAGCAAGGAGGAAAAAAGACTTCTGACCTCGACGTGATTTGAACACGCAACCTTCTGATCTGGAGTCAGACACGCTACCGTTGCGCCACGAGATCAACTTGCACTGTGAGCTCTCACATTGATTCAGGACCTTTGATTTCATATCCTAGAAAGACATTTCCATGGACAGCTTTTTTCCATGGACAGCTATTTGTTCCAATAAAAACATTTCCAAGAAACAACCAACCTCTAAAAGTTACCTTTTTAGCCTTCTTTCATTCCTCCCCCTAAACTGAGGCTATCGGCAACTGCCTATCTGATAGTCCTGTCTTGCTCTTGAGAAACATTTCAGAAAGAAGACTAAGACAGAAGTAGGAAACTTAATAAAGCTTATGTTTGTAAAAGCTTGACATGAAGGCCAGTGATACCCTACTTGAAGAAGGACTGAGGACTGGTTAAGATTAGCAGGTTAAGAGCAATGTTTCTGTGCTTAAGCAAGAAGGAAAGGGCCTCCTGACCCCGACGCGATTTGGACACACAACCTTCTGATCTGGAGTCAGACACGCTACCGTTGCGCCACGAGGTCAACTGGAACTATGAGCTCTCACATTGATTCAGGACCTTTGATTTCATATCCTAGAAAGACATTTCCATGGACAGCTTTTTTCCATGGACAGCTATTTGTTCCAATAAAAACATTTCCAAGAAACAACCAACCTCTAAAAGTTACCTTTTTAGCCTTCTTTCATTCCTCCCCCTAAACTGAGGCTATCGGCAACTGCCTATCTGATAGTCCTGTCTTGCTCTTGAGAAGCATTTCAGAAAGAAGACTAAGACAGGGGTAGGAAACTTAGGAAAGCTTATGTTCGTAAAATATTGACATGAAAGCCAGTGATACCCTTCTTGAAGAAGGACTGAGAACTGGTTAAAATTAGCAGGTTAAGAGCAATGTTTCTGTGCTTAAGCAAGGAGGAAAAGGACTCCTGACCCCGCCGTGATTTGAACACGCAACCTTCTGATCTGGAGTCAGACGCGCTACCGTTGCGCCACAAGGTCAACTGACACTGTGAGCTCTCACATTGATTCAGGACCCTTGATTTCATATCCTAGAAAGACATTTCCATGGACAGCTTTTTTCCATGGACAGCTATTTGTTCCAATAAAAACATTTCCAAGAAACAACCAACCTCTAAAAGTTACCTTTTTAGCCTTCTTTCATTCCTCCCCCTAAACTGAGGCTATCGGCAACTGCCTATCTGATAGTCCTGTCTTGCTCTTGAGAAACATTTCAGAAAGAAGACTAAGACAGAAGTAGGAAACTTAGGAAAGCTCATGTTCGTAAAAAATTGACATGAAGGACAGTGATACCATTCTAGAACAGACCCTTAAAGGACATTACCATGGGTCTGTAGGTGTAAGTCATTCCTCGTCACTATTGTGATAGGCGTCCCCATCTGTCAAGCGGAAAACCGGGGTACGGTTCCCAGATGGGGTGGCTATGCTTATTTCACCCCTTATACCCTGTGCTAACCATTACACCATGGAACCATTAAGAACCTACACCTGTCACACTAAAACTTTTAATTCTTCCTCCATATCTATTAAGCACTGACCCTCTATACTAGCCAGAGGTGGCACTGTTTCTGGAAGAAAGAGGCAATTTAACTTTTTTTCTAATCCTGGATAACCCATATGTCTGGCATTATGGCTCCCGGGGGGATGTGAGTGCTCTGGGTTCCTTTGAGGCATGAGTTTTCATCCAAGTTCTCAACTAATTGCACCTTGGGGCGACAGAACACAAAGGTATGGAAGCAGCATTTATGAAATTGAAAATCTCACATCTGGAAGAAGTTTAAAGGGGTACTCCAATGAAAATCTTTTTTCTTTTAATTCAACTGGTGGCAGAAAGTTAAACATATTTGTAAATTACTTATATTAAAAAAAATCTTAATCCTTCCAGTACTTATTAGCTGCTGAATGCTACAGAGGAAATTCTTTTCTTTTTGGAACACTGATGACAACACGAGCACAGTGCTCTCTGCTGACATCTCTGTCCATTTTAGCAACCATGCATAGCAGATGTATAGCCGATGTATAGCAGATGTATGCTAAGGGCAGCATGGTGGCTCAGTGGTTAGCACTGATGACTTGCTGCGCTGGGGACTTGGGTTAAAATCCCATTAAGAACAACATTAAGGAAAGTGTAATTATTATTATTAGAGATGAGCGAACTTACAGTAAATTCGATTCGTCACGAACTTCTCGGCTCGGCAGTTGATGACTTATCCTGCGTAAATTATTTCAGCCTTCAGGTGCTCCGGTGGGCTGGAAAAGGTGGATACATTCCTAGGAAAGAGTCTCCTAGGACTGTATCCACCTTTTACAGCCCTCCGGAGCACCTGAAAGCCGAACTAATTTATGCAGGAAAAGTCATCAACTGCCGAGCCGAAAAGTTCGTGACGAATGGAATTTACTGTAAGTTCGCTCATCTCTAATTATTATAATAACATCAGGAGAGAGAACTGTGGTTGTGGTGTCATCAGAGAGCATTCCAAAAAGAAAAGAATTTCCTCTGTAGTATTCAGCAGCTAATAAGTACAGGAAGGATTAAGATTTTTTAATAGAAGTAATTTACAAATATGTTTAACTTTCTGCCACCAGTTGATTTAAAAGAAAAAAAATTTCACCGGAGTACCCCTTTAAGCCCTTAAGGACTCAGCCCATTTTGGCCTTAAGGACTCAGACAATTAAATTTTTACGTTTTCATTTTTTCCTCCTCGCCTTCTAAAAATCATAACTCTTTTATATTTTCATCCACAGACTAGTATGAGGGCTTGTTTTTTGCGCGACCAGTTGTCCTTTGTAATGACATCACTCATTATATCATAAAATGTATGGCGCAACCAAAAAACACTATTTTTGTGGGGAAATTAAAACGAAAAATGCAATTTTGCTAATTTTGGAAGGTTTTGTTTTCACGCCGTACAATTTCTGGTAAAAATGACATGTGTTCTTTATTCTGAGGGTCAATACGATTAAAATGATACCCATTATTATATACTTTTATATTATTGTTACGCTTAAAAAAAATCACAAACTTTTTAACCAAATTAGTACGTTTATAATCCCTTTATTTTGATGACCTATAACTTTTTTATTTTTCCGTATAAGCGGCGGTATGGGGGCTCATTTTTTGCGCCATGATCTGTACTTTTTTTTTATACCACATTTGTATATAAAAAACTTTTAATACATTTTTTATAATTTTTTTTTTAATAAAATGTATTAAAAAAGTAGGAATTTTGGACTTTTTAAATTTTTTTTCGTTCACGCCGTTCACCGTACGGGATCATTAACATTTTATTTTAATAGTTCGGACATTTACGCATGCGGCGATACCAAATATGTCTATAAAAAATGTTTTTTACGCTTTTTGGGGGTAAAATAGGAAAAAACGGACGTTTTACTTTTTTATTGGGGGAGGGGATTTTTCACTTTTTTTTTACTTTTACTTTTACATTTTTTTACATTTTTTTTTACACTTGAATAGTCCCCATAGGGGACTATTCATAGCAATACCATGATTGCTAATACTGATCTGTTCTATGTATAGGACATAGAACAGATCAGTATTATCGGTCATCTCCTGCTCTGGTCTGCTCGATCACAGACCAGAGCAGGAGACGCCGGGAGCCGCACGGAGGAAGGTGAGGGGACCTCCGTGCGGCGTTATGAATGATCGGATCCCCGCAGCAGCGCTGCGGGCGATCCGATCGTTCATTTTAATCGCGAACTGCCGCAGATGCCGGGATCTGTATTGATCCCGGCACCTGAGGGGTTAATGGCGGACGCCCGCGTCGGCCATTGCCGGCGGGTCCCTGGCTGCGATCAGCAGCCGGGATCAGCCGCGCATGACACGGGCATCGCTCCGATGCCCGCGGTTATGCTTAGGACGTAAATGTACGTCCTGGTGCGTTAAGTACCACCTCACCAGGACGTACATTTACGTCCTGCGTCCTTAAGGGGTTAAATACTTTTAATACAGTACTGAGTAATGAGAGGAAAGTAAAGAAAGATCCCACCAAGCTTTAAACTCAGACCACTGGATTCTGAGTCCAGAGTGCTAACCATTACACCATGGAACCATCAGGTACCTCCACCTGCCACACTAAAACTTTTAATTCTTCCTCCAGATCTATTAAGCACTGACCCTTAAAGGACATTACCATGGGGCTGTAGGTGTAAGTCATTCCTTGTTAGTGTTGTGATAGGCGTCCCCATCTGTCAAGCGGAAAACCGGGGTACGGTTCCCAGACGGGGTGGCTATGATTATTTTGCCCCTTACTTAGGTCTGCGTCCTCAGGTGGGGTCGAAAAGAAGAAGTTGTGTGTTGTAGCGTGGCCGAGCGGTCTAAGGCGCTGGATTTAGGCTCCAGTCTCTTTGGAGGCGTGGGTTTGAATCCCACTCCTGCCATTAGGTCCCTTTTGCTGTTTCCAGAGTGATAACGATTACACCTTTGATCCCTAGCGCTGAGCTAAAGCGATTAATTCTCCCTCCAGAAGTATTAAACGCTGACCCTTTCAGGACATTACCATGGAGCAGCAGGCATACGTTTTTCCTCGTTAGTATAGTGGTGAGTATTCCTGCCTGTCATGCAGGTGACCATGCTCCAATTTCCCGAAGGGGAAGCTATGCTTGTTTTGCCCTTTACTTAGGTCTGTGTCCCCAGGTAGGGTCGGAAAGCAGCAACCCCATGCGGTAGCGTTGCCGAGCGGTCTAAGGTGCTCGATTAAGGCTCCAGTCTCTTCGGGGGCGTGGGTTTGAGTCTTGCCATTGAGTAGCTTTTGCTTTTACTTGCGCTTTCAGCTCACGTTACATGCCCAGAATATGGTTGAGGCAGGTACCTGCCGCCAGCTAACTAATCAGCGCTTCCCCGTTTAATGCAGGAGAACCTCTCGTCCCTCTCTCAGTATGGGCGCTGTATTACCACCTGCTAAGATGTTGCACGGACAATCTGGAATACAATTGTTGAGGAGGGATCCCCAGGGATCAGATGTACTCTTTGATGAATAGGATGAACAGGAAGAACTACAAAACTGACCCTTGCTATTAGAGATGAGCGAACTTACAGTAAATTTGATTTGTCGCAAACTTCTCGGCTTGGCAGTTGATGACTTATCCTGCGTAAATTAGTTCAGCCTTCAGGTGGTCCGGTGGGCTGGAAAAGGTGGATACATTCCTTGGACTGTATCCACCTTTTCCAGCCCACCGAGCACTTGAAAGCTGAACTAATTTATGCAGGAAAAGTCATCAACTGCCGAGCCGAGAAGTTCGTGACGAATCGAATTTACTGTAAGTTCGCTCATCTCTACTTGCTATCATGTCTTAATCCTTCCCTAGATCTGAAACATAGGCACAGAGCAGCGTACACCATAATCTGCACCGAGCTGCAATAGCCAGGGATATTCACAGAGAGGTTAACCAATCAGGAACTCCACTCTATACTAGCCAGAGCTGGCACTGTTTCTGGAAGAAAGAGGCAATTTAACTTTATTTTCTAATCCTGGATAACCCATATGTCTGGCATTATGGCTCCCAGGGGGATGTGAGTGCTCTGGGTTCCTTTGAGGCATGAGTTTTCATCCAAGTTCTCAACTAATTACACCTTTGGGCGACAGAACACAAAGGTATGGAAGCAGCATTTATGGAATTGAAAAGCTCACATCTGGAAGAAGGTAAAAGGGTAGCTCCCACCATCCTATATTTTTTTTTTGTTGCTAGCCCGTTACCCCCCCCCCCCCGCTACGTCACTAGCCCGTTCCCTCCTACCCCCCCCCCGCCCCGCATACCCCTCTCCCTCATTACACTTGCAGTTACTGCAGAGTCCGGCAGCGGGCGTGCAGGGACAGCGGCGGCAACGAGGCGGTGGCGATGTGCGGGAGGAGTGGCCTCCCAGCCAGTGGCAGCCTAACTGAAAAAGGACTGATTTCCACTCCAAAATCAGTCCTTTTTCAGTGGCCGGTTTTTAAATGTAAATTAAGCCTTTTAATGAAAAAAAAAAAATAAAAGTATATTAGAGATATGTTGTAGTACATAAGTACTACAACATATCAAAAAATAAAGTTGGTGACAGTACCAGGCTCTGTCATTGTGCTGCTGTGCGGCAGTGATTCTAAGAGCGATGCCGGTAATCTGCATGCTATTCTGAATAACAGTATTATTTCCCTACCCCAGCACACTCCATATGTGTTTTTGGACACAGCAAAGTGTTCTATATCCCTATAGAGGCTGTATGTAGGTTAGAAATAGCCTTTTTTAACATTGATTCACCACGAATAAATTCGTATTGAAACAAACTTTTCGGGAAAATTCGGCGAATCGGCCAAATCGAATTTTTGAAAAGTTCGCTCATCTCTAATCATCATCAAAAGATGTGTGAACGTCACTGATGTCCTCCTCAGGTTCCACAACAGTGGCCCTCATTTACTAAGAAAATCGGGTTGTAAGTCTATGTTACTTTCTTACTTGACTGCTTTTTCCCCTGGTATTTATTATTATGTCGCATCCTGTTTGTCGCAAGTGGGTTTTGTTGGTTTTGGTTTCCAACTCCTCTGAGCTGTCGGGAAAAAATTCACAACAATTCAACTAATTCGGGTTGGAAACCTTAATAAATATGCGGGAAAGCTAAGAAATGTTGGGTAACGCCCCTTTTTCGGGTTTGGGAGAATCCACATCGGGTCCGTCGGGAAAAAATGTCTCATCGTGTCGCAGACTGGCGCAGGATGTCTGCGACATGGCGCAGACAAAGATGCGACAAAAAAACCCGACAAAAGAGGTCGGGTTTAGAATAGTAAATGAGGGCCAGTGTCTGCTTCAGGACCCTGAACAATTGCAACACCGTTTCCCACGTCACTCTCCGCATCACTACTTGGCCGCCTTGCGGAGCAAGCGACGCATGTCTCCTCACTTTCTTGGCTGCCCATTAGATGCTGACTGTCCTCTATTACATTGTCCTCACTAAATAGTGGAGCTGAACCCAAAGCATGAGATACTTCTTTGGGAGAGGGAACAGCATAGGACACAGGCAATGGGATTACGGGGACTGCCAACTGAGTGTTGGGTCTGAGGAACCCACCAACTCTTGACTGGGGTTGTCAGATGTCGCTTGTGATGATGGGGATGAGTGTGCAAACCAATTGACGAGGAGAGATGGGTCGACGACACGACCGCTGGGTGTTAACGGGAGCTCAGGCCTATTGCTGCGACTCCTGCTGCCACTCGCCCCAAGTCTGCTGACAACTCTGCCTGACATATGTAGGCCTCTGCCCCTTCTCTGTGCACGTCCTGGCACTTCCCTGCCTGACATACCGTGTGGTATAACATTGAATTTAGCACAGAGACAGAAAAAAAGGTAGTACGCTATTTGCTTGCATGTAGGCCCTTTGCAATGATAAGGGCACTGTTAAACGTATTTCTACACAGGAAAAACTTTTTTCGTTCATACACCAGCAGGTGTATAACGTGTGGTATAGCACTGAATTTAGCACAGAGACAGATTAACAGGTGAAAAATGGTAAAAAGGCACTAAAGTCCACACTAATATGACTTATTTCTTAACAGCAGCAGGACCCAACTGGGCAGCACCACAGAATTGTTTTTTTACAGGGATTAAACCCTAAATTGAACTCTGTCACACAATTGTGAGAATCAGATTTGTGGAGCAACAGAAAAAACTCAATTGGGCTGAAAAAAGAGGAGATTAGGTGCTCCATACAGGTAAACCAGCTGTGAGATCTATGACGCAGCTGACTGCTATGCAGCACCTCTATACCTGCTATATTGAGTAACAAGAATATAAGGTTTTGCTAGAATCGTTCTCGGTCAGAACAGCAGAAACACTGTGCCCTGTGTCTTTCCCTAAGGCTGATGTCACCGCTACTCGTAGCGGTCGGATGCTGTAGAACGCCGTTGTATGCGATCAGCACACAGACGTGCAGTCACTTCCTTTCCCTATCTCGTGCATAGAAGAAATGACCAGAGGGAAGATGGCCGCCGATTATATAGGGCTGTTACATCACAGGGGTCAGTGAACACTGATAGGCTGCATCTGACATGTGATTCATGGTCAGCCCGCCTACCTTGATTCCCGCACCAGCTTCCCGCCCTCCCATGGTGCCTTGCCCCATGTACTGACATGTGGAGCCACCATCTTAGGTCTAAAACAGCGTAGAAAGCAGGAAAATGGAGTTTAATAAATCGATTTGTGCAATCGAATCGTGGCGAATTTGTATTCGATCAGAATCAAATTTTTCATGAAATTCCTCTCTGTGAATATCCCTGGCTTTTGCAGCTCGGTGCAGATTATGGTGTATGCTGCTCTGTTTCATATCTAGGGAAGCATTAAGGCAAGATAGCAAGGGTCAGTTTTGTAGTACATCTGATCCCTGGGGATCCCTCCTCAAGGATTGTATTCCAGATTGTCCGCGCAACATCTTAGCAGGTGGTAATACAGCGCCCATACTGAGAGAGGGACGAGAGGTTCTCCTGCATTAAACGGGGAATCGTTAATTTCTAACTATAATTTGTTTTCCCTTAGTCCTAACAGTGGCACAGATGGGGTATTCCGCCCCCCGTGGACTGGTTAGGACCGGTGGAAATTTATTGACAACCTAATAAAACAAAGAAACAGACCCTCCCAACCCCCCTATAAGTAGGGGAAAGGAACTCCCCCCCCCCCTTGTGTAATTACAAGTAGAAGAAGAAAAGAATAGTCAGTAAGGGAGGGATTGTTGTGCCACTGTTAGGACTAAGGGAAAACAAATTATCGTTAGAAATTAACGATTCCCTTACATCCTAACCAGTGGCACAGATGGGGTTTTAGCAAGTAGATACCCCCATGGGAGGGCACTCATGCCTGGCGGAGGATAATACTGACCTCCCAAATGAGAAATAGCTAGCTATTCTGGAATCAACTCTATAATGAGAGATGAAAGTGGAGTGAGAACTCCAAGAAGCAGATTTACAGATGAGTTCCAAAGGAATCAAGCTTCTTTCTGCAAAAGAAGTAGCTACTGCTCTAGTAGAGTGAGCTTTAACAAATTCAGGGGGCTCCAGACACTGGGAAACATGAGACTCCTGAATGGCTTCCTTAATTCAGTGACTAATAGTTGGTTTGGAATCCCTGTGTCCCTTACGGGCACTAGAATAAAGGATTAGAAGGTTTTCATCCTTACGGAATTCCTTGGATCGATCCAGGTAGATCCTGAGACATCTCGACAGGTCGAGGGTGCGAAGGCCTCTAGTATCTTCTGAGGAGTGGAGCAGAGCTATCAGAGGAAGAGAAATAACCTGGTTGGCACTTTGGGAATAAAAGTGGGCAAAAACTTAAGAAGAACCCTATCCGAGAGGAACTGAATATAAGGCTCAAAGGCGGAAAAAGCCTGGAGTTCACTGACTCGTTTTGCAGAAGTGATGGCCAACAAAAATGTAACCTTGAGTGTAAGGAATTTTAAATCCACCTCCTCTAAAGGCTCAAAGGGGGGAGATGATAACCCCCTGAGCACGACCGATAAATCCCAAGCAGCGAGGGGTCGAATTATAGTAGGTTTAATTCTAG
Source organism: Hyla sarda (assembly GCF_029499605.1). Lineage (NCBI taxonomy): Eukaryota > Metazoa > Chordata > Amphibia > Anura > Hylidae > Hyla > Hyla sarda. The sequence goes on from NW_026608713.1 coordinate 128,650, forward strand.
AGGCTCCTTTCAGGAACCTTCTAATTAGGGGGTCTTGAGAAAGAGACTTATTGAGGAAAGCCGAGATAGCTGAAACTTGCACTCGTAGGGTGGAAGGAGATGGTCCTTTGTCTAATCCATCTTGCAGGAATTGCAGAATAGCAGGAATGGTAGGATCCTTTGGAGACAGTTGGCGTAGCCGACACCAGGATGAGAATGTGCTCCATACTCTTCCATAACATCTAGTTGTAGCCTCAGATATGGAGTGCGACAATGTTCTCAAGACCGACCCTGAGAGCCCCTCTACTCCTGGAAGGGACGGATCAACCTCCAGGCTGTCAGGTTGAACATTTGTATGTTCGAGCAGCTGTGAGTGTCCCCTGACACTATTGCTTGCTCTGGGGGAAGCCTCCAAAATTGACCCTGACTCATCTGAATGAGTTGGGTGAACCAAGCTCTTTGGGCCAATATGGAATGATGGCTATCACAGAGGCTTGGTCCTGCCTGATTTTCATCAATACCCTCAGGATCAAGGAAATAGGAGGGAAGATTTAGGCCAGCCTGAACCTCCAAGGGATTGACAGAGCATCTACCGCCAAGGGATTGTCCTCTCTGTAGAGGGAACAGAATCTGTCCACCTTGGCGTTGAACCTCGTTGCCATGAGATCGATCTCTGGCATGCCCCACCTGAGCGTGATCTGATAAAAGATGTCTGGATGGAGAGACCACTCTCCGGTTGGAAGGCCTCTGCTCAAGAAATCTGCTATTACATTGTGAGTACCCCGGATATGAACGGCCGATAAGTGGGTGAGGTTCAATTCTGCCCAATCCAGAATCACACCTATCTCTCTCAGGAGACTTTGTGACTTTGTGCCTCCCTGTTTGTTGAATTAAAGGACAGCCGTCATGCTGTCTGACTGGACTCTCACAGCCTTGCCCTGAATGTGAGGAGCAAAGTGAAGGAGGGCTAGTCTGATGGCCCGGATCTCTAGGAGATTCGAGGATAATAACCTCTCCTGAGGGGACCAAGTCCCTTGGACCGTCATGTCCAGAAGATGCGCTCCCCAACCTACAAGAAAGTGTTTGTGGTAAGTATGATCCAAACAGGTTGGATCAGAGATTTTCCATTCTGGAGGTGAGCCCACCAACGTAGAGAGGACCGGACTTGAGGAGACAGGGAGTGCACGGAATTTAGTCCCCTTGGACTGTGATCCCACTTGGCTAGTACTTCCGACTGGAGCGGACGTAGGTGCCACAAAGCCCAGGCTACCACTTCCGTGGTTGCAGACATTAGTCCCTACATTTTCATTAGATAGCGGAGAGTTACCCACTTGGGAACTAAGAGAGATTGGGCTGTGTCCTGTACCCGTAGCTTCCTTTTGGGAGTTAGATGAATAGTCATTGCTACGGAATCTATCATAAAACCCAGGAATCTCACAGATGTGGCTGGTTGGAGATTGGATTTGTTCCAATTGATTATCCAGCCTAATTGATGGAGAAAGGACACAGCAGTTTGAATGCGTTGGGAAAGGATCGATTGGGAGGAGGCTTTGAGAAGCCAGTAGTCTAGGTAAGGGACTATACACAGTCCCTGAAGTTTTAGGGCGGCTACCACAGAAACTACTACCTTGGTAAAGGTATGAGGTGCCGAAGAGATCCCAAATGGGAGGGCGACAAACTGATAGTGTCTTAGAACTCCCTGAATTTGCACAGCGATCCTTAAGAAACTTCTGGACCCAGGATGGATGGGGATATGAAGATAAGCATCCTTGAGGTCCAAGGTTGCCAGGAAGCCTCCTGGCATAAGAAGATTGATAACTGACTGAATGGTTTCCATTTGGAAACTCTTCCGTCTGATAGACTGGTTGAAGAACCTTAAGTCTATGATTAGAGATTAGCGAACTTGCAGTAAATTCTATTCGTCACGAACTTTTCGGCTCTGCAGTTGATGATTTATCCTGCATAAATTAGTTCAGCTTTCAGGTGCTCCCGTGGGCTGGAAAAGGTGGATACAGTCCTAGGAGACTCTTTCCTAGGACTGTATCCACCTTTTTCAGCCCACCGGAGCACCTGAAAGCTGAACTTATTTATGCAGGATAAGTCATCAACTGCCGAGAAGTTTGTGACAAATCGAATTTACTGTAAGTTCGCTCATCTCTATCTATGATCATCCTCAAATCTCCAGTGGCTTTGGGAACCAGAAACACTGGAGAATAGATGCCCGCCCCTTGGTCTTGAGAGGGAACTTTCTCCAAGACACCCTTCTGGAGATATTACAGAATATAGACTTCCAAAATCTTTTGTTTGCTGGAAGGAAGAAGTCTGGTTCTTACAAATTTGTCTGGAGGAGTATCCTCCAGATCCAATTTTACCCTTCCAAAATAATTCGGAGGACCCAGGGATCCTGGATATGAGTCCTCCAAGCTTCTAAGAAATGGTGGAGACGACCACCTACAGCAAGAGACGGGAAGGGAAGTGGGGATAGAATGAATAGAGCACTGGCTGGAATCCAAGAGCCTCGAGAAGGCCCGTAGTAAGGGCACCGAGGATCTTCCACCCTTGGAACCCCTGGGGAGTTTACCGCCCCTTTGCTTTTGGGACCCACAATCTATTTGGGGTCTGGTTTGGGAGCCAGATCTGGCTCCATACCTTTTGCCTCGACCACGAAAGGACTGCTGAGGAAGGGATTTTCCCTTCCAATCGGACAGTCCCTCCTTATTGCGGTCGAGCTCAGTCCCGAAAAGAATGCCAGGCTCATATGTCATGGCACACAAGGTGTGCTTAGAGGAGGACCCCCTGGTCTAGGTCAGACTGAATCTGAGAAAACCTGTTTCTCAGAAAATTAGCCACCTCAGAAGAGGCTATCGCCACAGAGGCGGATGCCGAGGCGGAGGAGTAAGAGTGCCAAAAAGCTCAATCGACACAAAAAAGCAGCAAAAGAAATCGCAGGTAGCAAGCTAAGAAGCCGCAAGGCTTAATACCAATTCTCTAGATAGAAGTAGGCTGTTGCAAAACAAGCAAGCACTACCGCTCCAGGAGGCCGCCTGGACCTACTGAACGGGTTTATATAGAGCCCATGCACTAAATGTGGGAGGATTCAATATAAATTTCTCATAACAAGAAGAAATAATAAAAGAGGCTTACTAGCCTCAGAAGCCATGAAGGGGTTAAAACTCCCACTTAAAAAACATCAAATATTTAAGGGCAAAACCTTAAAATTAAGGTAAGAAACAAAGGACCGGAGGTGACGTCAGACGCCACCTCCGACCCGCCCCCTCCATGAGCAGGGCGCAGAGAGCACGCACAGGAAGGGGGAATCCTATCTTAGACACAGAGGTGACGTCAGACGCCACCTCCGACCCGCCCCCTCCACGAAATAACGCGCGAGAGAATGCGACCAGGGGAGGGTGACACGGCGGCAGCAGCAGATCGCAGCCACACTGGAGAGATGGGCACGCCGACACAAAGAAATGCGGCGCTGCAAGAGCGCCGCTAGAACCTGAAAATAGACCGGCAAGGTAGAAAGAAAAATAGGGGCTAGAGGAAAAAAAATCGCAAGCCCCAGGCTGTCAAAATATGAAGGGGGGCCTGGAGCTAAGCTCTGCACAGGACCCCACTACCAGTCCAACCCTGTCCGGAGGACAGAAAAAAACACAAGTGGGTGGAGTTCCTTTCCCCTTCTTATAGGGGGGGGGGTGGGAGGGTCTGTTTCTTTGTTTTATTAGGTTGTCAATAAATTTCCACTGGTCCTAACCAGTCCACGGGGGGCGGAATACCCCATCAATGCCACTGGTTAAGACGTAAGCTGGCCACTGATTAGTTAGCTGGCGGCAGGTACATGCTTCAACCAATCCATATTCTGGGCATGTAACGTGAGCTGAAAGAGCAAGTAAAAGCAAAAGGCACTCAACAGCAACATTCAAACCCACGCCCCCCGAAGAGACTGGAGCCTTAATCCAGCACCTTAGACTGCTCGGCCATGCTACCACACAGGGTTGCTGCTTTCTGACCCTACCTGGGGACACAGACCTAAGTAAAGGGCAAAACAAGCATAACTTCCCCATCAGGAAATTGGAGCCTGGTCACCTGCATGACAGGCAGGAATACTCACCACTATACTAACGAGGAAAAACGTATGCCTGCTGCTCCATGGTAATGTCCTGAAAGGGTCAGCGTTTAATAGTTCTGGAGAGAGAATTGATCGCTTTAGCTCAGCGCTAGGGATCAAAGGTGTAATCGTAATCACTCTGGAAACAGCAAAAGGGGCTTAATAGCAGCGGTGGGATTCAAACCCATGCCTCCGAAGAGACTGGAGCCTAAATCCAGCGGCTTAGACCGCTCGGACACACTACAACACACAACTCCTTCTTTTCGACCCTACCTGAGGACACAGACCTAAGTAAGGGGCGAAATAAGCATAGCCACCCCGTCTGGGAACCATACCCCGGTTTTCCGCTTGACAGATGGGGACGCCTATCACAATACTAACGAGGAATGACTTACACCTACAGCTCCATGGTAATGTCCTTTAAGGGTCAGTGCTTAATACATCTGGAGGAAGTATTAAAAGTTTTAGTGTGGCAGGTGGAAGTAGTTAATGGTTCCATGGTGTAATGGATAGCCCTCTGGACTCTGAATCCAGCGATCTAAAGTCAAATCTTGGTGGGGCCTTTCTTTACTTTCCTATCATAACTCAGTACTGTATTAAAATTATTTAACCTTCTTCCAGATGTGAGCTTTTCAATTCAATAAATGCTACTTCCATACCTTTGCGTTCTGTCGCCCCAAGGTGCAATTAGTTGAAAACTTGGATGAAAACTCATGCCTCAAAGGAATCCAGAGCACTCATGGAAATGTCTTTCTAGGATATGGAATTAAGAGTCTTAAATCAATGTGAGAGCACAATGAGCAAGATGATGTCATGGCGCAACGGTGGCGCGTCTGACTCCAGATCAGAAGGTTGTGTGTTCAAATCACATCAGGGTCAAAAGTCCTTTTCCTCCTTGCTTAAGCATGAAAACATTGCTCTTAATCTGCTAATTTTAACCAGTTCTCAGTCCTTCTTCAAGAAGGTTATCACTGGCCTTTATGTCAATTTTTTACGAACATAACTTTCCTAAGTTTCCTACTTCTGTGTTTGTCTTCTTTCTGAAATGTTTCTCAAGACAGAACTATCAGATAGGCAGTTGCCGATAGCCTCAGTTTAGGGAAAGAAATGAAAGAAGGTTAAAAAGGTCACTTTTAGAGGTTGGTTGTTTCTTGGAAATGTTTTTATTGGAACAATAAGCTGTCCATAGAAAAAAGCTGTCCATGGAAATGTCTTTCTAGGATATAGATTCAAGGGTCCTGAATCAATGTGAAAGCTCACAGGTCAAGTTGAACACTTGGTGCAATGGCAGTGTGTCTGACTCCAGTTTAGAAGGTTGTGTGTTCAAGTCATGTAGGGGTCAGGAGTCCTTTTCCTCCTTGCTTAAGCACGGTAGCGCATCTGACTCCATATCAGAAGGTTGCGTGTTTAATTACGTCCTGGTGAGTAGTCGTTTACATCCTTGTATACGTACAAAAACTTTCCTAAGTTTCCTACTTCTGTCTTAGTCTTCTTTCTCAAATGTTTCTCAAAAACAAGGCAGGACTATCAGATAGGCAGTTGCCGATAGTCTAAGTTTAGGGGACAAATGAAAGACGGCTAAAAAGGTCACTTTTAGAGGTTGGTTGTTTCTTGGAAATGTTTTTATTGGAGCAATAAGCTGTCCATGGAAATGTCTTTCTAGGATATGGAATCAAGGGTCCTGAATCAATGTGAGAGCTCACAGTGCCAGTTTATCTTGTGGCGCAAAGGTAGCGAGTCTGACTCCAGCTCAGAAGGTTGCGTGTTCAAATCTTGTCAAGGGTCTGGAGTCCTTTTCCTGCTTGCTTAAGCACAGAAACTTTGGGGGACATTTACTAATCTAGTCTATTCTGGGCATGCTTATAGACCAGCATATGTGGTAGTCTCCTGTCTATTGTGCTCCTAATTTATCAAAGGTCCCACAGCCCTTGATAAATTCTGTGCTCAGACTTCAGGGTCTACAGCTTAAATTGCATTTAGACCTGCTCCAACATGGTCTGACATTTCAGCGTATTTTGGGCAGATGCGACTTGTCGCACAATAGTCGCACTTGATAAATTCAGCACCAATGCATTTTCCAATGCATTTCCGTCTAAAATAGACTTGCATGCATCATGTTCTAAAAATCCTCTACAGCAAAAGTCGAAGAAAAGTCGCACATATTTAGACTGCGTCTTTCTGTGCGACAAATTTAGACAGGAAAAAACAGTCTAAATCCTTTGATAAATCTCCCCCTTTAACCTGCTAATTTTAACCAGTCCTCAGTCCTTCTTCAAGAAGGGTATCACTGGCCTTAATGTGATTTGTTTACGCACATAAGCTTTCCTAAGTTTCCTACTTCTGTCTTAGTCTTCTTTCTGAAATGTTTCTCAAGAGCGAGACAGGACTATCAGATAGGCAGTTGCCGATAGCCTCAGTTTAGGGGGAGAAATGAAAGAAGGCTGAAAAGGTAACTTTTAGAGGTTGGTTGTTTCTTGGAAATGTTTTTATTGAAACAATAAGCTGTCCATGGAAAAAAGCTGTCCATGGAAATGTCTTTCTAGGATATGGAATCAAGTGTCCTGAATCAATGTGAGAGCTCACTGTGCCAGTTGACCTCGTGGCATAACGGTAGCGCGTCTGATTCCAGATCAAAAGGTTGCGTGTTCAAATCACGTCAGGGTCAGGAGTCCTTTTCCTCCTTGCTTAAGCACAGAAACATTGCTCTTAACCTGCTTATTTTAACCAGTTCTCAGTCCTTCTTCAAGAAGGGTATCACTGGCCTTCATGTAAATTTTTTACAAACATAAGCTTTCCTAAGTTTCCTACTTTTGTCTTAGTCACTGAGAGCTCACAGTGACAGTTGACCTCGTGGCGCAACGGTTGCTTGTCTGACTCCAGATCCGAAGATTCCGTGCTAATTTTAACCAGTTCTCAGTCCTTCTTCAAGAAGAGAATCACAGGCCTTCATGTAAATTTTTTAAGAACATAAGCTTTCCTAAGTTTCCTACTTCTGTCTTAGTCTTCTTTCTGAAATGTTTCTCAAGAGCGAGACAGGACTATCAGATAGGCAGTTGCCGATAGCCTCAGTTTAGGGGGAGAAATGAAAGAAGGCTAAAAAGGTCACTTTTAGAGGTTGGTTGTTTCTTGGAAATGTTTTTGTTGGAGCAATAAGCTGTCCATGGAAAAAAGCTGCCCATGGAAATGTCTTTCTAGCATATGAAATTAAGGGTCCTGAATCAATGTGAGAGCTCACAGTGCTAATTGACCTTGTGGTGCAACGTTAGCGCGTCTGATTCCAGATCAGCAAGTTGCGTGTTCAAATCACGTTGGGGTCTGTAGTCTTTCTCTTCCTTGCTTAAGCACAAAATACAGTTTCAAATACAGTTCCCAGTTCACAGTCAGCCCTAGCACTTGTGATGTCGCCTCTGACAAGGACAGAGAAAGAGACACCCTTCCCTTTCTCCACACTGCTATCAGTACCTATTCTAAGGACTGGGACACATGTGAGATCCCCACTGGTGTCGGCCGGGGCAGCCGACATGCGCAACATGGCCGGTTAGCTCAGCTGGTTAGAGCGTGGTGCTAATAACGCCAAGATCACGGGTTCAATCCCTGTACAGGCCAGTCCGTCTCCTCTTTTTTGACCGTACCAGTCTCAAACTCCTTTTTCTCCCTACTGCCTAGATCTGGTGGGTGGAAATTGCTGCTGTCTTCATTTAAGCAGGTTACCGTGATGGCAAACACCATACCCATTCCTCATTAGTATAGTGGTGAGTATCCCCGCCTGTCACGCGGGAGACCGGGGTTCGATTCCCCGACGGGGAGGCAATTGTTTACTTTGTGCACCAAAGAAAACTCAGGAAAAAGGAATCCAAAGTCTTAAGTCTCCAGAGTCTCCAGAGACTCCATGGAAATAAAGATGGAATTTTGAAAAGAGATCTACAAAAAAAGAAGACATTAAGTCGTTGCACAGAGAGAACCCACACTTATCCTACCTCAGTTTCCTTAAGGTTTAAGCTGAAAAACTCTGTAGATATCCCCAATCCATAGAGCGATTAGGCCGAAACCACATGCCGAAAGGAGCCCGCTGAGATTGGCCAGGGGAAACAAACGTCAGTACGGGAGATGCCCACGGCCAGAGCCTTATCCAATGGATTCCTGACATTAGTTTGCAGCACAGCATATACCACGTCTACGTTATGCTCTGCTGCAAACTAATGTCAGGAATCCATTAAATAAGGCTCTGTCCGTGGGCATCTCCCGTACGGACGTTTGTTTCCCCTGGCCAATCTCAAAGGGCTCCTTTCGTCATGTGGTTTCGGCCTATTCGCTCCATGGATTGGGGATATCTACATTAAGTCGTTGCACCGAGAGAAACCACACTTATCCTACCTCAGTTTCCTTAAGGTTTAAGCTGAAAACTCTGTAGATATCCCCAATCCATGGAGCGAATAGGCCGAAACCACATGCCGAAAGGAGCCCGCTGAGATTGGCCAGGGGAAACAAACGTCCGTACGGGAGATGCCCACGGACAGAGCCTTGTTTAATGGATTCCTGACATTAGTTTGCAGCAGAGCATAACGTAGACGTTCAGCGACTGATTTTGTCACCTGGGACCCGTTTTCTCAAAGTCATGAGTTAGAAAACTAAGGAAAAAGGAGGTAAAATCCTAGAGGGAGCGTAAGCAACCTTAAAGGTAGAAAGAAACCAAAGTCTTAAGTCTCCAGAGACTCCATGGAAATAAAGATGGAAATTTAAAAAGAGATCTACAAAAAAAGAAGCCATTAAGTCGTTCCACCGAGAGAACCCACACTTATCCTACCTCAGTTTCCTTAAGGTTTAAGCTGAAAAACTCTGTAGATATCCCCAATACATGGAGCGAATAGGCTGAAACCACATGCCGAAAGGAGCTCGCTGAGATTGGCCAGGGGAAACAAACGTCCGTACGGGAGATGCCCACGGCCAGAGCCTTATCCAATGGATTCCTGACATTAGTTTGCAGCACAGCATATACCAGAGTCAATTACTTGTAAAGTAGACGGTCAGCGACTGATTTCGTCACCTGGGACCCGTTTGCCCAAAGTCATGAGTTAGTTGCAGCTGAAATGCGGACTGCAGCTTTCCCTCAATCACTGGCGCTACAACAAGGCCCCGAGTAGCCCATGCCTAAGGCCTATGGCTTTTAGATTGCAAACTCTTCCAGGTGCCGTGTTATTTCCTATACTTTCTGATTCCTTCTCTTGTGGAATAAAGTTTCGAATACAGTTCCCAGTTCACAGTCAGCCCTAGCACTCGTGATGTCGCCTCTGACAAGGACAGAGAAAGAGACACCCTTCCCTTTCTCCACACTGCTATCAGTACCTATTCTAAGGACTGGGACACATGTGAGATCCCCACTGGTGTCGGCTGGGGCAGCCAACATGCGCAACATGGCCGGTTAGCTCAGCTGGTTAGAGCGTGGTGCTAATAACGCCAAGGTCGCGGGCTCGATCCCCGTACGGGCCAGTCCGTCTCCTCTTTTTTGACCGTACCAGTCTCAAACTCCTTTTTCTCCCTACTGCCTAGATCTGGTGGGTGGAAATTGCTGCTGTCTTCATTTAAGCAGGTTACCGTGATGGCAATCACCATACCCATTCCTCGTTAGTATAGTGGTGAGTATCCCCGCCTGTCACGTGGGAGACCGGGGTTCGATTCCCTGACGGGGAGGCAATTATTTTCTTTGTGCACCAAAGAAAACTAAGGAAAAAGGAATCCAAAGTCTTAAGTCTCCAGAGTCTCCAGAGACTCCATGGAAATAAAGATGGAATTTTAAAACGAGATCTACAAAAAAAGAAGCCATTAAGTCGTTGCACAGAGAGAACCCACACTTATCCTACCTCAGTTTCCTTAAGGTTTAAGCTGAAAAACTCTGTAGATATCCCCAATCCATGGAGCGAATAGGCCGAAACCACATGCCGAAAGGAGCCCGCTGAGATTGGCCAGGAGAAACAAACGTCCGTACGGGAGATGCCCACGGACAGAGCCTTATGTAATGGATTCCTGACATTAGTTTGCAGCAGAACATAACGTAGACGTTCAGCGACTGATTTTGTCACCTGGGACCCGTTTTCCCAAAGTCATGAGTTAGAAAACTAAGGAAAAAGGAGGTAAAATCCTAGAGGGAGCGTAAGGAAAATTAAAGGTAGAAGGAATCCAAAGTCTTAAGTCTCCAGAGACTCCATGGAAATAAAGATGGAATTTTTTAAAAAGAGATCTACAAAAAAGAAAGCCATTAAGTCGTTGCACCGAGAGAACCCACACTTATCCTACCTCAGTTTCCTTAAGGTTTAAGCTGAAAAACTCTGTAGATATCCCCAATCCATGGAGCGAATAGGCCGAAACCACATGACGAAAGGAGCCCGCTGAGATTGGCCAGGGGAAACAAACGTCCGTACGGGAGATGCCCACGGACAGAGCCTTATTTAATGGATTCCTGACATTAGTTTGCAGCAGAGCATAACGTAGACGTTCAGCGACTGATTTTGTCACCTGGGACCCGTTTTCCCAAAGTCATGAGTTAGAAAACTAAGGAAAAAGGAGGTAAAATCCTAAAGGGAGCGTAAGGAACCTTAAAGGTAGAAAGAAATCAAAGTCTTAAGTCTCCAGAGACTCCATGGAAATAAAGATGGCAATTTAAAAAGAGATCTACAAAAAAAGAAGCCATTAAGTCGTTGCACCGAGAGAACCCACACTTATCCTACCTCAGTTTCCTTAAGGTTTAAGCTGAAAAACTCTGTAGATATCTCCAATCCATGGAGCGAATAGGCCGAAACCACATGCCGAAAGGAGCCCGCTGAGATTGGCCAGGGGAAACAAACGTCCGTACGGGAGATGCCCACGGCCAGAGCCTTATCCAATGGATTCCTGACATTAGTTTGCAGCACAGCATATACCAGAGTCAATAACTTGTAAAGTAGACGGTCAGCGACTGATTTCGTCACCTGGGACCCGTTTGCCCAAAGTCATGAGTTAGTTGCAGCTGAAATGCGGACTGCAGCTTTCCCTCAATCACTGGCGCTACAACAAGGCCCCGTGTAGCCCATGCCTAAGGCCTATGGCTTTTAGATTGCAAACTCTTCCAGGTGCCGTGTTATTTCCTATACTTTCTGATTCCTTCTCTTGTGGAATAAAGTTTCAAATACAGTTCCCAGTTCACAGTCAGCCCTAGCACTCGTGATGTCGCCTCTGACAAGGACAGAGAAAGAGACACCCTTCCCTTTCTCCACACTGCTATCAGTACCTATTCTAAGGACTGGGACACATGTGAGATCCCCACTGGTGTCGGCCGGGGCAGCCGACATGTGCAACATGGCCGGTTAGCTCAGCTGGTTAGAGCGTGGTGCTAATAATGCCAAGGTCGCGGGTTCGATACCCGTACGGGCCAGTCCGTCTCCTCTTTTTTGACCGTACCAGTCTCAAACTCCTTTTTCTCCCTACTGCCTAGATCTGGTGGGTGGAAATTGCTGCTGTCTTCATTTAAGCAGGTTACCGTGATGGCACGCACCCTACCCATTCCTCGTTAGTATAGTGGTGAGTATCCCCGCCTATCACGCGGAAGATCGGGGTTCGATTCCCCGACGGGGAGGCAATTGTTTTCTTTGTGCACCAAAGAAAACTCAGGAAAAAGGAATCCAAAGTCTTAGTCTCCAGAGTCCCCAGAGACTCCATGGAAATAAAGATGGAATTTTAAAAAGAGATCTACAAAAAAAGAAGCCATTAAGTCGTTGCACAGAGAGAACCCACACTTATCCTACCTCAGTTTCCTGAAGGTTTAAGCTGAAAAACTCTGTAGATATCCCCAATCCATGGAGCGAATAGGCCGAAACCACATGCCGAAAGGAGCCCGCTGAGATTGGCCAGGGGAAACAAACGTCCGTACGGGAGATGCCCACGGACAGAGCCTTATGTAATGGATTCCTGACATTAGTTTGCAGCAGAACATAACGTAGACGTTCAGCGACTGATTTTGTCACCTGGGATCCGTTTTCCCAAAGTCATGAGTTAGAAAACTAAGGAAAAAGGAGGTAAAATCCTAGAGGGAGCGTAAGGAAAATTAAAGGTAGAAGGAATCCAAAGTCTTAAGTCTCCAGAGACTCCATGGAAATAAAGATGGAATTTTTTAAAAAGAGATCTACAAAAAAGAAAGCCATTAAGTCGTTGCACCAAGAGAACCCACACTTATCCTACCTCAGTTTCCTTAAGGTTTAAGCTGAAAAACTCTGTAGATATCCCCAATCCATGGAGCGAATAGGCCGAAACCACATGCCGAAAGGAGCCCGCTGAGATTGGCCAGGGGAAACAAACGTCCGTACGGGAGATGCCCACGGACAGAGCCTTATTTAATGGATTCCTGACATTAGTTTGCAGCAGAGCATAACGTAGACGTTCAGCGACTGATTTTGTCACCTGGGACCCGTTTTCCCAAAGTCATGAGTTAGAAAACTAAGGAAAAAGTAGGTAAAATCCTAAAGGGAGCGTAAGGAACCTTAAAGGTAGAAAGAAACCAAAGTCTTAAGTCTCCAGAGACTCCATGGAAATAAAGATGGAAATTTAAAAAGAGATCTACAAAAAAAGAAGCCATTAAGTCGTTGCACCGAGAGAACCCACACTTATCCTACCTCAGTTTCCTTAAGGTTTAAGCTGAAAAACTCTGTAGATATCCCCAATCCATGGAGCGAATAGGCCGAAACCACATGCCGAAAGGAGCCCGCTGAGATTGGCCAGGGGAAACAAACGTCCGTACGGGAGATGCCCACGGACAGAGCCTTATTTAATGGATTCCTGACATTAGTTTGCAGCAGAGCATAACGTAGACGTTCAGCGACTGATTTTGTCACCTGGGACCCGTTTTCCCAAAGTCATGAGTTAGAAAACTAAGGAAAAAGGAGGTAAAATCCTAGAGGGAGCGTAAGGAACCTTAAAGGTAGAAAGAAACCAAAGTCATAAGTCTCCAGAGACTCCATGGAAATAAAGATGGAAATTTAAAAAGAGATCTACAAAAAAAAAGCCATTAAGTCGTTGCACCGAGAGAACCCACACTTATCCTACCTCAGTTTCCTTAAGGTTTAAGCTGAAAAACTCTGTAGATATCCCCAATCCATGGAGCGAATAGGCCGAAACCACATGCCGAAAGGAGCCCGCTGAGATTGGCCAGGGGAAACAAACGTCCGTACGGGAGATGCCCACGGCCAGAGCCTTATCCAATGGATTCCTGACATTAGTTTGCAGCACAGCATATACCAGAGTCAATAACTTGTAAAGTAGACGGTCAGCGACTGATTTCGTCACCTGGGACCCGTTTGCCCAAAGTCATGAGTTAGTTGCAGCTGAAATGCGGACTGCAGCTTTCCCTCAATCACTGGCGCTACAACAAGGCCCCGTGTAGCCGATGACTAAGGCCTATGGCTTTTAGATTGCAAACTCTTCCAGGTGCCGTGTTATTTCCTATACTTTCTGATTCCTTCTCTTGTGGAATAAAGTTTCGAATACAGTTCCCAGTTCACAGTCAGCCTTAGCACTCGTGATGTCGCCTCTGACAAGGACAGAGAAAGAGACACCCTTCCCTTTCTCCACACTGCTATCAGTACCTATTCTAAGGACTGGGACACATGTGAGATCCCCACTGGTGTCGGCCGGGGCAGCCGACATGCGCAACATGGCCGGTTAGCTCAGCTGGTTAGAGCGTGGTGCTAATAACGCTAAGGTCGCGGGTTCGATCACCGTAGGGGCCAGTCCGTCTCCTCTTTTTTGACCGTACCAGTCTCAAACTCCTTTTTCTCCCTACTGCCTAGATCTGGTGGGTGGAAATTGCTGTGGTCTTCATTTAAGCAGGTTACCGTGATGGCAAGCACCAAACCCATTCCTCGTTAGTATAGTGGTGAGTATCCCCGCCTGTCACGCGGGAGACCGGGGAGGCAATTGTTTTCTTTGTGCACCAAAGAAAACTCAGGAAAAAGGAATCCAAAGTCTTAAGTCTCCAGAGTCTCCAGAGACTCCATGGAAATAAAGATGGAATTTTAAAAAGAGATCTACAAAAAAAGAAGCCATTAAGTCGTTGCACAGAGAGAACCCACACTTATCCTACCTCAGTTTCCTGAAGGTTTAAGCTGAAAAACTCTGTAGATATCCCCAATCCATGGAGCGAATAGGCCGAAACCACATGACGAAAGGAGCCCGCTGAGATTGGCCAGGGGAAACAAACGTCCGTACGGGAGATGCCCACGGACAGAGCCTTATTTAATGGATTCCTGACATTAGTTTGCAGCAGAGCATAACGTAGACGTTCAGCGACTGATTTTGTCACCTGGGACCCGTTTTCCCAAAGTCATGAGTTAGAAAACTAAGGAAAAAGGAGGTAAAATCTTAGAGGAAGCGTAAGGAACCTTAAAGGTAGAAAGAAACCAAAGTCTTAAGTCTCCAGAGACTCCATGGAAATGAAGATGGAAATTTAAAAAGAGATCTACAAAAAAAGAAGCCATTAAGTCGTTGCACAGAGAGAACCCACACTTATCCTACCTCAGTTTCCTGAAGGTTTAAGCTGAAAAACTCTGTAGATATCCCCAATCCATGGAGCGAATAGGCCGAAACCACATGCCGAAAGGAGCCCGCTGAGATTGGCCAGGGGAAACAAACGTCCGTACGGGAGATGCCCACGGACAGAGCCTTATTTAATGGATTCCTGACATTAGTTTGCAGCAGAGCATAACGTAGACGTTCAGCGACTGATTTTGTCACCTGGGACCCGTTTTCCCAAAGTCATGAGTTAGAAAACTAAGGAAAAAGGAGGTAAAATCCTAGAGGGAGCGTAAGGAACCTTAAAGGTAGAAAGAAACCAAAGTCTTAAGTCTCCAGAGACTCCATGGAAATAAAGATGGAAATTTAAAAAGAAATCTACAAAAAAAGAAGCCATTAAGTCGTTGCACCGAGAGAACCCACACTTATCCTACCTCAGTTTCCTTAAGGTTTAAGCTGAAAAACTCTGTAGATATCCCCAATCCATGGAGCGAATAAGCCGAAACCACATGCCGAAAGGAGCCCGCTGAGATTGGCCAGGGGAAACAAACGTCCTCACGGGAGATGCCCACGGCCAGAGCCTTATCCAATGGATTCCTGACATTAGTTTGCAGCACAGCATATAACAGAGTCAATAACTTGTAAAGTAGACGGTCAGCGACTGATTTCGTCACCTGGGACCCGTTTGCCCAAAGTCATGAGTTAGTTGCAGCTGAAATGCGGACTGCAGCTTTCCCTCAATCACTGGCGCTACAACAAGGCCCCGTGTAGCCCATGCCTAAGGCCTATGGCTTTTAGATTGCAAACTCTTCCAGGTGCCGTGTTATTTCCTATACTTTCTGATTCCTTCTCTTGTGGAATAAAGTTTCGAATACAGTTCCCAGTTCACAGTCAGCCCTAGCACTCGTGATGTCGCCTCTGACAAGGACAGAGAAAGAGACACCCATCCCTTTCTCCACACTGCTATCAGTACCTATTCTAAGGACTGGGACACATGTGAGATCCCCACTGGTGTCGGCCGGGGCAGCCGACATGCGCAACATGGCCGGTTAGCTCGGCTGGTTAGAGCGTGATGCTAATAACGCCAAGGTCGCGGGTTCGATCCCAGTACGGGCCAGTCCGTCTCCTCTTTTTTGACCGTACCAGTCTCAAACTCCTTTTTCTCCCTACTGCCTAGATCTGGTGGGTGGAAATTGCTGCTGTCTTCATTTAAGCAGGTTACCGTGACAGCACCATACCCATTCATCGTTAGTATAGTGGTGAGTATCCCCGCCTGTCACGCGGGAGACCGGTGTTCTATTCCCTGACGGGGAGGCAATTGTTTTCTTTGTGCACCAAAGAAAACTCAGGAAAAAGGAATCCAAAGTCTTAACACTCCAGAGTCTCCCGAGACTCCATGGAAATAAAGATGGAATTTTAAAAAGAGATCTACAAAAAAAGAAGCCATTAAGTCATTGCACAGAGAGAACCCACACTTATCCTACCTCAGTTTCCTGAAGGTTTAAGCTGAAAAACTCTGTAGATATCCCCAATCCATGGAGCGAATAGGCCGAAACCACATGACGAAAGGAGCCCGCTGAGATTGGACAGGGGAAACAAACGTCCGTACGGGAGATGCTCACGGACAGAGCCTTATTTAATGGATTCCTGACATTAGTTTGCAGCAGAGCATAATGTAGACGTTCAGCGACTGATTTTGTCACCTGGGACCCGTTTTCCCAAAGTCATGAGTTAGAAAACTAAGGAAAAAGGAGGTAAAATCCTAGAGGGAGCGTAAGGAAACTTAAAGGTAGAAGGAATCCAAAGTCTTAAGTCTCCAGAGACTCCATGGAAATAAAGATGGAATTTTTTAAAAAGAGATCTACAAAAAAAGAAGCCATTAAGTCGTTGCACCGAGAGAACCCACACTTATCCTACCTCAGTTTCCTTAAGGTTTAAGCTGAAAAACTCTGTAGATATCCCCAATCCATGGAGCGAATAGGCCGAAACCACATGCCGAAAGGAGCCCGCTGAGATTGGCCAGGGGAAACAAACGTCCGTACGGGAGATGCCCACGGACAGAGCCTTATTTAATGGATTCCTGACATTAGTTTGCAGCAGAGCATAACGTAGACGTTCAGCGACTGATTTTGTCACCTGGGACCCGTTTTCCCAAAGTCATGAGTTAGAAAACTAAGGAAAAAGGAGGTAAAATCCTAGAGGGAGCGTAAGGAACCTTAAAGGTAGAAAGAAACCAAAGTCTTAAGTCTCCAGAGACTCCATGGAAATAAAGATGGAAATTTAAAAAGAGATCTACAAAAAAAGAAGCCATTAAGTCGTTGCACCGAGAGAACCCACACTCATCCTACCTCAGTTTCCTTAAGGTTTAAGCTGAAAAACTCTGTAGATATCCCCAATCCATGGAGCGAATAGGCCAAAACCACATGCCGAAAGGAGCCCGCTGAGATTGGCCAGGGGAAACAAACGTCCGTACGGGAGATGCCCGCGGCCAGAGCCTTATCCAATGGATTCCTGACATTAGTTTTCAGCACAGCATATACCAGCGTCAATAACTTGTAAAGTAGACGGTCAGCGACTGATTTCGTCACCTGGGACCCGTTTGCCCAAAGTCATGAGTTAGTTGCAGCTGAAATGCGGACTGCAGCTTTCCCTTTAATGGATTCCTGACATTAGTTTGCAGCAGAGCATAACGTAGACGTTTTCCCAAAGTCATGAGTTAGAAAACTAAGGAAAAAGGACATTAGTTTGCAGCACAGCATATACCAGAGTCAATAACTTGTAAAGTAGACGGTCAGCGACTGATTTCGTCACCTGGGACCCGTTTGCCCAAAGTCATGAGTTAGTTGCAGCTGAAATGCGGACTGCAGCTTTCCCTCAATCACTGGCGCTACAACAAGGCCCCGTGTAGCCCATGCCTAAGGCCTATGGCTTTTAGATTGCAAACTCTTCCAGGTGCCGTGTTATTTCCTATACTTTCTGATTCCTTCTCTTGTGGAATAAAGTTTCGAATACAGTTCCCAGTTCACAGTCAGCCCTAGCACTCGTGATGTCGCCTCTGACAAGGACAGAGAAAGAGACACCCTTCCCTTTCTCCACACTGCTATCAGTACCTATTCTAAGGACTGGGACACATGTGAGATCCCCACTGGTGTCGGCCGGGGCAGCCGACATGCGCAACATGGCCGGTTAGCTCGGCTGGTTAGAGCGTGGTGCTAATAACGCCAAGGTCGCGGGTTCGATCCCAGTACGGGCCAGTCCGTCTCCTCTTTTTTGACCGTATCAGTCTCAAACTCCTTTTTCTCCCTACTGCCTAGATCTGGTGGGTGGAAATTGCTGCTGTCTTCATTTAAGCAGGTTACTGTGACAGCACCATACCCATTCATCGTTAGTATAGTGGTGAGTATCCCCGCCTGTCACGCGGGAGACCGGGGTTCGATTCCCTGACGGGGAGGCAATTGTTTTCTTTGTGCACCAAAGAAAACTCAGGAAAAAGGAATCCAAAGTCTTAACACTCCAGAGTCTCCCGAGACTCCATGGAAATAAAGATGGAATTTTAAAAAGAGATCTACAAAAAAAGAAGCCATTAAGTCATTGCACAGAGAGAACCCACACTTATCCTACCTCAGTTTCCTGAAGGTTTAAGCTGAAAAACTCTGTAGATATCCCCAATCCATGGAGCGAATAGGCCGAAACCACATGACGAAAGGAGCCCGCTGAGATTGGACAGGGGAAACAAACGTCCGTACGGGAGATGCTCACGGACAGAGCCTTATTTAATGGATTCCTGACATTAGTTTGCAGCAGAGCATAACGTAAACGTTCAGCGACTGATTTTGTCACCTGGGACCCGTTTTCCCAAAGTCATGAGTTAGAAAACTAAGGAAAAAGGAGGTAAAATCCTAGAGGGAGCGTAAGGAACCTTAAAGGTAGAAGGAATCCAAAGTCTTAAGTCTCCAGAGACTCCATGGAAATAAAGATGGCATTTTTTAAAAAGAGATCTACAAAAAAAGAAGCCATTAAGTCGTTGCACCGAGAGAACCCACACTTATCCTACCTCAGTTTCCTTAAGGTTTAAGCTGAAAAACTCTGTAGATATCCCCAATCCATGGAGCGAATAGGCCGAAATCACATGCCGAAAGGAGCCCGCTGAGATTGGCCAGGGGAAACAAACGTCCGTACGGGAGATGCCCACGGACAGAGCCTTATTTAATGGATTCCTGACATTAGTTTGCAGCAGAGCATAACGTAGACGTTCAGCGACTGATTTTGTCACCTGGGACCCGTTTTCCCAAAGTCATGAGTTAGAAAACTAAGGAAAAAGGAGGTAAAATCCTAGAGGGAGCGTAAGGAACCTTAAAGGTAGAAAGAAACCAAAGTCTTAAGTCTCCAGAGACTCCATGGAAATAAAGATGGAAATTTAAAAAGAGATCTACAAAAAAAGAAGCCATTAAGTCGTTGCACCGAGAGAACCCACACTCATCCTACCTCAGTTTCCTTAAGGTTTAAGCTGAAAAACTCTGTAGATATCCCCAATCCATGGAGCGAATAGGCCGAAACCACATGCCGAAAGGAGCCCGCTGAGATTGGCCAGGGGAAACAAACGTCCGTACGGGAGATGCCCGCGGCCAGAGCCTTATCCAATGTATTCCTGACATTAGTTTTCAGCACAGCATATACCAGCGTCAATAACTTGTAAAGTAGACGGTCAGCGACTGATTTCGTCACCTGGGACCCGTTTGCCCAAAGTCATGAGTTAGTTGCAGCTGAAATGCGGACTGCAGCTTTCCCTCAATCACTGGCGCTACAACAAGGCCCCGTGTAGCCCATGCCTAAGGCCTATGGCTTTTAGATTGCAAACTCTTCCAGGTGCCGTGTTATTTCCTATACTTTCTGATTCCTTCTCTTGTGGAATAAAGTTTCGAATACAGTTCCCAGTTCACAGTCAGCCCTAGCACTTGTGATGTCGCCTCTGACAAGGACAGAGAAAGAGAGACCCTTCCCTTTCTCCACACTGCTATCAGTACCTATTCTAAGGACTGGGACACATGTGAGATCCCCACTGGTGTCGGCCGGGGCAGCTGACATGCGCAGCATGGCCGGTTAGCTCAGCTGGTTAGAGCGTGGTGCCAATAACGCCAAGATCGCGGGCTCGATCCCCATACAGGCCAGTCCGTCTCCTCTTTTTTGACCGTACCAGTCTCAAACTCCTTTTTCTCCCTACTGCCTAGATCTGGTGGGTGGAAATTGCTGCTGTCTTCATTTAAGCAGGTTACCGTGATGGCAAGCACCATACCCATTCCTCGTTAGTATAGTGGTGAGTATCCCCGCCTGTCACGCGGGAGACCGGGGTTCGATTCCCTGACGGGGAGGCAATTGTTTTCTTTGTGCACCAAAGAAAACTCAGGAAAAAGGAATCCAAAGTCTTAAGTCTCCAGAGTCTCCAGAGACTCCATGGAAATAAAGATGGAATTTTAAAAAGAGATCTAAAAAAAAAGAAGCCATTAAGTCGTTGCACAGAGAGAACCCACACTTATCCTACCTCAGTTTCCTGAAGGTTTAAGCTGAAAAACTCTGTAGATATCCCCAATCCATGGAGCGAATAGGCCGAAACCACATGCCGAAAGGAGCCCGCTGAGATTGGCCAGGGGAAACAAACGTCCGTACGGGAGATGCCCACGGACAGAGCCTTATTTAATGGATTCCTGACATTAGTTTGCAGCAGAACATAACGTAGACGTTCAGCGACTGATTTTGTCACCTGGGACCCGTTTGCCCAAAGTCATGAGTTAGTTGCAGCTGAAATGCGGACTGCAGCTTTCCCTCAATCACTGGCGCTACAACAAGGCCCCGTGTAGCCCATGCCTAAGGCCTATGGCTTTTAGATTGCAAACTCTTCCAGGTGCCGTGTTATTTCCTATACTTTCTGATTCCTTCTCTTGTGGAATAAAGTTTCGAATACAGTTCCCAGTTCACAGTCAGCCCTAGCACTCGTGATGTCGCCTCTGACAAGGACAGAGAAAGAGACACCCTTCCCTTTCCCCACACTGCTATCAGTACCTATTCTAAGGACTGGGACACATGTGAGATCCCCACTGGTGTCGGCCGGGGCAGCCGACATGCGCAACATGGCCGGTTAGCTCGGCTGGTTAGAGCGTGGTGTTAATAACGCCAAGGTCGCGGGTTCGATCCCAGTACGGGCCAGTCCGTCTCCTCTTTTTTGACCGTACCAGTCTCAAACTCCTTTTTCTCCCTACTGCCTAGATCTGGTGGGTGGAAATTGCTGCTGTCTTCATTTAAGCAGGTTACCGTGACAGCACCATACCCATTCATCGTTAGTATAGTGGTGAGTATCCCCGCCTGTCACGAGGGAGACCGGGGTTCGATTCCCTGACGGGGAGGCAATTGTTTTCTTTGTGCACCAAAGAAAACTCAGGAAAAAGGAATCCAAAGTCTTAACACTCCAGAGTCTCCCGAGACTCCATGGAAATAAAGATGGAATTTTAAAAAGAGATCTACAAAAAAAGAAGCCATTAAGTCATTGCACAGAGAGAACCCACACTTATCCTACCTCAGTTTCCTGAAGGTTTAAGCTGAAAAACTCTGTAGATATCCCCAATCCATGGAGCGAATAGGCCGAAACCACATGACAAAAGGAGCCCGCTGAGATTGGCCAGGGGAAACAAACGTCCGTACGGGAGATGCTCACGGACAGAGCCTTATTTAATGGATTCCTGACATTAGTTTGCAGCAGAGCATAACGTAGACGTTCAGCGACTGATTTTGTCACCTGGGACCCGTTTTCCCAAAGTCATGAGTTAGAAAACTAAGGAAAAAGGAGGTAAAATCCTAGAGGGAGCGTAAGGAAACTTAAAGGTAGAAGGAATCCAAAGTCTTAAGTCTCCAGAGACTCCATGGAAATAAAGATGGAATTTTTTAAAAAGAGATCTACAAAAAAAGAAGCCATTAAGTCGTTGCACAGAGAGAACCCACACTTATCCTACCTCAGTTTCCTTAAGGTTTAAGCTGAAAAACTCTGTAGATATCCCCAATCCATGGAGCGAATAGGCCGAAACCACATGCCGAAAGGAGCCCGCTGAGATTGGCCAGGGGAAACAAACGTCCGTACGGGAGATGCCCACGGACAGAGCCTTATTTAATGGATTCCTGACATTAGTTTGCAGCAGAGCATAACGTAGACGTTCAGCGACTGATTTTGTCACCTGGGACCCGTTTTCCCAAAGTCATGAGTTAGAAAACTAAGGAAAAAGGAGGTAAAATCCTAGAGGGAGCGTAAGGTACCTTAAAGGTAGAAAGAAACCAAAGTCTTAAGTCTCCAGAGACTCCATGGAAATAAAGATGGAAATTTAAAAAGAGATCTACAAAAAAAGAAGCCATTAAGTCGTTGCACCGAGAGAACCCACACTCATCCTACCTCAGTTTCCTTAAGGTTTAAGCTGAAAAACTCTGTAGATATCCCCAATCCATGGAGCGAATAGGCCAAAACCACATGCCGAAAGGAGCCCGCTGAGATTGGCCAGGGGAAACAAACGTCCGTACGGGAGATGCCCGCGGCCAGAGCCTTATCCAATGGATTCCTGACATTAGTTTTCAGCACAGCATATACCAGCGTCAATAACTTGTAAAGTAGACGGTCAGCGACTGATTTCGTCACCTGGGACCCGTTTGCCCAAAGTCATGAGTTAGTTGCAGCTGAAATGCGGACTGCAGCTTTCCCTTTAATGGATTCCTGACATTAGTTTGCAGCAGAGCATAACGTAGACGTTTTCCCAAAGTCATGAGTTAGAAAACTAAGGAAAAAGGACATTAGTTTGCAGCACAGCATATACCAGAGTCAATAACTTGTAAAGTAGACGGTCAGCGACTGATTTCGTCACCTGGGACCCGTTTGCCCAAAGTCATGAGTTAGTTGCAGCTGAAATGCGGACTGCAGCTTTCCCTCAATCACTGGCGCTACAACAAGGCCCCGTGTAGCCCATGCCTAAGGCCTATGGCTTTTAGATTGCAAACTCTTCCAGGTGCCGTGTTATTTCCTATACTTTCTGATTCCTTCTCTTGTGGAATAAAGTTTCGAATACAGTTCCCAGTTCACAGTCAGCCCTAGCACTCGTGATGTCGCCTCTGACAAGGACAGAGAAAGAGACACCCTTCCCTTTCTCCACACTGCTATCAGTACCTATTCTAAGGACTGGGACACATGTGAGATCCCCACTGGTGTCGGCCGGGGCAGCCGACATGCGCAACATGGCCGGTTAGCTCGGCTGGTTAGAGCGTGGTGCTAATAACGCCAAGGTCGCGGGTTCGATCCCAGTACGGGCCAGTCCGTCTCCTCTTTTTTGACCGTATCAGTCTCAAACTCCTTTTTCTCCCTACTGCCTAGATCTGGTGGGTGGAAATTGCTGCTGTCTTCATTTAAGTAGGTTACCGTGACAGCACCATACCCATTCATCGTTAGTATAGTGGTGAGTATCCCCGCCTGTCACGCGGGAGACCGGGGTTCGATTCCCTGACGGGGAGGCAATTGTTTTCTTTGTGCACCAAAGAAAACTCAGGAAAAAGGAATCCAAAGTCTTAACACTCCAGAGTCTCCCGAGACTCCATGGAAATAAAGATGGAATTTTAAAAAGAGATCTACAAAAAAAGAAGCCATTAAGTCATTGCACAGAGAGAACCCACACTTATCCTACCTCAGTTTCCTGAAGGTTTAAGCTGAAAAACTCTGTAGATATCCCCAATCCATGGAGCGAATAGGCCGAAACCACATGACGAAAGGAGCCCGCTGAGATTGGACAGGGGAAACAAACGTCCGTACGGGAGATGCTCACGGACAGAGCCTTATTTAATGGATTCCTGACATTAGTTTGCAGCAGAGCATAACGTAAACGTTCAGCGACTGATTTTGTCACCTGGGACCCGTTTTCCCAAAGTCATGAGTTAGAAAACTAAGGAAAAAGGAGGTAAAATCCTAGAGGGAGCGTAAGGAACCTTAAAGGTAGAAGGAATCCAAAGTCTTAAGTCTCCAGAGACTCCATGGAAATAAAGATGGAAATTTAAAAAGAGATCTACAAAAAAAGAAGCCATTAAGTCGTTGCACCGAGAGAACCCACACTCATCCTACCTCAGTTTCCTTAAGGTTTAAGCTGAAAAACTCTGTAGATATCCCCAATCCATGGAGCGAATAGGCCGAAACCACATGACGAAAGGAGCCCGCTGAGATTGGACAGGGGAAACAAACGTCCGTACGGGAGATGCTCACGGACAGAGCCTTATTTAATGGATTCCTGACATTAGTTTGCAGCAGAGCATAACGTAAACGTTCAGCGACTGATTTTGTCACCTGGGACCCGTTTTCCCAAAGTCATGAGTTAGAAAACTAAGGAAAAAGGAGGTAAAATCCTAGAGGGAGCGTAAGGAAACTTAAAGGTAGAAGGAATCCAAAGTTTTAAGTCTCCAGAGACTCCATGGAAATAAAGTTGGCATTTTTTAAAAAGAGATCTACAAAAAAAGAAGCCATTAAGTCGTTGCACCGAGAGAACCCACACTTATCCTACCTCAGTTTCCTTAAGGTTTAAGCTGAAAAACTCTGTAGATATCCCCAATCCATGGAGCGAATAGGCCGAAACCACATGCCGAAAGGAGCCCGCTGAGATTGGCCAGGGGAAACAAACGTCCGTACGGGAGATGCCCACGGACAGAGCCTTATTTAATGGATTCCTGACATTAGTTTGCAGCAGAGCATAACGTAGACGTTCAGCGACTGATTTTGTCACCTGGGACCCGTTTTCCCAAAGTCATGAGTTAGAAAACTAAGGAAAAAGGAGGTAAAATCCTAGAGGGAGCGTAAGGAACCTTAAAGGTAGAAAGAAACCAAAGTCTTAAGTCTCCAGAGACTCCATGGAAATAAAGATGGAAATTTAAAAAGAGATCTACAAAAAAAGAAGCCATTAAGTCGTTGCACCGAGAGAACCCACACTCATCCTACCTCAGTTTCCTTAAGGTTTAAGCTGAAAAACTCTGTAGATATCCCCAATCCATGGAGCGAATAGGCCGAAACCACATGCCGAAAGGAGCCCGCTGAGATTGGCCAGGGGAAACAAACGTCCGTACGGGAGATGCCCGCGGCCAGAGCCTTATCCAATGGATTCCTGACATTAGTTTTCAGCACAGCACATACCAGCGTCAATAACTTGTAAAGTAGACGGTCAGCGACTGATTTCGTCACCTGGGACCCGTTTGCCCAAAGTCATGAGTTAGTTGCAGCTGAAATGCGGACTGCAGCTTTCCCTCAATCACTGGCGCTACAACAAGGCCCCGTGTAGCCCATGCCTAAGGCCTATGGCTTTTAGATTGCAAACTCTTCCAGGTGCCGTGTTATTTCCTATACTTTCTGATTCCTTCTCTTGTGGAATAAAGTTTCGAATACAGTTCCCAGTTCACAGTCAGCCCTAGCACTTGTGATGTCGCCTCTGACAAGGACAGAGAAAGAGAGACCCTTCCCTTTCTCCACACTGCTATCAGTACCTATTCTAAGGACTGGGACACATGTGAGATCCCCACTGGTGTCGGCCGGGGCAGCTGACATGCGCAGCATGGCCGGTTAGCTCAGCTGGTTAGAGCGTGGTGCCAATAACGCCAAGATCGCGGGCTCGATCCCCGTACGGGCCAGTCCGTCTCCTCTTTTTTGACCGTACCAGTCTCAAACTCCTTTTTCTCCCTACTGCCTAGATCTGGTGGGTGGAAATTGCTGCTGTCTTCATTTAAGCAGGTTACCGTGATGGCAAGCACCATACCCATTCCTCGTTAGTATAGTGGTGAGTATCCCCGCCTGTCACGCGGGAGACCGGGGTTCGATTCCCTGACGGGGAGGCAATTGTTTTCTTTGTGCACCAAAGAAAACTCAGGAAAAAGGAATCCAAAGTCTTAAGTCTCCAGAGTCTCCAGAGACTCCATGGAAATAAAGATGGAATTTTAAAAAGAGATCTACAAAAAAAGAAGCTATTAAGTCGTTGCACAGAGAGAACCCACACTTATCCTACCTCAGTTTCCTGAAGGTTTAAGCTGAAAAACTCTGTAGATATCCCCAATCCATGGAGCGAATAGGCCGAAACCACATGCCGAAAGGAGCCCGCTGAGATTGGCCAGGGGAAACAAACGTCCGTACGGGAGATGCCCACGGACAGAGCCTTATTTAATGGATTCCTGACATTAGTTTGCAGCAGAACATAACGTAGACGTTCAGCGACTGATTTTGTCACCTGGGACCCGTTTTCCCAAAGTCATGAGTTAGAAAACTAAGGAAAAAGGAGGTAAAATCCTAGAGGGAGCGTAAGGAAACTTAAAGGTAGAAGGAATCCAAAGTCTTAAGTCTCCAGAGACTCCATGGAAATAAAGATGGAATTTTTTAAAAAGAGATCTACAAAAAAAGAAGCCATTAAGTCGTTGCACCGAGAGAACCCACACTTATCCTACCTCAGTTTCCTTAAGGTTTAAGCTGAAAAACTCTGTAGATATCCCCAATCCATGGAGCGAATAGGCCGAAAACACATGCCGAAAGGAGCCCGCTGAGATTGGCCAGGGGAAACAAACGTCCGTACGGGAGATGCCCACGGACAGAGCCTTATTTAATGGATTCCTGACATTAGTTTGCAGCAGAGCATAACGTAGACGTTCAGCGACTGATTTTGTCATCTGGGACCCGTTTTCCCAAAGTCATGAGTTAGAAAACTAAGGAAAAAGGAGGTAAAATCCTAGAGGGAGCGTAAGGAAACTTAAAGGTAGAAGGAATCCAAAGTCTTAAGTCTCCAGAGACTCCATGGAAATAAAGATGGAATTTTTTAAAAAGAGATCTACAAAAAAAGAAGCCATTAAGTCGTTGCACCGAGAGAACCCACACTTATCCTACCTCAGTTTCCTTAAGGTTTAAGCTGAAAAACTCTGTAGATATCCCCAATCCATGGAGCGAATAGGCCGAAAACACATGCCGAAAGGAGCCCGCTGAGATTGGCCAGGGGAAACAAACGTCCGTACGGGAGATGCCCACGGCCAGAGCCTTATCCAATGGATTCCTGACATTAGTTTGCAGCACAGCATATACCAGAGTCAATAACTTGTAAAGTAGACGGTCAGCGACTGATTTCGTCACCTGGGACCCGTTTGCCCAAAGTCATGAGTTAGTTGCAGCTGAAATGCGGACTGCAGCTTTCCCTCAATCACTGGCGCTACAACAAGGCCCCGTGTAGCCCATGCCTAAGGCCTATGGCTTTTAGATTGCAAACTCTTCCAGGTGCCGTGTTATTTCCTATACTTTCTGATTCCTTCTCTTGTGGAATTAAGTTTCGAATACAGTTCCCAGTTCACTGTCAGCCCTAGCACTTGTGATGTCGCCTCTGACAAGGACAGAGAAAGAGACACCCTTCCCTTTCTCCACACTGCTATCAGTACCTATTCTAAGGACTGGGACACATGTGAGATCCCCACTGGTGTCGGCCGGGGCAGCCGACATGCGCAACATGGCCGGTTAGCTCAGCTGGTTAGAGCTTGGTGCTAATAATGCCAAGGTCGCGGGTTCGATCCCCGTACGGGCCAGTCCGTCTCCTCTTTTTTTGACCGTACCAGTCTCAAACTCCTTTTTCTCCCTACTGCCTAGATCTGGTGGGTGGAAATTGCTGCTGTCTTCATTTAAGCAGGTTACCGTGATGGCAAGCACCATACCCATTCCTCGTTAGTATAGTGGTGAGTATCCCCGCCTGTCACGCGGGAGACCGGGGTTCGATTCCCCGACAGGGAGGCAATTGTTTTCTTTGTGCACCAAAGAAAACTCAGGAAAAAGGAATCCAAAGTCTTAATTCTCCAGAGTCTCCAGAGTCTCCAGAGACTCCATGGAAATAAAGATGGAATTTTAAAAAGAGATCTACAAAAAAAGAAGCCATTAAGTCGTTGCACAGAGAGAACCCACACTTATCCTACCTCAGTTTCCTGAAGGTTTAAGCTGAAAAACTCTGTAGATATCCCCAATCCATGGAGCGAATAGGCCGAAACCACATGCCGAAAGGAGCCCGCTGAAATTGGCCAGGGGAAACAAACGTCCGTACGGGAGATGCCCACGGACAGAGCCTTATTTAATGGATTCCTGACATTAGTTTGCAGCAGAACATAACGTAGACGTTCAGCGACTGATTTTGTCACCTGGGACCCGTTTTCCCAAAGTCATGAGTTAGAAAACTAAGGAAAAAGGAGGTAAAATCCTAGAGGGAGCGTAAGGAAAATTAAAGGTAGAAGGAATCCAAAGTCTTAAGTCTCCAGAGACTCCATGGAAATAAAGATGGAATTTTTTAAAAAGAGATCTACAAAAAAGAAAGCCATTAAGTCGTTGCACCGAGAGAACCCACACTTATCCTACCTCAGTTTCCTTAAGGTTTAAGCTGAAAAACTCTGTAGATATCCCCAATCCATGGAGCGAATAGGCCGAAACCACATGACGAAAGGAGCCCGCTGAGATTGGCCAGGGGAAACAAACGTCCGTACGGGAGATGCCCACGGACAGAGCCTTATTTAATGGATTCCTGACATTAGTTTGCAGCAGAGCATAACGTAGACGTTCAGCGACTGATTTTGTCACCTGGGACCCGTTTTCCCAAAGTCATGAGTTAGAAAACTAAGGAAAAAGGAGGTAAAATCCTAAAGGGAGCGTAAGGAACCTTAAAGGTAGAAAGAAACCAAAGTCTTAAGTCTCCAGAGACTCCATGGAAATAAAGATGGAAATTTAAAAAGAGATCTACAAAAAAAGAAGCCATTAAGTCGTTGCACCGAGAGAACCCACACTTATCCTACCTCAGTTTCCTTAAGGTTTAAGCTGAAAAACTCTGTAGATATCCCCAATCCATGGAGCGAATAGGCCGAAACCACATGCCGAAAGGAGCCCGCTGAGATTGGCCAGGGGAAACAAACGTCCGTACGGGAGATGCCCACGGACAGAGCCTTATTTAATGGATTCCTGACATTAGTTTGCAGCAGAGCATAACGTAGACGTTCAGCGACTGATTTTGTCACCTGGGACCCGTTTTCCCAAAGTCATGAGTTAGAAAACTAAGGAAAAAGGAGGTAAAATCCTAGAGGGAGCGTAAGGAACCTTAAAGGTAGAAAGAAACCAAAGTCTTAAGTCTCCAGAGACTCCATGGAAATAAAGATGGAAATTTAAAAAGAGATCTACAAAAAAAGAAGCCATTAAGTCGTTGCACCGAGAGAACCCACACTTATCCTACCTCAGTTTCCTTAAGGTTTAAGCTGAAAAACTCTGTAGATATCCCCAATCCATGGAGCGAATAGGCCGAAACCACATGCCGAAAGGAGCCCAATGAGATTGGCCAGGGGAAACAAACGTCCGTACGGGAGATGCCCACGGCCAGAGCCTTATCCAATGGATTCCTGACATTAGTTTGCAGCACAGCATATACCAGAGTCAATAACTTGTAAAGTAGACGGTCAGCGACTGATTTCGTCACCTGGGACCCGTTTGCCCAAAGTCATGAGTTAGTTGCAGCTGAAATGCGGACTGCAGCTTTCACTCAATCACTGGCGCTACAACAAGGCCCCGTGTAGCCCATGCCTAAGGCCTATGGCTTTTAGATTGCAAACTCTTCCAGGTGCCGTGTTATTTCCTATACTTTCTGATTCCTTCTCTTGTGGAATAAAGTTTCGAATACAGTTCCCAGTTCACTGTCAGCCCTAGCACTTGTGATGTCGCCTCTGACAAGGACAGAGAAAGAGACACCCTTCCCTTTCTCCACACTGCTATCAGTACCTATTCTAAGGACTGGGACACATGTGAGATCCCCACCGGTGTCGGCCGGGGCAGCCGACACTCGCAACATGGCCGGTTAGCTCAGCTGGTTAGAGCGTGGTGCTAATAACGCTAAGGTCGCGGGTTCGATCCCCGTACGGGCCAGTCCGTCTCCTCTTTTTTGACCGTACCAGTCTCAAACTCCTTTTTCTCCCTACTGCCTAGATCTGGTGGGTGGAAATTGCTGCTGTCTTCATTTAAGCAGGTTACCGTGATGGCAAGCACCATACCCATTCCTCGTTAGTATAGTGGTGAGTATCCCCGCCTGTCATGCGAGAGACCGGGGTTCGATTCCCCGACGGGGAGGCAATTGTTTTCTTTGTGCACCAAAGAAAACTCAGGAAAAAGGAATCCAAAGTCTTAAGTCTCCAGAGTCTCCAGAGACTCCATGGAAATAAAGATGGAATTTTAAAACGAGATCTACAAAAAAAGAAGCCATTAAGTCGTTGCACAGAGAGAACCCACACTTATCCTACCTCAGTTTCCTGAAGGTTTAAGCTGAAAAACTCTGTAGATATCCCCAATCCATGGAGCGAATAGGCCGAAACCACATGCCGAAAGGAGCCCGCTGAGATTGGCCAGGGGAAACAAACGTCCGTACGGGAGATGCCCACGGACAGAGCCTTATTTAATGGATTCCTGACATTAGTTTGCAGCAGAACATAACGTAGACATTCAGCGACTGATTTTGTCACCTGGGACCCGTTTTCCCAAAGTCATGAGTTAGAAAACTAAGGAAAAAGGAGGTAAAATCCTAGAGGGAGCGTAAGGAAAATTAAAGGTAGAAGGAATCCAAAGTCTTAAGTCTCCAGAGACTCCATGGAAATAAAGATGGAATTTTTTAAAAAGAGATCTATAAAAAAGAAAGCCATTAAGTCGTTGCACCGAGAGAACCCACACTTATCCTACCTCAGTTTCCTTAAGGTTTAAGCTGAAAAACTCTGTAGATATCCCCAATCCATGGAGCGAATAGGCCGAAACCACATGCCGAAAGGAGCTCGCTGAGATTGGCCAGGGGAAACAAACGTCCGTACGGGAGATGCCCACGGCCAGAGCCTTATCCAATGGATTCCTGACATTAGTTTGCAGCACAGCATATACCAGAGTCAATAACTTGTAAAGTAGACGGTCAACGACTGATTTCGTCACCTGGGACCCGTTTGCCCAAAGTCATGAGTTAGTTGCAGCTGAAATGCGGACTGCAGCTTTCCCTCAATCACTGGCGCTACAACAAGGCCCCGTGTAGCCCATACCTAAGGCCTATGGCTTTTAGATTGCAAACTCTTCCAGGTGCCGTGTTATTTCCTATACTTTCTGATTCCTTCTCTTGTGGAATAAAGTTTCGAATACAGTTCCCAGTTCACAGTCAGCCCTAGCACTCGTGATGTCGCCTCTGACAAGGACAGAGAAAGAGACACCCTTCCCTTTCTCCACACTGCTATCAGTACCTATTCTAAGGACTGGGACACATGTGAGATCCCCACTGGTGTCGGCCGGGGCAGCCGACATGCGCAACATGGCCGGTTAGCTCAGCTGGTTAGAGCGTGGTGCTAATAACGCCAAGGTCACGGGTTCGGTCCCCGTACGGGCCAGTCCGTCTTCTCCTTTTTGACCATACCAGTCTCAAACTCCTTTTTCTCCCTACTGCCTAGATCTGGTGGGTGGAAATTGCTGCTGTCTTCATTTAAGCAGGTTACCGTGATGGCAAGCACCAAACCCATTCCTCGTTAGTACAGTGGTGAGTATCCCCGCCTGTCACGCGGGAGACCGGGGAGGCAATTGTTTTCTTTGTGCACCAAAGAAAACTCAGGAAAAAGGAATCCAAAGTCTTAAGTCTCCAGAGTCTCCAGAGACTCCATTGAAATAAAGATGGAATTTTAAAAAGAGATCTACAAAAAAAGAAGCCATTAAGTCGTTGCACAGAGAGAACCCACACTTATCCTATCTCAGTTTCCTGAAGGTTTAAGCTGAAAAACTCTGTAGATATCCCCAATCCATGGAGCGAATAGGCCGAAACCACATGACGAAAGGAGCCCGCTGAGATTGGCCAGGGGAAACAAACGTCCGTACGGGAGATGCTCACGGACAGAGCCTTATTTAATGGATTCCTGACATTAGTTTGCAGCAGAGCATAACGTAGACGTTCAGCGACTGATTTTGTCACCTGGGACCCGTTTTCCCAAAGTCATGAGTTAGAAAACTAAGGAAAAAGGAGTTAAAATCCTAGAGGGAGCGTAAGGAAACTTAAAGGTAGAAGGAATCCAAATTCTTAAGTCTCCAGAGACTCCATGGAAATAAAGATGGAATTTTTTAAAAAGAGATCTACAAAAAAAGAAGCCATTAAGTCGTTGCACCGAGAGAACCCACACTTATCCTACCTCAGTTTCCTTAAGGTTTAAGCTGAAAAACTCTGTAGATATCCCCAATCCATGGAGCGAATAGGCCGAAACCACATGCCGAAAGGAGCCCGCTGAGATTGGCCAGGGGAAATAAACGTCCGTACGGGAGATGCTCACGGACAGAGTCTTATTTAATGGATTCCTGACATTAGTTTGCAGCAGAGCATAACGTAGACGTTCAGCGACTGATTTTGTCACCTGGGACCCGTTTTCCCAAAGTCATGAGTTAGAAAACTAAGGAAAAAGGAGGTAAAATCCTAGAGGGAGCGTAAGGAAACTTAAAGGTAGAAGGAATCCAAAGTCTTAAGTCTCCAGAGACTCCATGGAAATAAAGATGGAATTTTTTAAAAAGAGATCTACAAAAAAAGAAGCCATTAAGTCGTTGCACCGAGAGAACCCACACTTATCCTACCTCAGTTTCCTTAAGGTTTAAGCTGAAAAACTCTGTAGATATCCCCAATCCATGGAGCGAATAGGCCGAAACCACATGCCGAAAGGAGCCCGCTGAGATTGGCCAGGGGACACAAACGTCCGTACGGGAGATGCCCACGGACAGAGCCTTATTTAATGGATTCATGACATTAGTTTGCAGCAGAGCATAACGTAGACGTTCAGCGACTGATTTTGTCACCTGGGACCCGTTTTCCCAAAGTCATGAGTTAGAGAACTAAGGAAAAAGGAGGTAAAATCCTAGAGGGAGCGTAAGGAACCTTAAAGGTAGAAAGAAACCAAAGTCTTAAGTCTCCAGAGACTCCATGGAAATAAAGATGGAATTTTTTAAAAAGAGATCTACAAAAAAAGAAGCCATTAAGTCGTTGCACCGAGAGAACCCACACTTATCCTACCTCAGTTTCCTTAAGGTTTAAGCTGAAAAACTCTGTAGATATCCCCAATCCATGGAGCGAATAGGCCGAAACCACATGCCGAAAGGAGCCCGCTGAGATTGGCCAGGGGAAACAAACGTCCGTACGGGAGATGCCCACGGACAGAGCCTTATTTAATGGATTCATGACATTAGTTTGCAGCAGAGCATAACGTAGACGTTCAGCGACTGATTTTGTCACCTGGGACCCGTTTTCCCAAAGTCATGAGTTAGAAAACTAAGGAAAAAGGAGGTAAAATCCTAGAGGGAGCGTAAGGAACCTTAAAGGTAGAAAGAAACCAAAGTCTTAAGTCTCCAGAGACTCCATGGAAATAAAGATGGAAATTTAAAAAGAGATCTACAAAAAAAGAAGCCATTAAGTCGTTGCACCGAGAGAACCCACACTTATCCTACCTCAGTTTCCTTAAGGTTTAAGCTGAAAAACTCTGTAGATATCCCCAATCCATGGAGCGAATAGGCCGAAACCACATGCCGAAAGGAGCCCGCTGAGATTGGCCAGGGGAAACAAACGTCCGTACGGGAGATGCCCACGGACAGAGCCTTATTTAATGGATTCCTGACATTAGTTTGCAGCACAGCATATACCAGAGTCAATAACTTGTAAAGTAGACGGTCAGCGACTGATTTCGTCACCTGGGACCCGTTTGCCCAAAGTCATGAGTTAGTTGCAGCTGAAATGCGGACTGCAGCTTTCCCTCAATCACTGGCGCTACAACAAGGCCCCGTGTAGCCCATGCCTATGGCTTTTAGATTGCAAACTCTTCCAGGTGCCGTGTTATTTCCTATACTTTCTGATTCCTTCTCTTGTGGAATAAAGTTTCGAATACAGTTCCCAGTTCACAGTCAGCCCTAGCACTCGTGATGTCGCCTCTGACAAGGACAGAGAAAGAGACACCCTTCCCTTTCTCCACACTGCTATCAGTACCTATTCTAAGGACTGGGACACATGTGAGATCCCCACTGGTGTCGGCCGGGGCAGCCGACATGCGCAACATGGCCGGTTAGCTCAGCTGGTTAGAGCGTGGTGCTAATAACGCCAAGGTCGCGGGTTCGGTCCCCGTAGGGGCCAGTCCGGCTTTTCTTTTTTGACCATACCAGTCTCAAACTCCTTTTTCTCCCTACTGCCTAGATCTGGTGGGTGGAAATTGCTGCTTTCTTCATTTAAGCAGGTTACCGTGATGGCAAGCACCATACTAATTCCTTGTTAGTATAGTGGTGAGTATCCCCGCCTGTCACGCGGGAGACCGGGGTTCGATTCCCCGACAGGGAGGCAATTGTTTTCTTTGTGCACCAAAGAAAACTCAGGAAAAAGGAATCCAAAGTCTTAAGTCTCCAGAGTCTCCAGAGACTCCATGTAAATAAAGATGGAATTTTAAAAAGAGATCTACAAAAAAAGAAGCCATTAAGTCGTTGCACAGAGAGAACCCACACTTATCCTATCTCAGTTTCCTGAAGGTTTAAGCTGAAAAACTCTGTAGATATCCCCAATCCATGGAGCGAATAGGCCGAAACCACATGACGAAAGGAGCCCGCTGAGATTGGCCAGGGGAAACAAACGTCCGTACGGGAGATGCTCACGGACAGAGCCTTATTTAATGGATTACTGACATTAGTTTGCAGCAGAGCATAACGTAGACGTTCAGCGACTGATTTTGTCACCTGGGACCCGTTTTCCCAAAGTCATGAGTTAGAAAACTAAGGAAAAAGGAGGTAAAATCCTAGAGGGAGCGTAAGGAAACTTAAAGGTAGAAGGAATCCAAAGTCTTAAGTCTCCAGAGACTCCATGGAAATAAAGATGGAATTTTTTAAAAAGAGATCTACAAAAAAAGAAGCCATTAAGTCGTTGCACCGAGAGAACCCACACTTATCCTACCTTAGTTTCCTTAAGGTTTAAGCTGAAAAACTCTGTAGATATCCCCAATCCATGGAGCGAATAGGCCGAAACCACATGCCGAAAGGAGCCCGCTGAGATTGGCCAGGGGAAATAAACGTCCGTACGGGAGATGCTCACGGACAGAGTCTTATTTAATGGATTCCTGACATTAGTTTGCAGCAGAGCATAACGTAGACGTTCAGCGACTGATTTTGTCACCTGGGACCCGTTTTCCCAAAGTCATGAGTTAGAAAACTAAGGAAAAAGGAGGTAAAATCCTAGAGGGAGCGTAAGGAAACTTAAAGGTAGAAGGAATCCAAAGTCTTCAGTCTCCAGAGACTCCATGGAAATAAAGATGGAATTTTTTAAAAAGAGATCTACAAAAAAAGAAGCCATTAAGTCGTTGCACCGAGAGAACCCACACTTATCCTACCTCAGTTTCCTTAAGGTTTAAGCTGAAAAACTCTGTAGATATCCCCAATCCATGGAGCGAATAGGCCGAAACCACATGCCGAAAGGAGCCCGCTGAGATTGGCCAGGGGAAACAAACGTCCGTACGGGAGATGCCCACGGACAGAGCCTTATTTAATGGATTCCTGACATTAGTTTGCAGCACAGCATATACCAGAGTCAATAACTTGTAAAGTAGACGGTCAGCGACTGATTTCGTCACCTGGGACCCGTTTGCCCAAAGTCATGAGTTAGTTGCAGCTGAAATGCGGACTGCAGCTTTCCCTCAATCACTGGCGCTACAACAAGGCCCCGTGTAGCCCATGCCTATGGCTTTTAGATTGCAAACTCTTCCAGGTGCCGTGTTATTTCCTATACTTTCTGATTCCTTCTCTTGTGGAATAAAGTTTCGAATACAGTTCCCAGTTCACAGTCAGCCCTAGCACTCGTGATGTCGCCTCTGACAAGGACAGAGAAAGAGACACCCTTCCCTTTCTCCACACTGCTATCAGTACCTATTCTAAGGACTGGGACACATGCGAGATCCCCACTGGTGTCGGCCGGGGCAGCCGACATGCGCAACATGGCCGGTTAGCTCAGCTGGTTAGAGCGTGGTGCTAATAACGCCAAGGTCGCGGGTTCGGTCCCCGTAGGGGCCAGTCCGGCTTTTCTTTTTTGACCATACCAGTCTCAAACTCCTTTTTCTCCCTACTGCCTAGATCTGGTGGGTGGAAATTGCTGCTTTCTTCATTTAAGCAGGTTACCGTGATTGCAAGCACCATACTAATTCCTTGTTAGTATAGTGGTGAGTATCCCCGCCTGTCACGCGGGAGACCGGGGTTCGATTCCCCGACAGGGAGGCAATTGTTTTCTTTGTGCACCAAAGAAAACTCAGGAAAAAGGAATCCAAAGTCTTAAGTCTCCAGAGTCTCCAGAGACTCCATTGAAATAAAGATGGAATTTTAAAAAGAGATCTACAAAAAAAGAAGCCATTAAGTCGTTGCACAGAGAGAACCCACACTTATCCTACCGCAGTTTCCTTAAGGTTTAAGCTGAAAAACTCTGTAGATATCCCCAATCCATGGAGCGAATAGGCCGAAACCACATGCCGAAAGGAGCCCGCTGAGATTGGCCAGGGGAAACAAACGTCCGTACGGGAGATGCCCACGGACAGAGCCTTATTTAATGGATTCCTGACATTAGTTTGCAGCACAGCATATACCAGAGTCAATAACTTGTAAAGTAGACGGTCAGCGACTGATTTCGTCACCTGGGACCCATTTGCCCAAAGTCATGAGTTAGTTGCAGCTGAAATGCGGACTGCAGCTTTCCCTCAATCACTGGCGCTACAACAAGGCCCCGTGTAGCCCATGCCTAAGGCCTATGGCTTTTAGATTGCAAACTCTTCCAGGTGCCGTGTTATTTCCTATACTTTCTGATTCCTTCTCTTGTGGAATAAAGTTTCGAATACAGTTCCCAGTTCACAGTCAGCCCTAGCACTCGTGATGTCGCCTCTGACAAGGACAGAGAAAGAGACACCCTTCCCTTTCTCCACACTGCTATCAGTACCTATTCTAAGGACTGGGACACATGTGAGATCCCCACTGGTGTCGGCCGGGGCAGCCAACATGCGCAACATGGCCGGTTAGCTCAGCTGGTTAGAGCGTGGTGCTAATAACGCCAAGGTCGCGGGTTCGATCCCAGTACGGGCCAGTCCGTCTCCTCTTTTTTGACCGTACCAGTCTCAAACTCCTTTTTCTCCCTACTGCCTAGATCTGGTGGGTGGAAATTGCTGCTGTCTTCATTTAAGCAGGTTACCGTGACGGCAAGCACCATACCCATTCCTCGTTAGTATAGTGGTGAGTATCCCCGCCTGTCACGCGGGAGACCGGGGCTCGATTCCCCGACAGGGAGGCAATTGTTTTCTTTGTGCACCAAAGAAAACTCAGGAAAAAGGAATCCAAAGTCTTAAGTCTCCAGAGTCTCCAGAGACTCCATGGAAATAAAGATGGAATTTTAAAAAGAGATCTACAAAAAAAGAAGCCATTAAGTCGTTGCACAGAGAGAACCCACACTTATCCTACCTCAGTTTCCTGAAGGTTTAAGCTGAAAAACTCTGTAGATATCCCCAATCCATGGAGCGAATAGGCCGAAACCACATGCCGAAAGGAGCCCGCTGAAATTGGCCAGGGGAAACAAACGTCCGTACGGGAGATGCCCACGGACAGAGCCTTATTTAATGGATTCCTGACATTAGTTTGCAGCAGAGCATAACGTAGACGTTCAGCGACTGATTTTGTCACCTGGGACCCGTTTTCCCAAAGTCATGAGTTAGAAAACTAAGAAAAAAGGAGGTAAAATCCTAGAGGGAGCGTAAGGAAACTTACAGGTAGAAGGAATCCAAAGTCTTAAGTCTCCAGAGACTCCATGGAAATAAAGATGGAAATTTAAAAAGAGATCTACAAAAAAAGAAGCCATTAAGTCGTTGCACTGAGAGAACCCACACTTATCCTACCTCAGTTTCCTTAAGGTTTAAGCTGAAAAACTCTGTAGATATCCCCAATCCATGGAGCGAATAGGCCGAAACCACATGCCGAAAGGTGCCCGCTGAGATTGGCCAGGGGAAACAAACGTCCGTACGGGAGATGCCCACGGCCAGAGCCTTATCCAATGGATTCCTGACATTAGTTTGCAGCACAGCATATACCAGAGTCAATAACTTGTAAAGTAGACGGTCAGCGACTGATTTCGTCACCTGGGACCCGTTTGCCCAAAGTCATGAGTTAGTTGCAGCTGAAATGCGGACTGCAGCTTTCCCTCAATCACTGGCGCTACAACAAGGCCCCGTGTAGCCCATGCCTAAGGCCTATGGCTTTTAGATTGCAAACTCTTCCAGGTGCCGTGTTATTTCCTATACTTTCTGATTCCTTCTCTTGTGGAATAAAGTTTTGAATACAGTTCCCAGTTCACAGTCAGCCCTAGCACTCGTGATGTCGCCTCTGATAAGGACAGAGAAAGAGACACCCTTCCCTTTCTCCACACTGCTATCAGTACCTATTCTAAGGACTGGGACACATGTGAGATCCCCACTGGTGTCGGCCGGGGCAGCCGACATGCGCAACATGGCCGGTTAGCTCAGCTGGTTAGAGCGTGGTGCTAATAACGCCAAGGTCGCGGGTTCGATCCCCGTACGGGCCAGTCCGTCTCCTCTTTTTTGACCGTACCAGTCTCAAACTCCTTTTTCTCCCTACTCCCTAGATCTGGTGGGTGGAAATTGCTGCTGTCTTCATTTAAGCAGGTTACCGTGATGGCAAGCACCATACCCATTCCTCGTTAGTATAGTGGTGAGCATCCCCGTCTGTCACGCGGGAGACCGGGGTTCGATTCCCCGACGGGGAGGCAATTGTTTTCTTTGTGCACCAAAGAAAACTCAGGAAAAAGGAATCCAAAGTCTTAAGTCTCCAGAGTCTCCAGAGACTCCATGGAAATAAAGATGGAATTTTAAAAAGAGATCTACAAAAAAAGAAGCCATTAAGTCGTTGCACAGAGAGAACCCACACTTATCCTACCTCAGTTCCCTGAAGGTTTAAGCTGAAAAACTCTGTAGATATCCCCAATCCATGGAGCGAATAGGCCGAAACCACATGCCGAAAGGAGCCCGCTGAGATTGGCCAGGGGAAACAAACGTCCGTACGGGAGATGCCCACGGACAGAGCCTTATTTAATGGATTCCTGACATTAGTTTGCAGCAGAGCATAACGTAGACGTTCAGCGACTGATTTTGTCACCTGGGACCCGTTTTCCCGAAGTCATGAGTTAGAAAACTAAGGAAAAAGGAGGTAAAATCCTAGAGGAAGCGTAAGGAACCTTAAAGGTAGAAAGAAACCAAAGTCTTAAGTCTCCAGAGACTCCATGGAAATGAAGATGGAAATTTAAAAAGAGATCTACAAAAAAAGAAGCCATTAAGTCGTTGCACCGAGAGAACCCACACTTATCCTACCTCAGTTTCCTTAAGGTTTAAGCTGAAAAACTCTGTAGATATCCCCAATCCATGGAGCGAATAGGCCGAAACCACATGCCGAAAGGAGCCCGCTGAGATTGGCCAGGGGAAACAAACGTCCGTACGGGAGATGCCCACGGACAGAGCCTTATTTAATGGATTCCTTACATTAGTTTGCAGCAGAGCATAAGGTAGACGTTCAGCGACTGATTTTGTCACCTGGGACCCGTTTTCCCCAAGTCATGAGTTAGAAAACTAAGGAAAAAGGAGGTAAAATCCTAGAGGAAGCGTAAGGAACCTTAAAGGTAGAAAGAAAACAAAGTCTTAAGTCTCCAGAGACTCCATGGAAATGAAGATGGAAATTTAAAAAGAGATCTACAAAAAAAGAAGCCATTAAGTCGTTCCACCGAGAGAACCCACACTTATCCTACCTCAGTTTCCTTAAGGTTTAAGCTGAAAAACTCTGTAGATATCCCCAATCCATGGAGCGAATAGGCGAAACCACATGCCGAAAGGAGCCCGCTGAGATTGGCCAGGGGAAACAAACGTCCGTACGGGAGATGCCCACGGCCAGAGCCTTATCCAATGGATTCCTGACATTAGTTTGCAGCACAGCATATACCAGAGTCAATAACTTGTAAAGTAGACGGTCAGCGACTGATTTCGTCACCTGGGACCCGTTTGCCCAAAGTCATGAGTTAATTGCAGCTGAAATGCGGACTGCAGCTTTCCCTCAATCACTGGCGCTACAACAAGGCCCCGTGTAGCCCATGCCTAAGGCCTATGGCTTTTAGATTGCAAACTCTTCCAGGTGCCGTGTTATTTCCTATACTTTCTGATTCCTTCTCTTGTGGAATAAAGTTTCGAATACAGTTCACAGTTCACAGTCAGCCCTAGCACTTGTGATGTCGCCTCTGACAAGGACAGAGAAAGAGACACCCTTCCCTTTCTCCACACTGCTATCAGTACCTATTCTAAGGACTGGGACACATGTGAGATCCCCACTGGTGTCGGCCGGGGCAGCCGACATGCGCAACATGGCCGGTTAGCTCAGCTGGTTAGAGCGTGGTGCTAATAACGCCAAGGTCGCGGGTTCGATCCCCGTACGGGCCAGTCCGTCTCCTCTTTTTTGACCGTACCAGTCTCAAACTCCTTTTTCTCCCTACTGCCTAGATCTGGTGGGTGGAAATTGCTGCTGTCTTCATTTAAGCAGGTTACCGTGACAGCACCATACCCATTCATCGTTAGTATAGTGGTGAGTATCCCCGCCTGTCACGCGGGAGACCGGTGTTCTATTCCCTGACGGGGAGGCAATTGTTTTCTTTGTGCACCAAAGAAAACTCAGGAAAAAGGAATCCAAAGTCTTAACACTCCAGAGTCTCCCGAGACTCCATGGAAATAAAGATGGAATTTTAAAAAGAGATCTACAAAAAAAGAAGCCATTAAGTCATTGCACAGAGAGAACCCACACTTATCCTACCTCAGTTTCCTGAAGGTTTAAGCTGAAAAACTCTGTAGATATCCCCAATCCATGGAGCGAATAGGCCGAAACCACATGACGAAAGGAGCCCGCTGAGATTGGACAGGGGAAACAAACGTCCGTACGGGAGATGCTCACGGACAGAGCCTTATTTAATGGATTCCTGACATTAGTTTGCAGCAGAGCATAACGTAGACGTTCAGCGACTGATTTTGTCACCTGGGACCCGTTTTCCCAAAGTCATGAGTTAGAAAACTAAGGAAAAAGGAGGTAAAATCCTAGAGGGAGCGTAAGGAAACTTAAAGGTAGAAGGAATCCAAAGTCTTAAGTCTCCAGAGACTCCATGGAAATAAAGATGGAATTTTTTAAAAAGAGATCTACAAAAAAAGAAGCCATTAAGTCGTTGCACCGAGAGAACCCACACTTATCCTACCTCAGTTTCCTTAAGGTTTAAGCTGAAAAACTCTGTAGATATCCCCAATCCATGGAGCGAATAGGCCGAAACCACATGCCGAAAGGAGCCCGCTGAGATTGGCCAGGGGAAACAAACGTCCGTACGGGAGATGCCCACGGACAGAGCCTTATTTAATGGATTCCTGACATTAGTTTGCAGCAGAGCATAACGTAGACGTTCAGCGACTGATTTTGTCACCTGGGACCCGTTTTCCCAAAGTCATGAGTTAGAAAACTAAGGAAAAAGGAGGTAAAATCCTAGAGGGAGCGTAAGGAACCTTAAAGGTAGAAAGAAACCAAAGTCTTAAGTCTCCAGAGACTCCATGGAAATAAAGATGGAAATTTAAAAAGAGATCTACAAAAAAAGAAGCCATTAAGTCGTTGCACCGAGAGAACCCACACTCATCCTACCTCAGTTTCCTTAAGGTTTAAGCTGAAAAACTCTGTAGATATCCCCAATCCATGGAGCGAATAGGCCGAAACCACATGCCGAAAGGAGCCCGCTGAGATTGGCCAGGGGAAACAAACGTCCGTACGGGAGATGCCCGCGGCCAGAGCCTTATCCAATGGATTCCTGACATTAGTTTTCAGCACAGCATATACCAGCGTCAATAA
This sequence comes from Hyla sarda, assembly GCF_029499605.1. NCBI lineage: Eukaryota > Metazoa > Chordata > Amphibia > Anura > Hylidae > Hyla > Hyla sarda. The sequence continues at coordinate 170,280 of NW_026608713.1, forward strand.
CTTGTAAAGTAGACGGTCAGCGACTGATTTCGTCACCTGGGACCCGTTTGCCCAAAGTCATGAGTTAGTTGCAGCTGAAATGCGGACTGCAGCTTTCCCTTTAATGGATTTCTGACATTAGTTTGCAGCAGAGCATAACGTAGACGTTTTCCCAAAGTCATGAGTTAGAAAACTAAGGAAAAAGGACATTAGTTTGCAGCACAGCATATACCAGAGTCAATAACTTGTAAAGTAGACGGTCAGCGACTGATTTCGTCACCTGGGACCCGTTTGCCCAAAGTCATGAGTTAGTTGCAGCTGAAATGCGGACTGCAGCTTTCCCTCAATCACTGGCGCTACAACAAGGCCCCGTGTAGCCCATGCCTAAGGCCTATGGCTTTTAGATTGCAAACTCTTCCAGGTGCCGTGTTATTTCCTATACTTTCTGATTCCTTCTCTTGTGGAATAAAGTTTCGAATACAGTTCCCAGTTCACAGTCAGCCCTAGCACTCGTGATGTCGCCTCTGACAAGGACAGAGAAAGAGACACCCTTCCCTTTCTCCACACTGCTATCAGTACCTATTCTAAGGACTGGGACACATGTGAGATCCCCACTGGTGTCGGCCGGGGAAGCCGACATGCGCAACATGGCCGGTTAGCTCGGCTGGTTAGAGCGTGGTGCTAATAACGCCAAGGTCGCGGGTTCGATCCCAGTACGGGCCAGTCCGTCTCCTCTTTTTTGACCGTACCAGTCTCAAACTCCTTTTTCTCCCTACTGCCTAGATCTGGTGGGTGGAAATTGCTGCTGTCTTCATTTAAGCAGGTTACCGTGACAGCACCATACCCATTCATCGTTAGTATAGTGGTGAGTATCCCCGCCTGTCACGCGGGAGACCGGGGTTCGATTCCCTGACGGGGAGGCAATTGTTTTCTTTGTGCACCAAAGAAAACTCAGGAAAAAGGAATCCAAAGTCTTAACACTCCAGAGTCTCCCGAGACTCCATGGAAATAAAGATGGAATTTTAAAAAGAGATCTACAAAAAAAGAAGCCATTAAGTCATTGCACAGAGAGAACCCACACTTATCCTACCTCAGTTTCCTGAAGGTTTAAGCTGAAAAACTCTGTAGATATCCCCAATCCATGGAGCGAATAGGCCGAAACCACATGACGAAAGGAGCCCGCTGAGATTGGACAGGGGAAACAAACGTCCGTACGGGAGATGCTCACGGACAGAGCCTTATTTAATGGATTCCTGACATTAGTTTGCAGCAGAGCATAACGTAAACGTTCAGCGACTGATTTTGTCACCTGGGACCCGTTTTCCCAAAGTCATGAGTTAGAAAACTAAGGAAAAAGGAGGTAAAATCCTAGAGGGAGCGTAAGGAAACTTAAAGGTAGAAGGAATCCAAAGTCTTAAGTCTCCAGAGACTCCATGGAAATAAAGATGGCATTTTTTAAAAAGAGATCTACAAAAAAAGAAGCCATTAAGTCGTTGCACCGAGAGAACCCACACTTATCCTACCTCAGTTTCCTTAAGGTTTAAGCTGAAAAACTCTGTAGATATCCCCAATCCATGGAGCGAATAGGCCGAAACCACATGCCGAAAGGAGCCCGCTGAGATTGGCCAGGGGAAACAAACGTCCGTACGGGAGATGCCCACGGACAGAGCCTTATTTAATGGATTCCTGACATTAGTTTGCAGCAGAGCATAACGTAGACGTTCAGCGACTGATTTTGTCACCTGGGACCCGTTTTCCCAAAGTCATGAGTTAGAAAACTAAGGAAAAAGGAGGTAAAATCCTAGAGGGAGCGTAAGGAACCTTAAAGGTAGAAAGAAACCAAAGTCTTAAGTCTCCAGAGACTCCATGGAAATAAAGATGGAAATTTAAAAAGAGATCTACAAAAAAAGAAGCCATTAAGTCGTTGCACCGAGAGAACCCACACTCATCCTACCTCAGTTTCCTTAAGGTTTAAGCTGAAAAACTCTGTAGATATCCCCAATCCATGGAGCGAATAGGCCGAAACCACATGCCGAAAGGAGCCCGCTGAGATTGGCCAGGGGAAACAAACGTCCGTACGGGAGATGCCCGCGGCCAGAGCCTTATCCAATGGATTCCTGACATTAGTTTTCAGCACAGCATATACCAGCGTCAATAACTTGTAAAGTAGACGGTCAGCGACTGATTTCGTCACCTGGGACCCGTTTGCCCAAAGTCATGAGTTAGTTGCAGCTGAAATGCGGACTGCAGCTTTCCCTCAATCACTGGCGCTACAACAAGGCCCCGTGTAGCCCATGCCTAAGGCCTATGGCTTTTAGATTGCAAACTCTTCCAGGTGCCGTGTTATTTCCTATACTTTCTGATTCCTTCTCTTGTGGAATAAAGTTTCGAATACAGTTCCCAGTTCACAGTCAGCCCTAGCACTTGTGATGTCGCCTCTGACAAGGACAGAGAAAGAGAGACCCTTCCCTTTCTCCACACTGCTATCAGTACCTATTCTAAGGACTGGGACACATGTGAGATCCCCACTGGTGTCGGCCGGGGCAGCTGACATGCGCAGCATGGCCGGTTAGCTCAGCTGGTTAGAGCATGGTGCCAATAACGCCAAGATCGCGGGCTCGATCCCCGTACGGGCCAGTCCGTCTCCTCTTTTTTGACCGTACCAGTCTCAAACTCCTTTTTCTCCCTACTGCCTAGATCTGGTGGGTGGAAATTGCTGCTGTCTTCATTTAAGCAGGTTACCGTGATGGCAAGCACCATACCCATTCCTCGTTAGTATAGTGGTGAGTATCCCCACCTGTCACGCGGGAGACCGGGGTTCGATTCCCTGACGGGGAGGCAATTGTTTTCTTTGTGCACCAAAGAAAACTCAGGAAAAAGGAATCCAAAGTCTTAAGTCTCCAGAGTCTCCAGAGACTCCATGGAAATAAAGATGGAATTTTAAAAAGAGATCTACAAAAAAAGAAGCCATTAAGTCGTTGCACAGAGAGAACCCACACTTATCCTACCTCAGTTTCCTGAAGGTTTAAGCTGAAAAACTCTGTAGATATCCCCAATCCATGGAGCGAATAGGCCGAAACCACATGCCGAAAGGAGCCCGCTGAGATTGGCCAGGGGAAACAAACGTCCGTACGGGAGATGCCCACGGACAGAGCCTTATTTAATGGATTCCTGACATTAGTTTGCAGCAGAACATAACGTAGACGTTCAGCGACTGATTTTGTCACCTGGGACCCGTTTTCCCAAAGTCATGAGTTAGAAAACTAAGGAAAAAGGAGGTAAAATCCTAGAGGGAGCGTAAGGAAACTTAAAGGTAGAAGGAATCCAAAGTCTTAAGTCTCCAGAGACTCCATGGAAATAAAGATGGAATTTTTTAAAAAGAGATCTACAAAAAAAGAAGCCATTAAGTCGTTGCACCGAGAGAACCCACACTTATCCTACCTCAGTTTCCTTAAGGTTTAAGCTGAAAAACTCTGTAGATATCCCCAATCCATGGAGCGAATAGGCCGAAAACACATGCCGAAAGGAGCCCGCTGAGATTGGCCAGGGGAAACAAACGTCCGTACGGGAGATGCCCACGGACAGAGCCTTATTTAATGGATTCCTGACATTAGTTTGCAGCAGAGCATAACGTAGACGTTCAGCGACTGATTTTGTCATCTGGGACCCGTTTTCCCAAAGTCATGAGTTAGAAAACTAAGGAAAAAGGAGGTAAAATCCTAGAGGAAGCGTAAGGAACCTTAAAGGTAGAAAGAAACCAAAGTCTTAAGTCTCCAGAGACTCCATGAAAATGAAGATGGAAATTTTAAAAGAGATCTACAAAAAAAGAAGCCATTAAGTCGTTCCACCGAGAGAACCCACACTTATCCTACCTCAGTTTCCTTAAGGTTTAAGCTGAAAAACTCTGTAGATATCCCCAATCCATGGAGCGAATAGGCCGAAACCACATGCCGAAAGGAGCCCGCTGAGATTGGCCAGGGGAAACAAACGTCCGTACGGGAGCTGCCCACGGCCAGAGCCTTATCCAATGGATTCCTGACATTAGTTTGCAGCACAGCATATACCAGAGTCAATAACTTGTAAAGTAGACGGTCAGCGACTGATTTCGTCACCTGGGACCCGTTTGCCCAAAGTCATGAGTTAATTGCAGCTGAAATGCGGACTGCAGCTTTCCCTCAATCACTGGCGCTACAACAAGGCCCCGTGTAGCCCATGCCTAAGGCCTATGGCTTTTAGATTGCAAACTCTTCCAGGTGCCGTGTTATTTCCTATACTTTCTGATTCCTTCTCTTGTGGAATAAAGTTTCGAATACAGTTCCCAGTTCACAGTCAGCCCTAGCACTCGTGATGTCGCCTCTGACAAGGACAGAGAAAGAGACACCCTTCCCTTTCTCCACACTGCTATCAGTACCTATTCTAAGGACTGGGACACATGTGAGATCCCCACTGGTGTCGGCCGGGGCAGCTAACATGTGCAACATGGCCGGTTAGCTCAGCTGGTTAGAGCGAGGTGCTAATAACGCCAAGGTCGCGGGTTCGATCCCCGTACAGGCCAGTCCGTCTCCTCTTTTTTGACCGTACTAGTTTCAAACTCCTTTTTCTCCCTACTGCCTAGATCTGGTGGGTGGAAATTGCTGCTGTCTTCATTTAAGCAGGTTACCGTGATGGCACGCACCATTCCCATTCCTCGTTAGTATAGTGGTGAGTATCCCCGCCTGTCACGCGGGAGACCGGAGTTCGATTCCCCGACGGGGAGGCAATTGTTTTCTTTGTGCACCAAAGAAAACTCAGGAAAAAGGAATCCAAAGTCTTAGTCTCCAGAGTCTCCAGAGACTCCATGGAAATAAAGATGGAATTTTAAAAAGAGATCTACAAAAAAAGAAGCCATTAAGTCGTTGCACAGAGAGAACCCACACTTATCCTACCTCAGTTTCCTGAAGGTTTAAGCTGAAAAACTCTGTAGATATCCCCAATCCATGGAGCGAATAGGCCGAAACCACATGCCGAAAGGAGCCCGCTGAGATTGGCCAGGGGAAACAAACATCCGTACGGGAGATGCCCACGGACAGAGCCTTATTTAATGGATTCCTGACATTAGTTTGCAGCAGAACATAACGTAGACGTTCAGCGACTGATTTTGTCACCTGGGACCCGTTTTCCCAAAGTCATGAGTTAGAAAACTAAGGAAAAAGGAGGTAAAATCCTAGAGGGAGCGTAAGGAAACTTAAAGGTAGAAGGAATCCAAAGTCTTAAGTCTCCAGAGACTCCATGGAAATAAAGATGGAATTTTTTAAAAAGAGATCTACAAAAAAAGAAGCCATTAAGTTGTTGCACCGAGAGAACCCACACTTATCCTACCTCAGTTTCCTTAAGGTTTAAGCTGAAAAACTCTGTAGATATCCCCAATCCATGGAGCGAATAGGCCGAAAACACATGCCGAAAGGAGCCCGCTGAGATTGGCCAGGGGAAACAAACGTCCGTACGGGAGATGTCCACGGACAGAGCCTTATTTAATGGATTCCTGACATTAGTTTGCAGCAGAGCATAACGTAGACGTTCAGCGACTGATTTTGTCACCTGGGACCCGTTTTCCCAAAGTCATGAGTTAGAAAACTAAGGAAAAAGGAGGTAAAATCCTAAAGGGAGCGTAAGGAACCTTAAAGGTAGAAAGAAACCAAAGTCTTAAGTCTCCAGAGACTCCATGGAAATAAAGATGGAAATTTAAAAAGAGATCTACAAAAAAAGAAGCCATTAAGTCGTTGCACCGAGAGAACCCACACTTATCCTACCTCAGTTTCCTTAAGGTTTAAGCTGAAAAACTCTGTAGATATCCCCAATCCATGGAGCGAATAGGCCGAAACCACATGCCGAAAGGAGCCCGCTGAGATTGGCCAGGGGAAACAAACGTCCGTACGGGAGATGCCCACGGACAGAGCCTTATTTAATGGATTCCTGACATTAGTTTGCAGCAGAGCATAACGTAGACGTTCAGCGACTGATTTTGTCACCTGGGACCCGTTTTCCCAAAGTCATGAGTTAGAAAACTAAGGAAAAAGGAGGTAAAATCCTAGAGGGAGCGTAAGGAACCTTAAAGGTAGAAAGAAACCAAAGTCTTAAGTCTCCAGAGACTCCATGGAAATAAAGATGGAAATTTAAAAAGAGATCTACAAAAGAAGAAGCCATTAAGTCGTTGCACCGAGAGAACCCACACTTATCCTACCTCAGTTTCCTTAAGGTTTAAGCTGAAAAACTCTGTAGATATCCCCAATCCATGGAGCGAATAGGCCGAAACCACATGCCGAAAGGAGCCCAATGAGATTGGCCAGGGGAAACAAACGTCCGTACGGGAGATGCCCACGGCCAGAGCCTTATCCAATGGATTCCTGACATTAGTTTGCAGCACAGCATATACCAGAGTCAATAACTTGTAAAGTAGACGGTCAGCGACTGATTTCGTCACCTGGGACCCGTTTGCCCAAAGTCATGAGTTAGTTGCAGCTGAAATGCGGACTGCAGCTTTCACTCAATCACTGGCGCTACAACAAGGCCCCGTGTAGCCCATGCCTAAGGCCTATGGCTTTTAGATTGCAAACTCTTCCAGGTGCCGTGTTATTTCCTATACTTTCTGATTCCTTCTCTTGTGGAATAAAGTTTCGAATACAGTTCCCAGTTCACTGTCAGCCCTAGCACTTGTGATGTCGCCTCTGACAAGGACAGAGAAAGAGACACCCTTCCCTTTCTCCACACTGCTATCAGTACCTATTCTAAGGACTGGGACACATGTGAGATCCCCACCGGTGTCGGCCGGGGCAGCCGACACTCGCAACATGGCCGGTTAGCTCAGCTGGTTAGAGCGTGGTGCTAATAACGCTAAGGTCGCGGGTTCGATCCCCGTACGGGCCAGTCCGTCTCCTCTTTTTTGACCGTACCAGTCTCAAACTCCTTTTTCTCCCTACTGCCTAGATCTGGTGGGTGGAAATTGCTGCTGTCTTCATTTAAGCAGGTTACCGTGATGACAAGCACCATACCCATTCCTCGTTAGTATAGTGGTGAGTATCCCCGCCTGTCACGCGGGAGACCGGGGTTCGATTTCCCGATGGGGAGGCAGTTGTTTTCTTTGTGCACCAAAGAAAACTCAGGAAAAAGGAATCCAAAGTCTTAAGTCTCCAGAGTCTCCAGAGACTCCATGGAAATAAAGATGGAATTTTAAAACGAGATCTACAAAAAAAGAAGCCATTAAGTCGTTGCACAGAGAGAACCCACACTTATCCTACCTCAGTTTCCTGAAGGTTTAAGCTGAAAAACTCTGTAGATATCCCCAATCCATGGAGCGAATAGGCCGAAACCACATGCCGAAAGGAGCCCGCTGAGATTGGACAGGGGAAACAAACGTCCGTACGGGAGATGCCCACGGACAGAGCCTTATTTAATGGATTCCTGACATTAGTTTGCAGCAGAACATAACGTAGACGTTCAGCGACTGATTTTGTCACCTGGGACCCGTTTTCCCAAAGTCATGAGTTAGAAAACTAAGGAAAAAGGAGGTAAAATCCTAGAGGGAGCGTAAGGAACCTTAAAGGTAGAAAGAAACCAAAGTCTTAAGTCTCCAGAGACTCCATGGAAATAAAGATGGAAATTTAAAAAGAGATCTACAAAAAAAGAAGCCATTAAGTCGTTCCACCGAGAGAACCCACACTTATCCTACCTCAGTTTCCTTAAGGTTTAAGCTGAAAAACTCTGTAGATATCTCCAATCCATGGAGCGAATAGGCCGAAACCACATGCCGAAAGGAGCCCGCTGAGATTGGCCAGGGGAAACAAACGTCCGTACGGGAGATGCCCACGGACAGAGCCTTATTTAATGGATTCCTGACATTAGTTTGCAGCAGAACATAACGTAGACGTTCAGCGACTGATTTTGTCACCTGGGACCCGTTTTCCCAAAGTCATGAATTAGAAAACTAAGGAAAAAGGAGGTAAAATCCTTGAGGGAGCGTAAGGAAACTTAAAGGTAGAAGGAATCCAAAGTCTTAAGTCTCCAGAGACTCCATGGAAATAAAGATGGAATTTTTTAAAAAGAGATCTACAAAAAAAGAAGCCATTAAGTCGTTGCACCGAGAGAACCCACACTTATCCTACCTCAGTTTCCTTAAGGTTTAAGCTGAAAAACTCTGTAGATATCCCCAATCCATGGAGCGAATAGGCCGAAAACACATGCCGAAAGGAGCCCGCTGAGATTGGCCAGGGGAAACAAACGTCCGTACGGGAGATGCCCACGGACAGAGCCTTATTTAATGGATTCCTGACATTAGTTTGCAGCAGAGCATAACGTAGACGTTCAGCGACTGATTTTGTCACCTGGGACCCGTTTTCCCCAAGTCATGAGTTAGAAAACTAAGGAAAAAGGAGGTAAAATCCTAGAGGAAGCGTAAGGAACCTTAAAGGTAGAAAGAAACCAAAGTCTTAAGTCTCCAGAGACTCCATGGAAATGAAGATGGAAATTTAAAAAGAGATCTACAAAAAAAGAAGCCATTAAGTCGTTCCACTGAGAGAACCCACACTTATCCTACCTCAGTTTCCTTAAGGTTTAAGCTGAAAAACTCTGTAGATATCCCCAATCCATGGAGCGAATAGGCCGAAACCACATGCCGAAAGGAGCCCGCTGAGATTGGCCAGGGGAAACAAACGTCCGTACGGGAGATGCCCACAGCCAGAGCCTTATCCAATGGATTCCTGACATTAGTTTGCAGCACAGCATATACCAGAGTCAATAACTTGTAAAGTAGACGGTCAGCGACTGATTTCGTCACCTGGGACCCGTTTGCCCAAAGTCATGAGTTAGTTGCAGCTGAAATGCGGACTGCAGCTTTCCCTCAATCACTGGCGCTACAACAAGGCCCCGTGTAGCCCATGCCTAAGGCCTATGGCTTTTAGATTGCAAACTCTTCCAGGTGCCGTGTTATTTCCTATACTTTCTGATTCCTTCTCTTGTGGAATAAAGTTTCGAATACAGTTCCCAGTTCACTGTCAGCCCTAGCACTTGTGATGTCGCCTCTGACAAGGACAGAGAAAGAGACACCCTTCCCTTTCTCCACACTGCTATCAGTACCTATTCTAAGGACTGGGACACATGTGAGATCCCCACTGGTGTCGGCCGGGGCAGCCGACATGCGCAACATGGCCGGTTAGCTCAGCTGGTTAGAGCTTGGTGCTAATAACGCCAAGGTCGCGGGTTCGATCCCCGTACGGGCCAGTCCGTCTCCTCTTTTTTGACCGTACCAGTCTCAAACTCCTTTTTCTCCCTAGTGCCTAGATCTGGTGGGTGGAAATTGCTGCTGTCTTCATTTAAGCAGGTTACCGTGATGGCTAGCATCATACCCATTCCTCGTTAGTATAGTGGTGAGTATCCCCGCCTGTCACGCGGGAGACCGGGGTTCGAATCCCCCACAGGGAGGCAATTGTTTTCTTTGTGCACCAAAGAAAACTCAGGAAAAAGGAATCCAAAGTCTTAAGTCTCCAGAGTCTCCAGAGTCTCCAGAGACTCCATGGAAATAAAGATGGAATTTTAAAAAGAGATCTACAAAAAAAGAAGCCATTAAGTCGTTGCACAGAGAGAACCCACACTTATCCTACCTCAGTTTCCTGAAGGTTTAAGCTGAAAAACTCTGTAGATATCCCCAATCCATGAAGCGAATAGGCCGAAACCACATGCCGAAAGGAGCCCGCTGAGATTGGCCAGGGGAAACAAACGTCCGTACGGGAGATGCCCACGGACAGAGCCTTATTTAATGGATTCCTGACATTAGTTTGCAGCAGAACATAACGTAGACGTTCAGCGACTGATTTTGTCACCTGGGACCCGTTTTCCCAAAGTCATGAGTTAGAAAACTAAGGAAAAAGGAGGTAAAATCCTAGAGGGAGCGTAAGGAAAATTAAAGGTAGAAGGAATCCAAAGTCTTAAGTCTCCAGAGACTCCATGGAAATAAAGATGGAATTTTTTAAAAAGAGATCTACAAAAAAGAAAGCCATTAAGTCGTTGCACCGAGAGAACCCACACTTATCCTACCTCAGTTTCCTTAAGGTTCAAGCTGAAAAACTCTGTAGATATCCCCAATCCATGGAGCGAATAGGCCGAAACCACATGACGAAAGGAGCCCGCTGAGATTGGCCAGGGGAAACAAACGTCCGTACGGGAGATGCCCACGGACAGAGCCTTATTTAATGGATTCCTGACATTAGTTTGCAGCAGAGCATAACGTAGACGTTCAGCGACTGATTTTGTCACCTGGGACCCGTTTTCCCAAAGTCATGAGTTAGAAAACTAAGGAAAAAGGAGGTAAAATCCTAAAGGGAGCGTAAGGAACCTTAAAGGTAGAAAGAAACCAAAGTCTTAAGTCTCCAGAGACTCCATGGAAATGAAGATGGAAATTTAAAAAGAGATCTACAAAAAAAGAAGCCATTAAGTCGTTGCACCGAGAGAACCCACACTTATCCTACCTCAGTTTCCTTAAGGTTTAAGCTGAAAAACTCTGTAGATATCCCCAATCCATGGAGCGAATAGGCCGAAACCACATGCCGAAAGGAGCCCGCTGAGATTGGCCAGGGGAAACAAACGTCCGTACGGGAGATGCCCACGGACAGAGCCTTATTTAATGGATTCCTGACATTAGTTTGCAGCAGAGCATAACGTAGACGTTCAGCGACTGATTTTGTCACCTGGGACCCGTTTTCCCAAAGTCATGAGTTAGAAAACTAAGGAAAAAGGAGGTAAAATCCTAGAGGAAGCGTAAGGAACCTTAAAGGTAGAAAGAAACCAAAGTCTTAAGTCTCCAGAGACTCCATGGAAATGAAGATGGAAATTTAAAAAGAGATCTACAAAAAAAGAAGCCATTAAGTCGTTCCACCGAGAGAACCCACACTTATCCTACCTCAGTTTCCTTAAGGTTTAAGCTGAAAAACTCTGTAGATATCCCCAATCCATGGAGCGAATAGGCCGAAACCACATGCCGAAAGGAGCCCGCTGAGATTGGCCAGGGGAAACAAACGTCCGTACGGGAGATGCCCACGGCCAGAGCCTTATCCAATGGATTCCTGACATTAGTTTGCAGCACAGCATATACCAGAGTCAATAACTTGTAAAGTAGACGGTCAGCGACTGATTTCGTCACCTGGGACCCGTTTGCCCAAAGTCATGAGTTAGTTGCAGCTGAAATGCGGACTGCAGCTTTCCCTCAATCACTGGCGCTACAACAAGGCCCCGTGTAGCCCATGCCTAAGGCCTATGGCTTTTAGATTGCAAACTCTTCCAGGTGCCGTGTTATTTCCTATACTTTCTGATTCCTTCTCTTGTGGAATAAAGTTTCGAATACAGTTCCCAGTTCACTGTCAGCCCTAGCACTTGTGATGTCGCCTCTGACAAGGACAGAGAAAGAGACACCCTTCCCTTTCTCCACACTGCTATCAGTACCTATTCTAAGGACTGGGACACATGTGAGATCCCCACTGGTGTCGGCCGGGGCAGCCGACATGCGCAACATGGCCGGTTAGCTCAGCTGGTTAGAGCTTGGTGCTAATAACGCCAAGGTCGCGGGTTCGATCCCCGTACGGGCCAGTCCGTCTCCTCTTTTTTGACCGTACCAGTCTCAAACTCCTTTTTCTCCCTACTGCCTAGATCTGGTGGGTGGAAATTGCTGCTGTCTTCATTTAAGCAGGTTACCGTGATGGCAAGCATCATACCCATTCCTCGTTAGTATAGTGGTGAGTATCCCCGCCTGTCACGCGGGAGACCGGGGTTCGATTCCCCGACAGGGAGGCAATTGTTTTCTTTGTGCACCAAAGAAAACTCAGGAAAAAGGAATCCAAAGTCTTAAGTCTCCAGAGTCTCCAGAGTCTCCAGAGACTCCATGGAAATAAAGATGGAATTTTAAAAAGAGATCTACAAAAAAAGAAGCCATTAAGTCGTTGCACAGAGAGAACCCACACTTATCCTACCTCAGTTTCCTTAAGGTTTAAGCTGAAAAACTCTGTAGATATCCCCAATCCATGAAGCGAATAGGCCGAAACCACATGCCGAAAGGAGCCCGCTGAGATTGGCCAGGGGAAACAAACGTCCGTACGGGAGATGCCCACGGACAGAGCCTTATTTAATGGATTCCTGACATTAGTTTGCAGCAGAACATAACGTAGACGTTCAGCGACTGATTTTGTCACCTGGGACCCGTTTTCCCAAAGTCATGAGTTAGAAAACTAAGGAAAAAGGAGGTAAAATCCTAGAGGGAGCGTAAGGAAAATTAAAGGTAGAAGGAATCCAAAGTCTTAAGTCTCCAGAGACTCCATGGAAATAAAGATGGAATTTTTTAAAAAGAGATCTACAAAAAAGAAAGCCATTAAGTCGTTGCACCGAGAGAACCCACACTTATCCTACCTCAGTTTCCTTAAGGTTTAAGCTGAAAAACTCTGTAGATATCCCCAATCCATGGAGCGAATAGGCCGAAACCACATGACGAAAGGAGCCCGCTGAGATTGGCCAGGGGAAACAAACGTCCGTACGGGAGATGCCCACGGACAGAGCCTTATTTAATGGATTCCTGACATTAGTTTGCAGCAGAGCATAACGTAGACGTTCAGCGACTGATTTTGTCACCTGGGACCCGTTTTCCCAAAGTCATGAGTTAGAAAACTAAGGAAAAAGGAGGTAAAATCCTAGAGGAAGCGTAAGGAACCTTAAAGGTAGAAAGAAACCAAAGTCTTAAGTCTCCAGAGACTCCATGGAAATGAAGATGGAAATTTAAAAAGAGATCTACAAAAAAAGAAGCCATTAAGTCGTTCCACCGAGAGAACCCACACTTATCCTACCTCAGTTTCCTTAAGGTTTAAGCTGAAAAACTCTGTAGATATCCCCAATCCATGGAGCGAATAGGCCGAAACCACATGCCGAAAGGAGCCCGCTGAGATTGGCCAGGGGAAACAAACGTCCGTACGGGAGATGCCCTCGGCCAGAGCCTTATCCAATGGATTCCTGACATTAGTTTGCAGCACAGCATATACCAGAGTCAATAACTTGTAAAGTAGACGGTCAGCGACTGATTTCGTCACCTGGGACCCGTTTGCCCAAAGTCATGAGTTAGTTGCAGCTGAAATGCGGACTGCAGCTTTCCCTCAATCACTGGCGCTACAACAAGGCCCCGTGTAGCCCATGCCTAAGGCCTATGGCTTTTAGATTGCAAACTCTTCCAGGTGCCGTGTTATTTCCTATACTTTCTGATTCCTTCTCTTGTGGAATAAAGTTTCGAATACAGTTCCCAGTTCACTGTCAGCCCTAGCACTTGTGATGTCGCCTCTGACAAGGACAGAGAAAGAGACACCCTTCCCTTTCTCCACACTGCTATCAGTACCTATTCTAAGGACTGGGACACATGTGAGATCCCCACTGGTGTCGGCCGGGGCAGCCGACATGCGCAACATGGCCGGTTAGCTCAGCTGGTTAGAGCTTGGTGCTAATAACGCCAAGGTCGCGGGTTCGATCCCCGTACGGGCCAGTCCGTCTCCTCTTTTTTGACCGTACCAGTCTCAAACTCCTTTTTCTCCCTACTGCCTAGATCTGGTGGGTGGAAATTGCTGCTGTCTTCATTTAAGCAGGTTACCGTGATGGCAAGCATCATACCCATTCCTCGTTAGTATAGTGGTGAGTATCCCCGCCTGTCACGCGGGAGACCGGGGTTCGATTCCCCGACAGGGAGGCAATTGTTTTCTTTGTGCACCAAAGAAAACTCAGGAAAAAGGAATCCAAAGTCTTAAGTCTCCAGAGTCTCCAGAGTCTCCAGAGACTCCATGGAAATAAAGATGGAATTTTAAAAAGAGATCTACAAAAAAAGAAGCCATTAAGTCGTTGCACAGAGAGAACCCACACTTATCCTACCTCAGTTTCCTGAAGGTTTAAGCTGAAAAACTCTGTAGATATCCCCAATCCATGAAGCGAATAGGCCGAAACCACATGCCGAAAGGAGCCCGCTGAGATTGGCCAGGGGAAACAAACGTCCGTACGGGAGATGCCCACGGACAGAGCCTTATTTAATGGATTCCTGACATTAGTTTGCAGCAGAACATAACGTAGACGTTCAGCGACTGATTTTGTCACCTGGGACCCGTTTTCCCAAAGTCATGAGTTAGAAAACTAAGGAAAAAGGAGGTAAAATCCTAGAGGGAGCGTAAGGAAAATTAAAGGTAGAAGGAATCCAAAGTCTTAAGTCTCCAGAGACTCCATGGAAATAAAGATGGAATTTTTTAAAAAGAGATCTACAAAAAAGAAAGCCATTAAGTCGTTGCACCGAGAGAACCCACACTTATCCTACCTCAGTTTCCTTAAGGTTTAAGCTGAAAAACTCTGTAGATATCCCCAATCCATGGAGCGAATAGGCCGAAACCACATGACGAAAGGAGCCCGCTGAGATTGGCCAGGGGAAACAAACGTCCGTACGGGAGATGCCCACGGACAGAGCCTTATTTAATGGATTCCTGACATTAGTTTGCAGCAGAGCATAACGTAGACGTTCAGCGACTGATTTTGTCACCTGGGACCCGTTTTCCCAAAGTCATGAGTTAGAAAACTAAGGAAAAAGGAGGTAAAATCCTAGAGGGAGCATAAGGAACCTTAAAGGTAGAAAGAAACCAAAGTCTTAAGTCTCCAGAGACTCCATGGAAATAAAGATGGAAATTTAAAAAGAGATCTACAAAAAAAGAAGCCATTAAGTCGTTGCACCGAGAGAACCCACACTTATCCTACCTCAGTTTCCTTAAGGTTTAAGCTGAAAAACTCTGTAGATATCCCCAATCCATGGAGCGAATAGGCCGAAACCACATGCCGAAAGGAGCCCAATGAGATTGGCCAGGGGAAACAAACGTCCGTACGGGAGATGCCCACGGCCAGAGCCTTATCCAATGGATTCCTGACATTAGTTTGCAGCACAGCATATACCAGAGTCAATAACTTGTAAAGTAGACGGTCAGCGACTGATTTCGTCACCTGGGACCCGTTTGCCCAAAGTCATGAGTTAGTTGCAGCTGAAATGCGGACTGCAGCTTTCACTCAATCACTGGCGCTACAACAAGGCCCCGTGTAGCCCATGCCTAAGGCCTATGGCTTTTAGATTGCAAACTCTTCCAGGTGCCGTGTTATTTCCTATACTTTCTGATTCCTTCTCTTGTGGAATAAAGTTTCGAATACAGTTCCCAGTTCACTGTCAGCCCTAGCACTTGTGATGTCGCCTCTGACAAGGACAGAGAAAGAGACACCCTTCCCTTTCTCCACACTGCTATCAGTACCTATTCTAAGGACTGGGACACATGTGAGATCCCCACCGGTGTCGGCCGGGGCAGCCGACACTCGCAACATGGCCGGTTAGCTCAGCTGGTTAGAGCGTGGTGCTAATAACGCTAAGGTCGCGGGTTGATCCCCGTACGGGCCAGTCCGTCTCCTCTTTTTTGACCGTACCAGTCTCAAACTCCTTTTTCTCCCTACTGCCTAGATCTGGTGGGTGGAAATTGCTGCGGTCTTCATTTAAGCAGGTTACCGTGATGGCAAGCACCAAACCCATTCCTCGTTAGTATAGTGGTGAGTATCCCCGCCTGTCACGCGGGAGACCGGGGAGGCAATTGTTTTCTTTGTGCACCAAAGAAAACTCAGGAAAAAGGAATCCAAAGTCTTAAGTCTCCAGAGTCTCCAGAGACTCCATGGAAATAAAAATGGCCGGTTAGCTCAGCTGGTTAGAGCGTGGTGCTAATAACGCCAAGGTCACGGGTTCGATCCCCGTACGGGCCAGTTCATCTCCTCTTTTTTGACCGTACCAGTCTCAAACTCCTTTTTCTCCCTACTGCCTAGATCTGGTGGGTGGAAATTGCTGCGGTCTTCATTTAAGCAGGTTACCGTGATGGCAAGCACCAAACCCTTTCCTCGTTAGTATAGTGGTGAGTATCCCCGCCTGTCACGCGGGAGACCGGGGAGGCAATTGTTTTCTTTGTGCACCAAAGAAAACTCAGGAAAAAGGAATCCAAAGTCTTAAGTCTCCAGAGTCTCCAGAGACTCCATGGAAATAAAAATGGAATTTTAAAAAGAGATCTACAAAAAAAGAAGCCATTAAGTCGTTGCACAGAGAGAACCCACACTTATCCTACCTCAGTTTCCTGAAGGTTTAAGCTGAAAAACTCTGTAGATATCCCCAATCCATGGAGCGAATAGGCCGAAACCACATGCCGAAAGGAGCCCGCTGAGATTGGCCAGGGGAAACAAACGTCCGTACGGGAGATGCCCACGGACAGAGCCTTATTTAATGGATTTCTGACATTAGTTTGCAGCAGAACATAACGTAGACGTTCAGAGACTGATTTTGTCACCTGGGACCCGTTTTCCCAAAGTCATGAGTTAGAAAACTAAGGAAAAAGGAGGTAAAATCCTAGAGGGAGCGTAAGGAAACTTAAAGGTAGAAGGAATCCAAAGTCTTAAGTCTCCAGAGACTCCATGGAAATAAAGATGGAATTTTTTAAAAAGAGATCTACAAAAAAAGAAGCCATTAAGTCGTTGCACAGAGAGAACCCACACTTATCCTACCTCAGTTTCCTGAAGGTTTAAGCTGAAAAACTCTGTAGATATCCCCAATCCATGGAGCGAATAGGCCGAAACCACATGCCGAAAGGAGCCCGCTGAGATTGGCCAGGGGAAACAAACGTCCGTACGGGAGATGCCCACTGACAGAGCCTTATTTAATGGATTTCTGACATTAGTTTGCAGCAGAACATAACGTAGACGTTCAGAGACTGATTTTGTCACCTGGGACCCGTTTTCCCAAAGTCATGAGTTAGAAAACTAAGGAAAAATGAGGTAAAATCCTAGAGGGAGCGTAAGGAAACTTAAAGGTAGAAGGAATCCAAAGTCTTAAGTCTCCAGAGACTCCATGGAAATAAAGATGGAATTTTTTAAAAAGAGATCTACAAAAAAGAAGCCATTAAGTCGTTGCACCGAGAACCCACACTTATCCTACCTCAGTTTCCTTAAGGTTTAAGCTGAAAAACTCTGTAGATATCCCCAATCCATGGAGCGAATAGGCCGAAACCACATGCCGAAAGGAGCCCGCTGAGATTGGCCAGGGGAAACAAACGTCCGTACGGGAGATGCCCACGGACAGAGCCTTATTTAATGGATTCCTGACATTAGTTTGCAGCAGAGCATAACGTAGACGTTCAGCGACTGATTTTGTCACCTGGGACCCGTTTTCCCCAAGTCATGAGTTAGAAAACTAAGGAAAAAGGAGGTAAAATCCTAGAGGAAGCGTAAGGAACCTTAAAGGTAGAAAGAAACCAAAGTCTTAAGTCTCCAGAGACTCCATGGAAATAAAGATGGAAATTTAAAAAGAGATCTACAAAAAAAGAAGCCATTAAGTCGTTCCACCGAGAGAACCCACACTTATCCTACCTCAGTTTCCTTAAGGTTTAAGCTGAAAAACTCTGTAGATATCCCCAATCCATGGAGCGAATAGGCCGAAACCACATGCCGAAAGGAGCCCGCTGGGATTGGCAAGGGGATACAAAAGTCCGTACGGGAGATGCCCGCGGCCAGAGCCTTATCCAATGGATTCCTGACATTAGTTTGCAGCACAGCATATACCAGCGTCAATAACTTGTAAAGTAGACGGTCAGCGACTGATTTCGTCACCTGGGACCCGTTTGCCCAAAGTCATGAGTTAGTTGCAGCTGAAATGCGGACTGCAGCTTTCCCTCAATCACTGGCGCTACAACAAGGCCCCGTGTAGCCCATGCCTAAGGCCTATGGCTTTTAGATTGCAAACTCTTCCAGGTGCCGTGTTATTTCCTATACTTTCTGATTCCTTCTCTTGTGGAATAAAGTTTCGAATACAGTTCCCAGTTCACAGTCAGCCCTAGCACTTGTGATGTCGCCTCTGACAAGGACAGAGAAAGAGACACCCTTCCCTTTCTCCACACTGCTATCAGTACCTATTCTAAGGACTGGGACACATGTGAGATCCCCACTGGTGTCGGCCGGGGCAGTCGACATGCGCAACATGGCCGGTTAGCTCAGCTGGTTAGAGCGTGGTGCTAATAACGCTAAGGTCGCGGGTTTGATCCCCGTACGGGCCAGTCCGTCTCCTCTTTTTTGACCGTACCAGTCTCAAACTCCTTTTTCTCCCTACTGCCTAGATCTGGTGGGTGGAAATTGCTGCTGTCTTCATTTAAGCAGGTTACCATGATGGCAAGCACCATACCCGTTCTTCGTTAGCATAGTGGTGAGTATCCCCGCCTGTCACGCGGGAGACCGGGGTTCGATTCCCCGACGGGGATGCAATTGTTTTCTTTGTGCACCAAAGAAAACTCAGGAAAAAGGAATCCAAAGTCTCAAGTCTCCAGAGTCTCCAGAGACTCCATGGAAATAAAGATGGAATTTTAAAAAGAGATCTACAAAAAAAGAAGCCATTAAGTCGTTGCACAGAGAGAACCCACACTTATCCTACCTCAGTTTCCTGAAGGTTTAAGCTGAAAAACTCTGTAGATATCCCCAATCCATGGAGCGAATAGGCCGAAACCACATGACGAAAGGAGCCCGCTGAGATTGGCCAGGGGAAACAAACGTCCGTACGGGAGATGCCCACGGACAGAGCCTTATTTAATGGATTCCTGACATTAGTTTGCAGCAGAGCATAACGTAGACGTTCAGCGACTGATTTTGTCACCTGGGACCCGTTTTCCCAAAGTCATGAGTTAGAAATCTAAGGAAAAAGGAGGTAAAATCCTAGAGGGAGCGTAAGGAACCTTAAAGGTAGAAAGAAATCAAAGTCTTAAGTCTCCAGAGACTCCATGGAAATAAAGATGGAAATTTAAAAAGAGATCTACAAAAAAAGAAGCCATTAAGTCGTTGCACCGAGAGAACCCACACTTATCCTACCTCAGTTTCCTTAAGGTTTAAGCTGAAAAACTCTGTAGATATCCCCAATCCATGGAGCGAATAGGCCGAAATCACATGCCGAAAGGAGCCCGCTGAGATTGGCCAGGGGAAACAAACGTCCGTACGGGAGATGCCCGCGGCCAGAGCCTTATCCAATGGATTCCTGACATTAGTTTTCAGCACAGCATATACCAGAGTCAATAACTTGTAAAGTAGACGGTCAGCGACTGATTTCGTCACCTGGGACCCGTTTGCCCAAAGTCATGAGTTAGTTGCAGCTGAAATGCGGACTGCAGCTTTCCCTCAATCACTGGCGCTACAACAAGGCCCCGTGTAGCCCATGCCTAAGGCCTATGGCTTTTAGATTGCAAACTCTTCCAGGTGCCGTGTTATTTCCTATACTTTCTGATTACTTCTCTTGTGGAATAAAGTTTCGAATACAGTTCCCAGTTCACAGTCAGCCCTAGCACTTGTGATGTCGCCTCTGACAAGGACAGAGAAAGAGACACCCTTCCCTTTCTCCACACTGCTATCAGTACCTATTCTAAGGACTGGGACACATGTGAGATCCCCACTGGTGTCGGCCGGGGCAGCCGACATGCGCAACATGGCCGGTTAGCTCAGCTGGTTAGAGCGTGGTGCTAATAACGCCAAGGTCGCGGGTTTGATCCCCGTACGGGCCAGTCCGTCTCCTCTTTTTTGACCGTACCAGTCTCAAACTCCTTTTTCTCCCTACTGCCTAGATCTGGTGGGTGGAAATTGCTGCTGTCTTCATTTAAGCAGGTTACCGTGATGGCACGCACCATACCCATTCCTCGTTAGTATAGTGGTGAGTATCCCCGCCTGTCTCGCGGGAGACCGGGGTTCGATTTCCCGACGGGGAGGCAATTGTTTTCTTTGTGCACCAAAGAAAACTCAGGAAAAAGGAATTCAAAGTCTTAGTCTCCAGAGTCTCCAGAGACTCCATGGAAATAAAGATGGAAATTTAAAAAGAGATCTACAAAAAAAGAAGCCATTAAGTCGTTGCACAGAGAGAACCCACACTTATCCTACCTCAGTTTCCTGAAGGTTTAAGCTGAAAAACTCTGTAGATATCCCCAATCCATGGAGCGAATAGGCCGAAACCACATGCCGAAAGGAGCCCGCTGATATTGGCCAGGGGAAACAAACGTCCGTACGGGAGATGCCCACGGACAGAGCCTTATTTAATGGATTCCTGATATTAGTTTGCAGCAGAACATAACGTAGACGTTCAGAGACTGATTTTGTCACCTGGGACCCGTTTTCCCAAAGTCATGAGTTAGAAAACTAAGGAAAAAGGAGGTAAAATCCTAGAGGGAGCGTAAGGAAAATTAAAGGTAGAAGGAATCCAAAGTCTTAAGTCTCCAGAGACTCCATGGAAATAAAGATGGAATTTTTTAAAAAGAGATCTACAAAAAAGAAAGCCATTAAGTCGTTGCACCGAGAGAACCCACACTTATCCTACCTCAGTTTCCTTAAGGTTTAAGCTGAAAAACTCTGTAGATATTCCCAATCCATGGAGCGAATAGGCCGAAACCACATGACGAAAGGAGCCCGCTGAGATTGGCCAGGGGAAACAAACGTCCGTACGGGAGATGCCAACGGACAGAGCCTTATTTAATGGATTCCTGACATTAGTTTGCAGCAGAGCATAACGTAGACGTTCAGCGACTGATTTTGTCACCTGGGACCCGTTTTCCCAAAGTCATGAGTTAGAAAACTAAGGAAAAAGGAGGTAAAATCCTAGAGGGAGCGTAAGGAACCTTAAAGGTAGAAAGAAACCAAAGCCATTAAGTTGTTGCACCGAGAGAACCCACACTTATCCTACCTCAGTTTCCTTAAGGTTTAAGCTGAAAAACTCTGTAGATATCCCCAATCCATGGAGCGAATAGACCGAAACCACATGCCGAAAGGAGCCCGCTGAGATTGGCCAGGGGAAACAAACGTCCGTACGGGAGATGCCCACGGCCAGAGCCTTATCCAATGGATTCCTGACATTAGTTTGCAGCACAGCATATACCAGAGTCAATAACTTGTAAAGTAGACGGTCACCGACTGATTTCGTCACCTGCTGCGGACTGCAGCTTTCCCTCAATCACTGGCGCTACAACAAGGCCCCGTGTAGCCCATGCCTAAGGCCTATGGCTTTTAGATTGCAAACTCTTCCAGGTGCCGTGTTATTTCCTATACTTTCTGATTCCTTCTCTTGTGGAATAAAGTTTCGAATACAGTTCCCAGTTCACTGTCAGCCCTAGCACTTGTGATGTCGCCTCTGACAAGGACAGAGAAAGAGACACCCTTCCCTTTCTCCACACTGCTATCAGTACCTATTCTAAGGACTGGGACACATATCCCCAATCCATGGAGCGAATAGGCCGAAACCACATGCCGAAAGGAGCCCGCTGAGATTGGCCAGGGGAAACAAACGTCCGTACGGGAGATGCCCACGGCCAGAGCCTTATCCAATGGATTCCTGACATTAGTTTGCAGCACAGCATATACCAGAGTCAATAACTTGTAAAGTAGACGGTCAGCGACTGATTTCGTCACTTGGGACCCGTTTGCCCAAAGTCATGAGTTAGTTGCAGCTGAAATGCGGACTGCAGCTTTCCCTCAATCACTGGCGCTACAACAAGGCCCCGTGTAGCCCATGCCTAAGGCCTATGGCTTTTAGATTGCAAGCTCTTCCAGGTGCCGTGTTATTTCCTATACTTTCTGATTCCTTCTCTTGTGGAATAAAGTTTTGAATACAGTTCCCAGTTCACAGTCAGCCCTAGCACTTGTGATGTCGCCTCTGACAAGGACAGAGAAAGAGACACCCTTCCCTTTCTCCACACTGCTATCAGTACCTATTCTAAGGACTGGGACACATGTAAGATCCCCACTGGTGTCGGCCGGGGCAGCCGACATGCGCAACATGGCCGGTTAGCTCAGCTGGTTAGAGCGTGGTGCTAATAACGCCAAGGTCGCGGGTTCGATCCCCGTACGGGCCAGTCCGTCTCCTCTTTTTTGACCGTACCAGTCTCAAACTCCTTTTTCTCCCTACTGCCTAGATCTGGTGGGTGGAAATTGCTGCTGTCTTCATTTAAGCAGGTTACCGTGATGGCAAGCACCATACCCATTCCTCGTTAGTATAGTGGTGAGTATCCCCGCCTGTCACGCGGGAGAACGGGGTTCGATTCCCCGACGGGGAGGCAATTGTTTTCTTTGTGCACCAAAGAAAACTCAGGAAAAATGAATCCAAAGTCTTAAGTCTCCAGAGTCTCCAGAGACTCCATGGAAATGAAGATGGAAATTTAAAAAGAGATCTACAAAAAAAGAAGCTATTAAGTCGTTGCAAAGAGAGAACCCACACTTATCCTACCTCAGTTTCCTGAAGGTTTAAGCTGAAAAACTCTGTAGATATCCCCAATCCATGGAGCGAATAGGCCGAAACCACATGCCGAAAGGAGCCCACTGAGATTGGCCAGGGGAAACAAACGTCCGTACGGGAGATGCCCACGGACAGAGCCTTATTTAATGGATTCCTGACATTAGTTTGCAGCACAGCATAACGTAGACGTTCAGCGACTGATTTTGTCACCTGGGACCCGTTTTCCCAAAGTCATGAGTTAGAAAACTAAGGAAAAAGGAGGTAAAATCCTAGAGGGAGCGTAAGGAACCTTAAAGGTAGAAAGAAACCAAAGTCTTAAGTCTCCAGAGACTCCATGGAAATAAAGATGGAAATTTAAAAAGAGATCTACAAAAAAAGAAGCCATTATGTCGTTCCACCGAGAGAACCCACACTTATCCTACCTCAGTTTCCTTAAGGTTTAAGCTGAAAAACTCTGTAGATATCCCCAATCCATGGAGCGAATAGGCCGAAACCACATGCCGAAAGGAGCCCGCTGAGATTGGCCAGGGGAAACAAACGTCCGTACGGGAGATGCCCACGGCCAGAGCCTTATCCAATGGATTCCTGACATTAGTTTGCAGCACAGCATATACCAGAGTCAATAACTTGTAAAGTAGACAGTCAGCGACTGATTTCGTCACCTGGGACCCGTTTGCCCAAAGTCATGAGTTAGTTGCAGCTGAAATGCGGACTGCAGCTTTCCCTCAATCACTGGCGCTACAACAAGGCCCCGTGTAGCCCATGCCTAAGGCCTATGGCTTTTAGATTGCAAACTCTTCCAGGTGCCGTGTTATTTCCTATACTTTCTGATTCCTTCTCTTGTGGAATAAAGTTTTGAATACAGTTCCCAGTTCACAGTCAGCCCTAGCACTCGTGATGTCGCCTCTGACAAGGACAGAGAAAGAGACACCCTTCCCTTTCTCCACACTGCTATCAGTACCTATTCTAAGGACTGGGACACATGTGAGATCCCCACTGGTGTCGGCCTGGGCGGCCGACATGCGCAACATGGCCAGTTAGCTCAGCTGGTTAGAGCGTGGTGCTAATAACGCCAAGGTCGCGGGTTCGATCACCGTACGGGCCAGTCCGTCTCCTCTTTTTTGACCGTACCAGTCTCAAACTCCTTTTTCTCCCTACTGCCTAGATCTGGTGGGTGGAAATTGCTGCTGTCTTCATTTAAGCAGATTACCGTGATGGCAAGCACCATACCCATTCCTCGTTAGTATAGTGGTGAGTATCCCCGCCTGTCACGCGGGAGACCGGGGTTCGCTTCCCCGACGGGGAGGCAATTGTTTTCTTTGTGCACCAAAGAAAACTCAGGAAAAAGGAATCCAAAGTCTTAAGTCTCCAGAGTCTCCAGAGTCTCCATGGAAATAAAGATGGAATTTTAAAAAGAGATCTACAAAAAAAGAAGCCATTAAGTCGTTGCACAGAGAGAACCCACACTTATCCTACCTCAGTTTCCTGAAGGTTTAAGCTGAAAAACTCTGTAAGATATCCCCAATCCATGGAGCGAATAGGCCGAAACCACATGCCGAAAGGAGCCCGCTGAGATTGGCCAGGGGAAACAAACGTCCGTACGGGAGATGCCCACGGACAGAGCCTTATTTAATGGATTCCTGACATTAGTTTGCAGCAGAGCATAACGTAGACGTTTAGCGACTGATTTTGTCACCTGGGACCCGTTTTCCCAAAGTCATGAGTTAGAAAACTAAGGAAAAAGGAGGTAAAATCCTAGAGGGAGCGTAAGGAACCTTAAAGGTAGAAAGAAACCAAAGTCTTAAGTCTCCAGAGACTCCATGGAAATAAAGATGGAAATTTAAAAAGAGATCTACAAAAAAAGAAGCCATTAAGTCGTTGCACCGAGAGAACCCACACTTATCCTACCTCAGTTTCCTTAAGGTTTAAGCTGAAAAACCCTGTAGATATCCCCAATCCATGGAGCGAATAGGCCGAAACCACATGCCGAAAGGAGCCCGCTGAGATTGGCCAGGGGAAACAAACGTCCGTACGGGAGATGCCCACGGCCAGAGCCTTATCCAATGGATTCCTGACATTAGTTTGCAGCACAGCATATACCAGAGTCAATAACTTGTAAAGTAGACGGTCAGCGACTGATTTCGTCACCTGGGACCCGTTTTCCCAAAGTCATGAGTTAGTTGCAGCTGAAATGCGGACTGCAGCTTTCCCTCAATCACTGGCGCTACAACAAGGCCCCGTGTAGCCCATGCCTAAGGCCTATGGCTTTTAGATTGCAAACTCTTCCAGGTGCCGTGTTATTTCCTATACTTTCTGATTCCTTCTCTTGTGGAATAAAGTTTCGAATACAGTTCCCAGTTCACAGTCAGCCCTAGCACTCGTGATGTCGCCTCTGACAAGGACAGAGAAAGAGACACCCTTCCCTTTCTCCACACTGCTATCAGTACCTATTCTAAGGACTGGGACACATGTGAGATCCCCACTGGTGTCGGCCGGGGCAGCCAACATGCGCAACATGGCCAGTTAGCTCAGCTGGTTAGAGCGTGATGCTAATAACGCCAAGGTCGTGGGTTCGATCCCCGTACAGGCCAGTCCGTCTACTCTTTTTTGACCGTACCAGTCTCAAACTCCTTTTTCTCCCTACTGCCTAGATCTGGTGGGTGGAAATTGCTGCTGTCTTCATTTAAGCAGGTTACCGTGATGGCAAGCACCATACCCATTCCTCGTTAGTATAGTGGTGAGTATCCCCGCCTGTCACGCGGGAGACCGGGGTTTGATTCCCTGACGGGGAGGCAAATGTTTTCTTTGTGCACCAAAGAAAACTCAGGAAAAAGGAATCCAAAGTCTTAAGTCTCCAGAGTCTCCAGAGACTCCATGGAAATAAAGATGGAATTTTAAAAAGAGATCTACAAAAAAAGAAGCCATTAAGTCGTTGCACAGAGAGAACCCACACTTATCCTACCTCAGTTTCCTGAAGGTTTAAGCTGAAAAACTCTGTAGATATCCCCAATCCATGGAGCGAATAGGCCGAAACCACATGCCGAAAGGAGCCCGCTGAGATTGGCCAGGGGAAACAAACGTCCGTACGGGAGATGCCCACGGCCAGAGCCTTATCCAATGGATTCCTGACATTAGTTTGCAGCACAGCATATACCAGAGTCAATAACGTGTAAAGTAGACGGTCAGCGACTGATTTCGTCACCTGGGACCCGTTTGCCCAAAGTCATGAGTTAGTTGCAGCTGAAATGCGGACTGCAGCTTTCCCTCAATCACTGGCGCTACAACAAGGCCCCGTGTAGCCCATGCCTAAGGCCTATGGCTTTTAGATTGCAAACTCTTCCAGGTGCCGTGTTATTTCCTATACTTTCTGATTCCTTCTCTTGTGGAATAAAGTTTCGAATACAGTTCCCAGTTCACAGTCAGCCCTAGCACTCGTGATGTCGCCTCTGACAAGGACAGAGAAAGAGACACCCTTCCCTTTCTCCACACTGCTATCAGTACCTATTCTAAGGACTGGGACACATGTGAGATCCCCACTGGTGTCGGCCGGGGCAGCCAACATGCGCAACATGGCCGGTTAGCTCAGCTGGTTAGAGCGTGGTGCTAATAACGCCAAGGTCACGGGTTCGATCCCCGTACGGGCCAGTCCGTCTCCTCTTTTTTGACCGTACCAGTCTCAAACTCCTTTTTCTCCCTACTGCCTAGATCTGGTGGGTGGAAATTGCTGCTGTCTTCATTTAAGCAGGTTACCGTGATGGCAAGCACCATACCCATTCCTCGTTAGTATAGTGGTGAGTATCCCCGCCTGTCACGCGGGAGAACGGGGTTCGATTCCCCGACGGGAGGCAATTGTTTTCTTTGTGCACCAAAGAAAACTCAGGAAAAAGGAATCCAAAGTCTTAAGTCTCCAGAGTCTCCAGAGACTCCATGGAAATAAAGATGGAAATTTAAAAAGAGATCTACAAAAAAAGAAGCCATTAAGTTGTTGCACCGAGAGAACCCACACTTATCCTACCTCAGTTTCCTTAAGGTTTAAGCTGAAAAACTCTGTAGATATCCCCAATCCATGGAGCGAATAGGCCGAAACCACATGCCGAAAGGAGCCCGCTGAGATTGGCCAGGGGAAACAAACGTCCGTACGGGAGATGCCCATGGACAGAGCCTTATTTAATGGATTCCTGACATTAGTTTGCAGCAGAGCATAACGTAGACGTTCAGCGACTGATTTTGTCACCTGGGACCCTTTTTCCCAAAGTCATGAGTTAGAAAACTAAGGAAAAAGGAGGTAAAATCCTAGAGGGAGCGTAAGGAACCTTAAAGGTAGAAAGAAACCAAAGTCTTAAGTCTCCAGAGACTCCATGGAAATAAAGATGGAAATTTAAAAAGAGATCTACAAAAAAAGAAGCCATTAAGTTGTTGCACCGAGAGAACCCACACTTATCCTACCTCAGTTTCCTTAAGGTTTAAGCTGAAAAACTCTGTAGATATCCCCAATCCATGGAGCGAATAGGCCGAAACCACATGCCGAAAGGAGCCCGCTGAGATTGGCCAGGGGAAACAAACGTCCGTACGGGAGATGCCCACGGCCAGAGCCTTATCCAATGGATTCCTGACATTAGTTTGCAGCACAGCATATACCAGAGTCAATAACTTGTAAAGTAGACGGTCAGCGACTGATTTCGTCACCTGGGACTGGGACACATGTGAGATCCCCACTGGTGTCGGCCGGGGCAGCCGACATGTGCAACATGGCCGGTTAGCTCAGCTGGTTAGAGCGTGGTGCTAATAACGCCAAGGTTGCGGGTTCGATCCCCGAACGGGCCAGTCCGTCTCCTCTTTTTTGACCGTACCAGTCTCAAACTCCTTTTTCTCCCTACTGCCTAGATCTGGTGGGTGGAAATTGCTGCTGTCTTCATTTAAGCAGGTTACCGTGATGGCTAGCACTATACCCTTTCCTCGTTAGTATAGTGGTGAGTATCCCCGCCTGTCACGCGGGAGACCGGGGTTCGATTCCCTGAGGGGGAGGCAATTGTTTTCTTTGTGCACCAAAGAAAACTCAGGAAAAGGGAATCCAAAGTCTTAAGTCTCCAGAGTCTCCAGAGTCTCCATGGAAATAAAGATGGAATTTTAAAAAGAGATCTACAAAAAAAGAAGCCATTAAGTCGTTGCACCGAGAGAACCCACACTTATCCTACCTCAGTTTCCTGAAGGTTTAAGCTGAAAAACTCTGTAGATATCCCCAATCCATGGAGCGAATAGGCCGAAACCACATGCCGAAAGGAGCCCGCTGAGATTGGCCAGGGGAAACAAACGTCCGTACGGGAGATGCCCACGGACAGAGCCTTATTTAATGGATTCCTGACATTAGTTTGCAGCAGAGCATAACGTAGCGTTCAGCGACTGATTTTATCACCTGGGACCCGTTTTCCCAAAGTCATGAGTTAGAAAACTAAGGAAAAAGGAGGTAAAATCCTAGAGGGAGCGTAAGGAACCTTAAAGGTAGAAAGAAACCAAAGTCTTAAGTCTCCAGAGACTCCATGGAAATAAAGATGGAAATTTAAAAAGAGATCTAAAAAAAAAAGAAGCCATTAAGTCGTTGCACCGAGAGAACCCACACTTATCCTACCTCAGTTTCCTGAAGGTTTAAGCTGAAAAACTCTGTAGATATCCCCAATCCATGGAGCGAATAGGCCGAAACCACATGCCGAAAGGAGCCCGCTGAGATTGGCCAGGGGAAACAAACGTCCGCACGGGAGATGCCCACGGACAGAGCCTTATTTAATGGATTCCTGACATCAGTTTGCAGCAGAGCATAACCCCCACTTATCCTACCTCAGTTTCCTTAAGGTTTAAGCTGAAAAACTCTGTAGATATCCCCAATCCATGGAGCGAATAGGCCGAAACCACATGCCGAAAGGAGCCCGCTGAGATTGGCCAGGGGAAACAAACGTCCGTACGGGAGATGCCCACGGCCAGAGCCTTATCCAATGGATTCCTGACATTAGTTTGCAGCACAGCATATACCAGAGTCAATAACTTGTAAAGTAGACGGTCAGCGACTGATTTCGTCACCTGGGACCCGTTTGCCCAAAGTCATGAGTTAGTTGCAGCTGAAATGCGGACTGCAGCTTTCCCTCAATCACTGGCGCTACAACAAGGCCCCGTGTAGCCCATGCCTAAGGCCTATGGCTTTTAGATTGCAAACTCTTCCAGGTGCCGTGTTATTTCCTATACTTTCTGATTCCTTCTCTTGTGGAATAAAGTTTCGAATACAGTTCCCAGTTCACAGTCAGCCCTAGCACTCGTGATGTCGCCTCTGACAAGGACAGAGAAAGAGACACCCTTCCCTTTCTCCACACTGCTATTAGTACCTATTCTAAGGACTGGGACACATGTGAGATCCCCACTGGTGTCGGCCGGGGCAGCCGACATGCGCAACATGGCCGGTTAGCTCAGCTGGTTAGAGCGTGGTGCTAATAACGCCAAGGTCGCGGGTTCGATCCCCGTACGGGCCAGTCCGTCTCCTCTTTTTTGACCGTACCAGTCTCAAACTCCTTTTTCTCCCTACTGCCTAGATCTGGTGGGTGGAAATTGCTGCTGTCTTCATTTAAGCAGGTTACCGTGATGGCAAGCACCATACCCATTCCTCGTTAGAATAGTGGTGAGTATCCCCGCCTGTCACGCGGGAGACCGGAATTCGATTCCCCGACGGGGAGGCAATTGTTTTCTTTGTGCACCAAAGAAAACTCAGGAAAAAGGAATCCAAAGTCTTAAGTCTCCAGAGTCTCCAGAGTCTCCATGGAAATAAAGATGGAATTTTAAAAAGAGATCTACAAAAAAAGAAGCCATTAAGTCGTTGCACAGAGAGAACCCACACTTATCCTACCTCAGTTTCCTGAAGGTTTAAGCTGAAAAACTCTGTAGATATCCCCAATCCATGGAGCGAATAGGCCGAAACCACATGCCGAAAGGAGCCCGCTGAGATTGGCCAGGGGAAACAAACGTCCGTACGGGAGATGCCCACGGACAGAGCCTTATTTAATGGATTCCTGACATTAGTTTGCAGCAGAGCATAACGTAGACGTTCAGCGACTGATTTTGTCACCTGGGACCCGTTTTCCCAAAGTCATGAGTTAGAAAACTAAGGAAAAAGGAGGTAAAATCCTAGAGAGAGCGTCAGGAACCTTAAAGGTAGAAAGAAACCAAAGTCTTAAGTCTCCAGAGACTCCATGGAAATAAAGATGGAAATTTAAAAAGAGATCTACAAAAAAAGAAGCCATTAAGTCGTTGCACCGAGAGAACCCACACTTATCCTACCTCAGTTTCCTTAAGGTTTAAGTACCTATAGGTACTGCTATCAGTACCTATTCTAAGGACTGGGACACATGTGAGATCCCCACTGGTGTCGGCCGGGGCAGCCGACATGCGCAACATGGCCGGTTAGCTCAGCTGGTTAGAGCGTGGTGCTAATAACGCCAAGGTCGCGGGTTCGATCCCCGTACGGGCCAGTCCGTCTCCTCTTTTTTGACCGTACCAGTCTCAAACTCCTTTTTCTCCCTACTGACTAGATCTGGTGGGTGGAAATTGCTGCTGTCTTCATTTAAGCAAGTTACCGTGATGGCAAGCACCATACCCATTCCTCGTTAGTATAGTGGTGAGTATCCCCGCCTGTCACTCGGGAGGCAATTGTTTTCTTTGTGCACCAAAGAAAACTCAGGAAAAAGGAATCCAAAGTCTTAAGTCTCCAGAGTCTCCAGAGTCTCCATGGAAATAAAGATGGAATTTTAAAAAGAGATCTACAAAAAAAGAAGCCATTAAGTCGTTGCACAGAGAGAACCCACACTTATCCTACCTCAGTTTCCTGAAAGTTTAAGCTGAAAAACTCTGTAGATATCCCCAATCCATGGAGCGAATAGGCCGAAACCACATGCCGAAAGGAGCCCGCTGAGATTGGCCAGGGGAAACAAACGTCCGTACGGGAGATGCCCACGGACAGAGCCTTATTTAATGGATTCCTGACATTAGTTTGCAGCAGAGCATAACGTAGACGTTCAGCGACTGATTTTGTCACCTGGGACCCTTTTTCCCCAAGTCATGAGTTAGAAAACTAAGGAAAAAGGAGGTAAAATCCTAGAGGGAGCGTAAGGAACCTTAAAGGTAGAAAGAAACCAAAGTCTTAAGTCTCCAGAGACTCCATGGAAATAAAGATGGAAATTTAAAAAGAGATCTACAAAAAAAGAAGCCATTAAGTTGTTGCACCGAGAGAACCCACACTTATCCTACCTCAGTTTCCTTAAGGTTTAAGCTGAAAAACTCTGTAGATATCCCCAATCCATGGAGCGAATAGGCCGAAACCACATGCCGAAAGGAGCCCGCTGAGATTGGCCAGGGGAAACAAACGTCCGTACGGGAGATGCCCACGGCCAGAGCCTTATCCAATGGATTCCTGACATTAGTTTGCAGCACAGCATATACCAGAGTCAATAACTTGTAAAGTAGACGGTCAGCGACTGATTTCGTCACCTGGGACCCGTTTGCCCAAAGTCATGAGTTAGTTGCAGCTGAAATGCGGACTGCAGCTTTCCCTCAATCACTGGCGCTACAACAAGGCCCCGTGTAGCCCATGCCTAAGGCCTATGGCTTTTAGATTGCAAACTCTTCCAGGTGCCGTGTTATTTCCTATACTTTCTGATTCCTTCTCTTGTGGAATAAAGTTTCGAATACAGTTCCCAGTTCACAGTCAGCCCTAGCACTTGTGATGTCGCCTCTGACAAGGACAGAGAAAGAGACACCCTTCCCTTTCTCCACACTGCTATCAGTACCTATTCTAAGGACTGGGACACATGTGAGACCCCCACTGGTGTCGGCCGGGGCAGCCGACATGCGCAACATGGCCGATTAGCTCAGCTGGTTAGAGCGTGGTGCTAATAACGCAAAGGTCGCGGGTTCGATCCCCGTACGGGCCAGTCTGTCTCCTCTTTTTTGACCGTACCAGTCTCAAACTCCTTTTTCTCCCTACTGCCTAGATCTGGTGGGTGGAAATTGCTGCTGTCTTCATTTAAGCAGGTTACCGTGATGGCAAGCACCATACCCATTCCTCGTTAGTATAGTGGTGAGTATCCCCGCCTGTCACGCGGGAGACCGGGGTTCGATTCCCCGACGGGGAGGCAATTGTTTTCTTTTTGCACCAAAGAAAACTCAGGAAAAAGGAATCCAAAGTCTTAAGTCTCCAGAGTCTCCAGAGTCTCCATGGAAATAAAGATGGAATTTTAAAAAGAGATCTACAAAAAAAGAAGCCATTAAGTCGTTGCACAGAGAGAACCCACACTTATCCTACCTCAGTTTCCTGAAGGTTTAAGCTGAAAAACTCTGTAGATATCCCCAATCCATGGAGCGAATAGGCCCAAACCACATGCCGAAAGGAGCCCGCTGAGATTGGCCAGGGGAAACAAACGTCCGTACGGGAGATGCCCACGGACAGAGCCTTATTTAATGGATTCCTGACATTAGTTTGCAGCAGAGCATAACGTAGACGTTCAGCGACTGATTTTGTCACCTGGGACCCGTTTTCCCAAAGTCATGAGTTAGAAAACTAAGGAAAAAGGAGGTAAAATCCTAGAGGGAGCGTAAGGAACCTTAAAGGTAGAAAGAAACCAAAGTCTTAAGTCTCCAGAGTCTCCATGGAAATAAAGATGGAATTTTAAAAAGAGATCTACAAAAAAAGAAGCCATTAAGTTGTTGCACCGAGAGAACCCACACTTATCCTACCTCAGTTTCCTTAAGGTTTAAGCTGAAAAACTCTGTAGATATCCCCAATCCATGGAGCGAATAGGCCGAAACCACATGCCGAAAGGAGCCCGCTGAGATTGGCCAGGGGAAACAAACGTCCGTACGGGAGATGCCCACGGCCAGAGCCTTATCCAATGGATTCCTGACATTAGTTTGCAGCACAGCATATACCAGAGTCAATAACTTGTAAAGTAGACGGTCAGCGACTGATTTCGTCACCTGGGACCCGTTTGCCCAAAGTCATGAGTTAGTTGCAGCTGAAATGCGGACTGCAGCTTTCCCTCAATCACTGGCGCTACAACAAGGCCCCGTGTAGCCCATGCCTAAGGCCTATGGCTTTTAGATTGCAAACTCTTCCAGGTGCCGTGTTATTTCCTATACTTTCTGATTCCTTCTCTTGTGGAATAAAGTTTCGAATACAGTTCCCAGTTCACAGTCAGCCCTAGCACTCGTGATGTCGCCTCTGACAAGGACAGAGAAAGAGACACCCTTCCCTTTCTCCACACTGCTATCAGTACCTATTCTAAGGACTGGGACACATGTGAGATCCCCACTGGTGTCGGCCGGGGTAGCTGACATGCGCAACATGGCCGGTTAGCTCAGCTGGTTAGAGCGTGGTGCTAATAACGCCAAGGTCGCAGGTTCGATCCCCGTATGGGCCAGTCCGTCTCCTCTTTTTTGACCGTACCAGTCTCAAACTCCTTTTTCTCCCTACTGCCTAGATCTGGTGGGTGGAAATTGCTGCTGTCTTCATTTAAGCAGGTTACCGTGATGGCAAGCACCATACCCATTCCTCGTTAGTATAGTGGTGAGTATCCCCGCCTGTCACGCGGGAGACCGGGGACCGGGAGGCAATTTTTTTCTTTGTGCACCAAAGAAAACTCAGGAAAAAGGAATCCAAAGTCTTAAGTCTCCAGAGTCTCCAGAGTCTCCATGGAAATAAAGATGGAATTTTAAAAAGAGATCTACAAAAAAAGAAGCCTTTAAGTCGTTGCACAGAGAGAACCCACACTTATCCTACCTCAGTTTCCTGAAGGTTTAAGCTGAAAAACTCTGTAGATATCCCCAATCCATGGAGCGAATAGGCCGAAACCACATGCCGAAAGGAGCCCGCTGAGATTGGCCAGGGGAAACAAACGTCCGTACGGGAGATGCCCACGGACAGAGCCTTATTTAATGGATTCCTGACATTAGTTTGCAGCAGAGCATAACGTAGACGTTCAGCGACTGATTTTGTCACCTGGGACCCTTTTTCCCAAAGTCATGAGTTAGAAAACTAAGGAAAAAGGAGGTAAAATCCTAGAGGGAGCGTAAGGAACCTTAAAGGTAGAAAGAAACCAAAGTCTTAAGTCTCCAGAGACTCCATGGAAATAAAGATGGAAATTTAAAAAAAGATCTACAAAAAAAGAAGCCATTAAGTTGTTGCACCGAGAGAACCCACACTTATCCTACCTCAGTTTCCTTAAGGTTTAAGCTGAAAAACTCTGTAGATATCCCCAATCCATGGAGCGAATAGGCCGAAACCACATGCCGAAAGGAGCCCGCTGAGATTAGCCAGGGGAAACAAACGTCCGTACGGGAGATGACCACGGCCAGAGCCTTATCCAATGGATTCCTGACATTAGTTTGCAGCACAGCATATACCAGAGTCAATAACTTGTAAAGTAGACGGTCAGCGACTGATTTCGTCACCTGGGACCCGTTTGCCCAAAGTCATGAGTTAGTTGCAGCTGAAATGCGGACTGCAGCTTTCCCTCAATCACTGGCGCTACAACAAGGCCCCGTGTAGCCCATGCCTAAGGCCTATGGCTTTTAGATTGCAAACTCTTCCAGGTGCCGTGTTAACTCCTATACTTTCTGATTCCTTCTCTTGTGGAATAAAGTTTCGAATACAGTTCCCAGTTCACAGTCAGCCCTAGCACTCGTGATGTCGCCTCTGACAAGGACAGAGAAAGAGACACCCTTCCCTTTCTCCACACTGCTATCAGTACCTATTCTAAGGACTGGGACACATGTGAGATCCCCACTGGTGTCGGCCGGGGCAGCCGACATGCGCAACATGGCCGGTTAGCTCAGCTGGTTAGAGCGTGGTGCTAATAACGCCAAGGTCGCGGGTTCGATCCCCGTACGGGCCAGTCCGTCTCCTCTTTTTTGACCGTACCAGTCTCAAACTCCTTTTTCTCCCTACTGCCTAGATCTGGTGGGTGGAAATTGCTGCTGTCTTCATTTAAGCAGGTTACCGTGATGGCAAGCACTATACCCATTCCTCGTTAGTATAGTGGTGAGTATCCCCGCCTGTCACGCGGGAGACCGGGGTTCGATTCCCCGACGGGGAGGCAATTGTTTTCTTTGTGCACCAAAGAAAACTCAGGAAAAAGGAATCCAAAGTCTTAAGTCTCCAGAGTCTCCAGAGTCTCCATGGAAATAAAGATGGAATTTTAAAAAGAGATCTACAAAAAAAAGAAGCCATTAAGTCGTTGCACAGAGAGAACCCACACTTATCCTACCTCAGTTTCCTGAAGGTTTAAGCTGAAAAACTCTGTAGATTGGCCAGGGGAAACAAATGTCCGTACGGGAGATGCCCACGGACAGAGCCTTATTTAATGGATTCCTGACATTAGTTTGCAGCATAGCATAACGTAGACGTTCAGCGACTGATTTTGTCACCTGGGACCCTTTTTCCCAAAGTCATGAGTTAGAAAACTAAGGAAAAAGGAGGTAAAATCCTAGAGGGAGCGTAAGGAACCTTAAAGGTAGAAAGAAACCAAAGTCTTAAGTCTCCAGAGACTCCATGGAAATAAAGATGGAAATTTAAAAAGAGATCTACAAAAAAAGAAGCCATTAGGTTGTTGCACCGAGAGAACCCACACTTATCCTACCTCAGTTTCCTTAAGGTTTAAGCTGAAAAACTCTGTAGATATCCCCAATCCATGGAGCGAATAGGCCGAAACCACATGCCGAAAGGAGCCCGCTGAGATTGGCCAGGGGAAACAAACGTCCGTACGGGAGATGCCCACGGCCAGAGCCTTATCCAATGGATTCCTGACATTAGTTTGCAGCACAGCATATACCAGAGTCAATAACTTGTAAAGTAGACGGTCAGCGACTGATTTCGTCACTTGGGACCCGTTTGCCCAAAGTCATGAGTTAGTTGCAGCTGAAATGCGGACTGCAGCTTTCCCTCAATCACTGGCGCTACAACAAGGCCCCGTGTAGCCCATGCCTAAGGCCTATGGCTTTTAGATTGCAAGCTCTTCCAGGTGCCGTGTTATTTCCTATACTTTCTGATTCCTTCTCTTGTGGAATAAAGTTTTGAATACAGTTCCCAGTTCACAGTCAGCCCTAGCACTTGTGATGTCGCCTCTGACAAGGACAGAGAAAGAGACACCCTTCCCTTTCTCCACACTGCTATCAGTACCTATTCTAAGGACTGGGACACATGTAAGATCCCCACTGGTGTCGGCCGGGGCAGCCGACATGCGCAACATGGCCGGTTAGCTCAGCTGGTTAGAGCGTGGTGCTAATAACGCCAAGGTCGCGGGTTCGATCCCCGTACGGGCCAGTCCGTCTCCTCTTTTTTGACCGTACCAGTCTCAAACTCCTTTTTCTCCCTACTGCCTAGATCTGGTGGGTGGAAATTGCTGCTGTCTTCATTTAAGCAGGTTACCGTGATGGCAAGCACCATACCCATTCCTCGTTAGTATAGTGGTGAGTATCCCCGCCTGTCACGCGGGAGAACGGGGTTCGATTCCCCGACGGGGAGGCAATTGTTTTCTTTGTGCACCAAAGAAAACTCAGGAAAAATGAATCCAAAGTCTTAAGTCTCCAGAGTCTCCAGAGACTCCATGGAAATGAAGATGGAAATTTAAAAAGAGATCTACAAAAAAAGAAGCTATTAAGTCGTTGCAAAGAGAGAACCCACACTTATCCTACCTCAGTTTCCTGAAGGTTTAAGCTGAAAAACTCTGTAGATATCCCCAATCCATGGAGCGAATAGGCCGAAACCACATGCCGAAAGGAGCCCACTGAGATTGGCCAGGGGAAACAAACGTCCGTACGGGAGATGCCCACGGACAGAGCCTTATTTAATGGATTCCTGACATTAGTTTGCAGCACAGCATAACGTAGACGTTCAGCGACTGATTTTGTCACCTGGGACCCGTTTTCCCAAAGTCATGAGTTAGAAAACTAAGGAAAAAGGAGGTAAAATCCTAGAGGGAGCGTAAGGAACCTTAAAGGTAGAAAGAAACCAAAGTCTTAAGTCTCCAGAGACTCCATGGAAATAAAGATGGAAATTTAAAAAGAGATCTACAAAAAAAGAAGCCATTATGTCGTTCCACCGAGAGAACCCACACTTATCCTACCTCAGTTTCCTTAAGGTTTAAGCTGAAAAACTCTGTAGATATCCCCAATCCATGGAGCGAATAGGCCGAAACCACATGCCGAAAGGAGCCCGCTGAGATTGGCCAGGGGAAACAAACGTCCGTACGGGAGATGCCCACGGCCAGAGCCTTATCCAATGGATTCCTGACATTAGTTTGCAGCACAGCATATACCAGAGTCAATAACTTGTAAAGTAGACAGTCAGCGACTGATTTCGTCACCTGGGACCCGTTTGCCCAAAGTCATGAGTTAGTTGCAGCTGAAATGCGGACTGCAGCTTTCCCTCAATCACTGGCGCTACAACAAGGCCCCGTGTAGCCCATGCCTAAGGCCTATGGCTTTTAGATTGCAAACTCTTCCAGGTGCCGTGTTATTTCCTATACTTTCTGATTCCTTCTCTTGTGGAATAAAGTTTTGAATACAGTTCCCAGTTCACAGTCAGCCCTAGCACTCGTGATGTCGCCTCTGACAAGGACAGAGAAAGAGACACCCTTCCCTTTCTCCACACTGCTATCAGTACCTATTCTAAGGACTGGGACACATGTGAGATCCCCACTGGTGTCGGCCTGGGCGGCCGACATGCGCAACATGGCCAGTTAGCTCAGCTGGTTAGAGCGTGGTGCTAATAACGCCAAGGTCGCGGGTTCGATCACCGTACGGGCCAGTCCGTCTCCTCTTTTTTGACCGTACCAGTCTCAAACTCCTTTTTCTCCCTACTGCCTAGATCTGGTGGGTGGAAATTGCTGCTGTCTTCATTTAAGCAGATTACCGTGATGGCAAGCACCATACCCATTCCTCGTTAGTATAGTGGTGAGTATCCCCGCCTGTCACGCGGGAGACCGGGGTTCGCTTCCCCGACGGGGAGGCAATTGTTTTCTTTGTGCACCAAAGAAAACTCAGGAAAAAGGAATCCAAAGTCTTAAGTCTCCAGAGTCTCCAGAGTCTCCATGGAAATAAAGATGGAATTTTAAAAAGAGATCTACAAAAAAAGAAGCCATTAAGTCGTTGCACAGAGAGAACCCACACTTATCCTACCTCAGTTTCCTGAAGGTTTAAGCTGAAAAACTCTGTAAGATATCCCCAATCCATGGAGCGAATAGGCCGAAACCACATGCCGAAAGGAGCCCGCTGAGATTGGCCAGGGGAAACAAACGTCCGTACGGGAGATGCCCACGGACAGAGCCTTATTTAATGGATTCCTGACATTAGTTTGCAGCAGAGCATAACGTAGACGTTTAGCGACTGATTTTGTCACCTGGGACCCGTTTTCCCAAAGTCATGAGTTAGAAAACTAAGGAAAAAGGAGGTAAAATCCTAGAGGGAGCGTAAGGAACCTTAAAGGTAGAAAGAAACCAAAGTCTTAAGTCTCCAGAGACTCCATGGAAATAAAGATGGAAATTTAAAAAGAGATCTACAAAAAAAGAAGCCATTAAGTCGTTGCACCGAGAGAACCCACACTTATCCTACCTCAGTTTCCTTAAGGTTTAAGCTGAAAAACCCTGTAGATATCCCCAATCCATGGAGCGAATAGGCCGAAACCACATGCCGAAAGGAGCCCGCTGAGATTGGCCAGGGGAAACAAACGTCCGTACGGGAGATGCCCACGGCCAGAGCCTTATCCAATGGATTCCTGACATTAGTTTGCAGCACAGCATATACCAGAGTCAATAACTTGTAAAGTAGACGGTCAGCGACTGATTTCGTCACCTGGGACCCGTTTTCCCAAAGTCATGAGTTAGTTGCAGCTGAAATGCGGACTGCAGCTTTCCCTCAATCACTGGCGCTACAACAAGGCCCCGTGTAGCCCATGCCTAAGGCCTATGGCTTTTAGATTGCAAACTCTTCCAGGTGCCGTGTTATTTCCTATACTTTCTGATTCCTTCTCTTGTGGAATAAAGTTTCGAATACAGTTCCCAGTTCACAGTCAGCCCTAGCACTCGTGATGTCGCCTCTGACAAGGACAGAGAAAGAGACACCCTTCCCTTTCTCCACACTGCTATCAGTACCTATTCTAAGGACTGGGACACATGTGAGATCCCCACTGGTGTCGGCCGGGGCAGCCAACATGCGCAACATGGCCAGTTAGCTCAGCTGGTTAGAGCGTGATGCTAATAACGCCAAGGTCGTGGGTTCGATCCCCGTACAGGCCAGTCCGTCTACTCTTTTTTGACCGTACCAGTCTCAAACTCCTTTTTCTCCCTACTGCCTAGATCTGGTGGGTGGAAATTGCTGCTGTCTTCATTTAAGCAGGTTACCGTGATGGCAAGCACCATACCCATTCCTCGTTAGTATAGTGGTGAGTATCCCCGCCTGTCACGCGGGAGACCGGGGTTTGATTCCCTGACGGGGAGGCAAATGTTTTCTTTGTGCACCAAAGAAAACTCAGGAAAAAGGAATCCAAAGTCTTAAGTCTCCAGAGTCTCCAGAGACTCCATGGAAATAAAGATGGAATTTTAAAAAGAGATCTACAAAAAAAGAAGCCATTAAGTCGTTGCACAGAGAGAACCCACACTTATCCTACCTCAGTTTCCTGAAGGTTTAAGCTGAAAAACTCTGTAGATATCCCCAATCCATGGAGCGAATAGGCCGAAACCACATGCCGAAAGGAGCCCGCTGAGATTGGCCAGGGGAAACAAACGTCCGTACGGGAGATGCCCACGGCCAGAGCCTTATCCAATGGATTCCTGACATTAGTTTGCAGCACAGCATATACCAGAGTCAATAACGTGTAAAGTAGACGGTCAGCGACTGATTTCGTCACCTGGGACCCGTTTGCCCAAAGTCATGAGTTAGTTGCAGCTGAAATGCGGACTGCAGCTTTCCCTCAATCACTGGCGCTACAACAAGGCCCCGTGTAGCCCATGCCTAAGGCCTATGGCTTTTAGATTGCAAACTCTTCCAGGTGCCGTGTTATTTCCTATACTTTCTGATTCCTTCTCTTGTGGAATAAAGTTTCGAATACAGTTCCCAGTTCACAGTCAGCCCTAGCACTCGTGATGTCGCCTCTGACAAGGACAGAGAAAGAGACACCCTTCCCTTTCTCCACACTGCTATCAGTACCTATTCTAAGGACTGGGACACATGTGAGATCCCCACTGGTGTCGGCCGGGGCAGCCAACATGCGCAACATGGCCGGTTAGCTCAGCTGGTTAGAGCGTGGTGCTAATAACGCCAAGGTCACGGGTTCGATCCCCGTACGGGCCAGTCCGTCTCCTCTTTTTTGACCGTACCAGTCTCAAACTCCTTTTTCTCCCTACTGCCTAGATCTGGTGGGTGGAAATTGCTGCTGTCTTCATTTAAGCAGGTTACCGTGATGGCAAGCACCATACCCATTCCTCGTTAGTATAGTGGTGAGTATCCCCGCCTGTCACGCGGGAGAACGGGGTTCGATTCCCCGACGGGAGGCAATTGTTTTCTTTGTGCACCAAAGAAAACTCAGGAAAAAGGAATCCAAAGTCTTAAGTCTCCAGAGTCTCCAGAGACTCCATGGAAATAAAGATGGAAATTTAAAAAGAGATCTACAAAAAAAGAAGCCATTAAGTTGTTGCAC
The DNA here is from genome assembly GCF_029499605.1 of Hyla sarda. NCBI lineage: Eukaryota > Metazoa > Chordata > Amphibia > Anura > Hylidae > Hyla > Hyla sarda. The sequence goes on from NW_026608713.1 coordinate 210,323, forward strand.
CGAGAGAACCCACACTTATCCTACCTCAGTTTCCTTAAGGTTTAAGCTGAAAAACTCTGTAGATATCCCCAATCCATGGAGCGAATAGGCCGAAACCACATGCCGAAAGGAGCCCGCTGAGATTGGCCAGGGGAAACAAACGTCCGTACGGGAGATGCCCATGGACAGAGCCTTATTTAATGGATTCCTGACATTAGTTTGCAGCAGAGCATAACGTAGACGTTCAGCGACTGATTTTGTCACCTGGGACCCTTTTTCCCAAAGTCATGAGTTAGAAAACTAAGGAAAAAGGAGGTAAAATCCTAGAGGGAGCGTAAGGAACCTTAAAGGTAGAAAGAAACCAAAGTCTTAAGTCTCCAGAGACTCCATGGAAATAAAGATGGAAATTTAAAAAGAGATCTACAAAAAAAGAAGCCATTAAGTTGTTGCACCGAGAGAACCCACACTTATCCTACCTCAGTTTCCTTAAGGTTTAAGCTGAAAAACTCTGTAGATATCCCCAATCCATGGAGCGAATAGGCCGAAACCACATGCCGAAAGGAGCCCGCTGAGATTGGCCAGGGGAAACAAACGTCCGTACGGGAGATGCCCACGGCCAGAGCCTTATCCAATGGATTCCTGACATTAGTTTGCAGCACAGCATATACCAGAGTCAATAACTTGTAAAGTAGACGGTCAGCGACTGATTTCGTCACCTGGGACTGGGACACATGTGAGATCCCCACTGGTGTCGGCCGGGGCAGCCGACATGTGCAACATGGCCGGTTAGCTCAGCTGGTTAGAGCGTGGTGCTAATAACGCCAAGGTTGCGGGTTCGATCCCCGAACGGGCCAGTCCGTCTCCTCTTTTTTGACCGTACCAGTCTCAAACTCCTTTTTCTCCCTACTGCCTAGATCTGGTGGGTGGAAATTGCTGCTGTCTTCATTTAAGCAGGTTACCGTGATGGCTAGCACTATACCCTTTCCTCGTTAGTATAGTGGTGAGTATCCCCGCCTGTCACGCGGGAGACCGGGGTTCGATTCCCTGAGGGGGAGGCAATTGTTTTCTTTGTGCACCAAAGAAAACTCAGGAAAAGGGAATCCAAAGTCTTAAGTCTCCAGAGTCTCCAGAGTCTCCATGGAAATAAAGATGGAATTTTAAAAAGAGATCTACAAAAAAAGAAGCCATTAAGTCGTTGCACCGAGAGAACCCACACTTATCCTACCTCAGTTTCCTGAAGGTTTAAGCTGAAAAACTCTGTAGATATCCCCAATCCATGGAGCGAATAGGCCGAAACCACATGCCGAAAGGAGCCCGCTGAGATTGGCCAGGGGAAACAAACGTCCGTACGGGAGATGCCCACGGACAGAGCCTTATTTAATGGATTCCTGACATTAGTTTGCAGCAGAGCATAACGTAGCGTTCAGCGACTGATTTTATCACCTGGGACCCGTTTTCCCAAAGTCATGAGTTAGAAAACTAAGGAAAAAGGAGGTAAAATCCTAGAGGGAGCGTAAGGAACCTTAAAGGTAGAAAGAAACCAAAGTCTTAAGTCTCCAGAGACTCCATGGAAATAAAGATGGAAATTTAAAAAGAGATCTAAAAAAAAAAGAAGCCATTAAGTCGTTGCACCGAGAGAACCCACACTTATCCTACCTCAGTTTCCTGAAGGTTTAAGCTGAAAAACTCTGTAGATATCCCCAATCCATGGAGCGAATAGGCCGAAACCACATGCCGAAAGGAGCCCGCTGAGATTGGCCAGGGGAAACAAACGTCCGCACGGGAGATGCCCACGGACAGAGCCTTATTTAATGGATTCCTGACATCAGTTTGCAGCAGAGCATAACCCCCACTTATCCTACCTCAGTTTCCTTAAGGTTTAAGCTGAAAAACTCTGTAGATATCCCCAATCCATGGAGCGAATAGGCCGAAACCACATGCCGAAAGGAGCCCGCTGAGATTGGCCAGGGGAAACAAACGTCCGTACGGGAGATGCCCACGGCCAGAGCCTTATCCAATGGATTCCTGACATTAGTTTGCAGCACAGCATATACCAGAGTCAATAACTTGTAAAGTAGACGGTCAGCGACTGATTTCGTCACCTGGGACCCGTTTGCCCAAAGTCATGAGTTAGTTGCAGCTGAAATGCGGACTGCAGCTTTCCCTCAATCACTGGCGCTACAACAAGGCCCCGTGTAGCCCATGCCTAAGGCCTATGGCTTTTAGATTGCAAACTCTTCCAGGTGCCGTGTTATTTCCTATACTTTCTGATTCCTTCTCTTGTGGAATAAAGTTTCGAATACAGTTCCCAGTTCACAGTCAGCCCTAGCACTCGTGATGTCGCCTCTGACAAGGACAGAGAAAGAGACACCCTTCCCTTTCTCCACACTGCTATTAGTACCTATTCTAAGGACTGGGACACATGTGAGATCCCCACTGGTGTCGGCCGGGGCAGCCGACATGCGCAACATGGCCGGTTAGCTCAGCTGGTTAGAGCGTGGTGCTAATAACGCCAAGGTCGCGGGTTCGATCCCCGTACGGGCCAGTCCGTCTCCTCTTTTTTGACCGTACCAGTCTCAAACTCCTTTTTCTCCCTACTGCCTAGATCTGGTGGGTGGAAATTGCTGCTGTCTTCATTTAAGCAGGTTACCGTGATGGCAAGCACCATACCCATTCCTCGTTAGAATAGTGGTGAGTATCCCCGCCTGTCACGCGGGAGACCGGAATTCGATTCCCCGACGGGGAGGCAATTGTTTTCTTTGTGCACCAAAGAAAACTCAGGAAAAAGGAATCCAAAGTCTTAAGTCTCCAGAGTCTCCAGAGTCTCCATGGAAATAAAGATGGAATTTTAAAAAGAGATCTACAAAAAAAGAAGCCATTAAGTCGTTGCACAGAGAGAACCCACACTTATCCTACCTCAGTTTCCTGAAGGTTTAAGCTGAAAAACTCTGTAGATATCCCCAATCCATGGAGCGAATAGGCCGAAACCACATGCCGAAAGGAGCCCGCTGAGATTGGCCAGGGGAAACAAACGTCCGTACGGGAGATGCCCACGGACAGAGCCTTATTTAATGGATTCCTGACATTAGTTTGCAGCAGAGCATAACGTAGACGTTCAGCGACTGATTTTGTCACCTGGGACCCGTTTTCCCAAAGTCATGAGTTAGAAAACTAAGGAAAAAGGAGGTAAAATCCTAGAGAGAGCGTCAGGAACCTTAAAGGTAGAAAGAAACCAAAGTCTTAAGTCTCCAGAGACTCCATGGAAATAAAGATGGAAATTTAAAAAGAGATCTACAAAAAAAGAAGCCATTAAGTCGTTGCACCGAGAGAACCCACACTTATCCTACCTCAGTTTCCTTAAGGTTTAAGTACCTATAGGTACTGCTATCAGTACCTATTCTAAGGACTGGGACACATGTGAGATCCCCACTGGTGTCGGCCGGGGCAGCCGACATGCGCAACATGGCCGGTTAGCTCAGCTGGTTAGAGCGTGGTGCTAATAACGCCAAGGTCGCGGGTTCGATCCCCGTACGGGCCAGTCCGTCTCCTCTTTTTTGACCGTACCAGTCTCAAACTCCTTTTTCTCCCTACTGACTAGATCTGGTGGGTGGAAATTGCTGCTGTCTTCATTTAAGCAAGTTACCGTGATGGCAAGCACCATACCCATTCCTCGTTAGTATAGTGGTGAGTATCCCCGCCTGTCACTCGGGAGGCAATTGTTTTCTTTGTGCACCAAAGAAAACTCAGGAAAAAGGAATCCAAAGTCTTAAGTCTCCAGAGTCTCCAGAGTCTCCATGGAAATAAAGATGGAATTTTAAAAAGAGATCTACAAAAAAAGAAGCCATTAAGTCGTTGCACAGAGAGAACCCACACTTATCCTACCTCAGTTTCCTGAAAGTTTAAGCTGAAAAACTCTGTAGATATCCCCAATCCATGGAGCGAATAGGCCGAAACCACATGCCGAAAGGAGCCCGCTGAGATTGGCCAGGGGAAACAAACGTCCGTACGGGAGATGCCCACGGACAGAGCCTTATTTAATGGATTCCTGACATTAGTTTGCAGCAGAGCATAACGTAGACGTTCAGCGACTGATTTTGTCACCTGGGACCCTTTTTCCCCAAGTCATGAGTTAGAAAACTAAGGAAAAAGGAGGTAAAATCCTAGAGGGAGCGTAAGGAACCTTAAAGGTAGAAAGAAACCAAAGTCTTAAGTCTCCAGAGACTCCATGGAAATAAAGATGGAAATTTAAAAAGAGATCTACAAAAAAAGAAGCCATTAAGTTGTTGCACCGAGAGAACCCACACTTATCCTACCTCAGTTTCCTTAAGGTTTAAGCTGAAAAACTCTGTAGATATCCCCAATCCATGGAGCGAATAGGCCGAAACCACATGCCGAAAGGAGCCCGCTGAGATTGGCCAGGGGAAACAAACGTCCGTACGGGAGATGCCCACGGCCAGAGCCTTATCCAATGGATTCCTGACATTAGTTTGCAGCACAGCATATACCAGAGTCAATAACTTGTAAAGTAGACGGTCAGCGACTGATTTCGTCACCTGGGACCCGTTTGCCCAAAGTCATGAGTTAGTTGCAGCTGAAATGCGGACTGCAGCTTTCCCTCAATCACTGGCGCTACAACAAGGCCCCGTGTAGCCCATGCCTAAGGCCTATGGCTTTTAGATTGCAAACTCTTCCAGGTGCCGTGTTATTTCCTATACTTTCTGATTCCTTCTCTTGTGGAATAAAGTTTCGAATACAGTTCCCAGTTCACAGTCAGCCCTAGCACTTGTGATGTCGCCTCTGACAAGGACAGAGAAAGAGACACCCTTCCCTTTCTCCACACTGCTATCAGTACCTATTCTAAGGACTGGGACACATGTGAGACCCCCACTGGTGTCGGCCGGGGCAGCCGACATGCGCAACATGGCCGATTAGCTCAGCTGGTTAGAGCGTGGTGCTAATAACGCAAAGGTCGCGGGTTCGATCCCCGTACGGGCCAGTCTGTCTCCTCTTTTTTGACCGTACCAGTCTCAAACTCCTTTTTCTCCCTACTGCCTAGATCTGGTGGGTGGAAATTGCTGCTGTCTTCATTTAAGCAGGTTACCGTGATGGCAAGCACCATACCCATTCCTCGTTAGTATAGTGGTGAGTATCCCCGCCTGTCACGCGGGAGACCGGGGTTCGATTCCCCGACGGGGAGGCAATTGTTTTCTTTTTGCACCAAAGAAAACTCAGGAAAAAGGAATCCAAAGTCTTAAGTCTCCAGAGTCTCCAGAGTCTCCATGGAAATAAAGATGGAATTTTAAAAAGAGATCTACAAAAAAAGAAGCCATTAAGTCGTTGCACAGAGAGAACCCACACTTATCCTACCTCAGTTTCCTGAAGGTTTAAGCTGAAAAACTCTGTAGATATCCCCAATCCATGGAGCGAATAGGCCCAAACCACATGCCGAAAGGAGCCCGCTGAGATTGGCCAGGGGAAACAAACGTCCGTACGGGAGATGCCCACGGACAGAGCCTTATTTAATGGATTCCTGACATTAGTTTGCAGCAGAGCATAACGTAGACGTTCAGCGACTGATTTTGTCACCTGGGACCCTTTTTCCCAAAGTCATGAGTTAGAAAACTAAGGAAAAAGGAGGTAAAATCCTAGAGGGAGCGTAAGGAACCTTAAAGGTAGAAAGAAACCAAAGTCTTAAGTCTCCAGAGTCTCCATGGAAATAAAGATGGAATTTTAAAAAGAGATCTACAAAAAAAGAAGCCATTAAGTTGTTGCACCGAGAGAACCCACACTTATCCTACCTCAGTTTCCTTAAGGTTTAAGCTGAAAAACTCTGTAGATATCCCCAATCCATGGAGCGAATAGGCCGAAACCACATGCCGAAAGGAGCCCGCTGAGATTGGCCAGGGGAAACAAACGTCCGTACGGGAGATGCCCACGGCCAGAGCCTTATCCAATGGATTCCTGACATTAGTTTGCAGCACAGCATATACCAGAGTCAATAACTTGTAAAGTAGACGGTCAGCGACTGATTTCGTCACCTGGGACCCGTTTGCCCAAAGTCATGAGTTAGTTGCAGCTGAAATGCGGACTGCAGCTTTCCCTCAATCACTGGCGCTACAACAAGGCCCCGTGTAGCCCATGCCTAAGGCCTATGGCTTTTAGATTGCAAACTCTTCCAGGTGCCGTGTTATTTCCTATACTTTCTGATTCCTTCTCTTGTGGAATAAAGTTTCGAATACAGTTCCCAGTTCACAGTCAGCCCTAGCACTCGTGATGTCGCCTCTGACAAGGACAGAGAAAGAGACACCCTTCCCTTTCTCCACACTGCTATCAGTACCTATTCTAAGGACTGGGACACATGTGAGATCCCCACTGGTGTCGGCCGGGGTAGCTGACATGCGCAACATGGCCGGTTAGCTCAGCTGGTTAGAGCGTGGTGCTAATAACGCCAAGGTCGCAGGTTCGATCCCCGTATGGGCCAGTCCGTCTCCTCTTTTTTGACCGTACCAGTCTCAAACTCCTTTTTCTCCCTACTGCCTAGATCTGGTGGGTGGAAATTGCTGCTGTCTTCATTTAAGCAGGTAACCGTGATGGCAAGCACCATACCCATTCCTCGTTAGTATAGTGGTGAGTATCCCCGCCTGTCACGCGGGAGACCGGGGACCGGGAGGCAATTTTTTTCTTTGTGCACCAAAGAAAACTCAGGAAAAAGGAATCCAAAGTCTTAAGTCTCCAGAGTCTCCAGAGTCTCCATGGAAATAAAGATGGAATTTTAAAAAGAGATCTACAAAAAAAGAAGCCTTTAAGTCGTTGCACAGAGAGAACCCACACTTATCCTACCTCAGTTTCCTGAAGGTTTAAGCTGAAAAACTCTGTAGATATCCCCAATCCATGGAGCGAATAGGCCGAAACCACATGCCGAAAGGAGCCCGCTGAGATTGGCCAGGGGAAACAAACGTCCGTACGGGAGATGCCCACGGACAGAGCCTTATTTAATGGATTCCTGACATTAGTTTGCAGCAGAGCATAACGTAGACGTTCAGCGACTGATTTTGTCACCTGGGACCCTTTTTCCCAAAGTCATGAGTTAGAAAACTAAGGAAAAAGGAGGTAAAATCCTAGAGGGAGCGTAAGGAACCTTAAAGGTAGAAAGAAACCAAAGTCTTAAGTCTCCAGAGACTCCATGGAAATAAAGATGGAAATTTAAAAAAAGATCTACAAAAAAAGAAGCCATTAAGTTGTTGCACCGAGAGAACCCACACTTATCCTACCTCAGTTTCCTTAAGGTTTAAGCTGAAAAACTCTGTAGATATCCCCAATCCATGGAGCGAATAGGCCGAAACCACATGCCGAAAGGAGCCCGCTGAGATTAGCCAGGGGAAACAAACGTCCGTACGGGAGATGACCACGGCCAGAGCCTTATCCAATGGATTCCTGACATTAGTTTGCAGCACAGCATATACCAGAGTCAATAACTTGTAAAGTAGACGGTCAGCGACTGATTTCGTCACCTGGGACCCGTTTGCCCAAAGTCATGAGTTAGTTGCAGCTGAAATGCGGACTGCAGCTTTCCCTCAATCACTGGCGCTACAACAAGGCCCCGTGTAGCCCATGCCTAAGGCCTATGGCTTTTAGATTGCAAACTCTTCCAGGTGCCGTGTTAACTCCTATACTTTCTGATTCCTTCTCTTGTGGAATAAAGTTTCGAATACAGTTCCCAGTTCACAGTCAGCCCTAGCACTCGTGATGTCGCCTCTGACAAGGACAGAGAAAGAGACACCCTTCCCTTTCTCCACACTGCTATCAGTACCTATTCTAAGGACTGGGACACATGTGAGATCCCCACTGGTGTCGGCCGGGGCAGCCGACATGCGCAACATGGCCGGTTAGCTCAGCTGGTTAGAGCGTGGTGCTAATAACGCCAAGGTCGCGGGTTCGATCCCCGTACGGGCCAGTCCGTCTCCTCTTTTTTGACCGTACCAGTCTCAAACTCCTTTTTCTCCCTACTGCCTAGATCTGGTGGGTGGAAATTGCTGCTGTCTTCATTTAAGCAGGTTACCGTGATGGCAAGCACTATACCCATTCCTCGTTAGTATAGTGGTGAGTATCCCCGCCTGTCACGCGGGAGACCGGGGTTCGATTCCCCGACGGGGAGGCAATTGTTTTCTTTGTGCACCAAAGAAAACTCAGGAAAAAGGAATCCAAAGTCTTAAGTCTCCAGAGTCTCCAGAGTCTCCATGGAAATAAAGATGGAATTTTAAAAAGAGATCTACAAAAAAAAGAAGCCATTAAGTCGTTGCACAGAGAGAACCCACACTTATCCTACCTCAGTTTCCTGAAGGTTTAAGCTGAAAAACTCTGTAGATTGGCCAGGGGAAACAAATGTCCGTACGGGAGATGCCCACGGACAGAGCCTTATTTAATGGATTCCTGACATTAGTTTGCAGCATAGCATAACGTAGACGTTCAGCGACTGATTTTGTCACCTGGGACCCTTTTTCCCAAAGTCATGAGTTAGAAAACTAAGGAAAAAGGAGGTAAAATCCTAGAGGGAGCGTAAGGAACCTTAAAGGTAGAAAGAAACCAAAGTCTTAAGTCTCCAGAGACTCCATGGAAATAAAGATGGAAATTTAAAAAGAGATCTACAAAAAAAGAAGCCATTAGGTTGTTGCACCGAGAGAACCCACACTTATCCTACCTCAGTTTCCTTAAGGTTTAAGCTGAAAAACTCTGTAGATATCCCCAATCCATGGAGCGAATAGGCCGAAACCACATGCCGAAAGGAGCCCGCTGAGATTGGCCAGGGGAAACAAACGTCCGTACGGGAGATGCCCACGGCCAGAGCCTTATCCAATGGATTCCTGACATTAGTTTGCAGCACAGCATATACCAGAGTCAATAACTTGTAAAGTAGACGGTCAGCGACTGATTTCGTCACCTGGGACCTGTGTGCCCAAAGTCATGAGTTAGTTGCAGCTGAAATGCGGACTGCAGCTTTCCCTCAATCACTGGCGCTACAACAAGGCCCCGTGTAGCCCATGCCTAAGGCCTATGGCTTTTAGATTGCAAACTCTTCCAGGTGCCGTGTTATTTCCTATACTTTCTGATTCCTTCTCTTGTGGAATAAAGTTTCGAATACAGTTCCCAGTTCACAGTCAGCCCTAGCACTCGTGATGTCGCCTCTGACAAGGACAGAGAAAGAGACACCCTTCCCTTTCTCCACACTGCTATCAGTACCTATTCTAAGGACTGGGACACATGTGAGATCCCCACTGGTGTCGGCCGGGGAAGCCGACATGCGCAACATGGCCGGTTAGCTCAGCTGGTTAGAGCGTGGTGCTAATAACGCCAAGGTCGCGGGTTCGATCCCCGTACGGGCCAGTCCGTCTCCTCTTTTTTGACCGTACCAGTCTCAAACTCCTTTTTCTCCCTACTGCCTAGATCTGGTGGGTGGAAATTGTTGCTGTCTTCATTTAAGCAGGTTACCGTGATGGCAAGCACCATACCCATTCCTCGTTAGTATAGTGGTGAGTATCCCCGCCTGTCACTGGAGACCGGGGTTCGATTCCCTGACGGGGAGGCAATTGTTTTCTTTGTGCACCAAAGAAAACTCAGGAAAAAGGAATCCAAAGTCTTAAGTCTCCAGAGTCTCCAGAGTCTCCATGGAAATAAAGATGGAATTTTAAAAAGAGATCTACAAAAAAAGAAGCCATTAAGTCGTTGCACAGAGAGAACCCACACTTATCCTACCTCAGTTTCCTGAAGGTTTAAGCTGAAAAACTCTGTAGATATCCCCAATCCATGGAGCGAATAGGCCGAAACCACATGCCGAAAGGAGCCCGCTGAGATTTTCCAGGGGAAACAAACGTCCGTACGGGAGATGCCCACGGACAGAGCCTTATTTAATGGATTCCTGACATTAGTTTGCAGCAGAGCATAACGTAGACGTTCAGCGACTGATTTTGTCACCTGGGACCCGTTTTCCCAAAGTCATGAGTTAGAAAACTAAGGAAAAAGGAGGTAAAATCCTAGAGAGAGCGTCAGGAACCTTAAAGGTAGAAAGAAACCAAAGTCTTAAGTCTCCAGAGGTCACCTGGGACCTGTGTGCCCAAAGTCATGAGTTAGTTGCAGCTGAAATGCGGACTGCAGCTTTCCCTCAATCACTGGCGCTACAACAAGGCCCCGTGTAGCCCATGCCTAAGGCCTATGGCTTTTAGATTGCAAACTCTTCCAGGTGCCGTGTTATTTCCTATACTTTCTGATTCCTTCTCTTGTGGAATAAAGTTTCGAATACAGTTCCCAGTTCACAGTCAGCCCTAGCACTCGTGATGTCGCCTCTGACAAGGACAGAGAAAGAGACACCCTTCCCTTTCTCCACACTGCTATCAGTACCTATTCTAAGGACTGGGACACATGTGAGATCCCCACTGGTGTCGGCCGGGGAAGCCAACATGCGCAACATGGCCGGTTAGCTCAGCTGGTTAGAGCGTGGTGCTAATAACGCCAAGGTCGCGGGTTCGATCCCCGTACGGGCCAGTCCGTCTCCTCTTTTTTGACCGTACCAGTCTCAAACTCCTTTTTCTCCCTACTGCCTAGATCTGGTGGGTGGAAATTGTTGCTGTCTTCATTTAAGCAGGTTACCGTGATGGCAAGCACCATACCCATTCCTCGTTAGTATAGTGGTGAGTATCCCCGCCTGTCACGCGGGAGACCGGGGTTCGATTCCCTGACGGGGAGGCAATTGTTTTCTTTGTGCACCAAAGAAAACTCAGGAAAAAGGAATCCAAAGTCTTAAGTCTCCAGAGTCTCCAGAGTCTCCATGGAAATAAAGATGGAATTTTAAAAAGAGATCTACAAAAAAAGAAGCCATTAAGTCGTTGCACAGAGAGAACCCACACTTATCCTACCTCAGTTTCCTGAAGGTTTAAGCTGAAAAACTCTGTAGATATCCCCAATCCATGGAGCGAATAGGCCGAAACCACATGCCGAAAGGAGCCCGCTGAGATTGGCCAGGGGAAACAAACGTCCGTACGGGAGATGCCCACGGACAGAGCCTTATTTAATGGATTCCTGACATTAGTTTGCAGCAGAGCATAACGTAGACGTTCAGCGACTGATTTTGTCACCTGGGACCCGTTTTCCCAAAGTCATGAGTTAGAAAACTAAGGAAAAAGGAGGTAAAATCCTAGAGAGAGCGTCAGGAACCTTAAAGGTAGAAAGAAACCAAAGTCTTAAGTCTCCAGAGACTCCATGGAAATAAAGATGGAAATTTAAAAAGAGATCTACAAAAAAAGAAGCCATTAAGTCGTTGCACCGAGAGAACCCACACTTATCCTACCTCAGTTTCCTTAAGGTTTAAGTACCTATAGGTACTGCTTTCAGTACCTATTCTAAGGACTGGGACACATGTGAGATCCCCACTGGTGTCGGCCGGGGCAGCCGACATGCGCAACATGGCCGGTTAGCTCAGCTGGTTAGAGCGTGGTGCTAATAACGCCAAGGTCACGGGTTCGATCCCCGTACGGGCCAGTCCGTCTCCTCTTTTTTGACCGTACCAGTCTCAAACTCCTTTTTCTCCCTACTGCCTAGATCTGGTGGGTGGAAATTGCTGCTGTCTTCATTTAAGCAGGTTACCGTGATGGCAAGCACCATACCCATTCCTCGTTAGTATAGTGGTGAGTATCCCCGCCTGTCACGCGGGAGACCGGGGTTCGATTCCCCGACGGGGAGGCAATTGTTTTCTTTGTGCACCAAAGAAAACTCACGAAAAAGGAATTCAAAGTCTTAAGTCTCCAGAGTCTCCAGAGACTCCATGGAAATAAAGATGGAATTTTAAGAAGAGATCTGCAAAAAAAGAAGCCATTAAGTCGTTGCACAGAGAGAACCCACACTTATCCTACCTCAGTTTCCTGAAGGTTTAAGCTGAAAAACTCTGTAGATATCCCCAATCCATGGAGCGAATAGGCCGAAACCACATGCCGAAAGGAGCCCGCTGAGATTGGCCAGGGGAAACAAACGTCCGTACGGGAGATGCCCACGGACAGAGCCTTATTTAATGGATTCCTGACATTAGTTTGCAGCAGAGCATAACGTAGACGTTCAGCGACTGATTTTGTCACCTGGGACCCTTTTTCCCAAAGTCATGAGTTAGAAAACTAAGGAAAAAGGAGGTAAAATCCTAGAGGGAGCGTAAGGAACCTTAAAGGTAGAAAGAAACCAAAGTCTTAAGTCTCCAGAGACTCCATGGAAATAAAGATGGAAATTTAAAAAGAGATCTACAAAAAAAGAAGCCATTAGGTTGTTGCACCGAGAGAACCCACACTTATCCTACCTCAGTTTCCTTAAGGTTTAAGCTGAAAAACTCTGTAGATATCCCCAATCCATGGAGCGAATAGGCCGAAACCACATGCCGAAAGGAGCCCGCTGAGATTGGCCAGGGGAAACAAACGTCCGTACGGGAGATGCCCACGGCCAGAGCCTTATCCAATGGATTCCTGACATTAGTTTGCAGCACAGCATATACCAGAGTCAATAACTTGTAAAGTAGACGGTCAGCGACTGATTTCGTCACCTGGGACCCGTTTGCCCAAAGTCATGAGTTAGTTGCAGCTGAAATGCGGACTGCAGCTTTCCCTCAATCACTGACGCTACAACAAGGCCCCGTGTAGCCCATGCCTAAGGCCTATGGCTTTTAGATTGCAAACTCTTCCAGGTGCCGTGTTATTTCCTATACTTTCTGATTCCTTCTCTTGTGGAATAAAGTTTCGAATACAGTTCCCAGTTCACAGTCAGCCCTAGCACTCGTGATGTCGCCTCTGACAAGGACAGAGAAAGAGACACCCTTCCCTTTCTCCACACTGCTATCAGTGCCTATTCTAAGGACTGGGACACATGTGAGATCCCCACTGGTGTCGGCCGGGGCAGCCAACATGCGCAACATGGCCGGTTAGCTCAGCTGGTTAGAGCGTGGTGCTAATAACGCCAAGGTCGCGGGTTCGATCCCCGTACGGGCCAGTCCGTCTCCTCTTTTTTGACCGTACCAGTCTCAAACTCCTTTTTCTCCCTACTGCCTAGATCTGGTGGGTGGAAATTGCTGCTGTCTTCATTTAAGCAGGTTACCGTGATGGCAAGCACCATACCCATTCCTCGTTAGTATAGTGGTGAGTATCCCCGCCTGTCACGCGGGAGACCGGGGTTCGATTCCCCGACGGGGAGGCAATTGTTTTCTTTGTGCACCAAAGAAAACTCAGGAAAAAGGAATCCAAAGTCTTAAGTCTCCAGAGTCTCCAGAATCTCCATGGAAATAAAGATGGAATTTTAAAAAGAGATCTACAAAAAAAGAAGCCATTAAGTCGTTGCACAGAGAGAACCCACACTTATCCTACCTCAGTTTCCTGAAGGTTTAAGCTGAAAAACTCTGTAGATTGGCCAGGGGAAACAAACGTCCGTACGGGAGATGCCCACGGACAGAGCCTTATTTAATGGATTCCTGACATTAGTTTGCAGCATAGCATAACGTAGACGTTCAGCGACTGATTTTGTCACCTGGGACCCTTTTTCCCAAAGTCATGAGTTAGAAAACTAAGGAAAAAGGAGGTAAAATCCTAGAGGGAGCGTAAGGAACCTTAAAGGTAGAAAGAAACCAAAGTCTTAAGTCTCCAGAGACTCCATGGAAATAAAGATGGAAATTTAAAAAGAGATCTACAAAAAAAGAAGCCATTAAGTTGTTGCACAGAGAGAACCCACACTTATCCTACCTCAGTTTCCTGAAGGTTTAAGCTGAAAAACTCTGTAGATATCCCCAATCCATGGAGCGAATAGGCCGAAACCACATGCCGAAAGGAGCCCGCTGAGATTGGCCAGGGGAAACAAAGGTTCGTACGGGAGATGCCCACGGACAGAGCCTTATTTAATGGATTCCTGACATTAGTTTGCAGCAGAGCATAACGTAGACGTTCAGCGACTGATTTTGTCACCTGGGACCCTTTTTCCCAAAGTCATGAGTTAGAAAACTAAGGAAAAAGGAGGTAAAATCCTAGAGGGAGCGTAAGGAACCTTAAAGGTAGAAAGAAACCAAAGTCTTAAGTCTCCAGAGACTCCATGGAAATAAAGATGGAAATTTAAAAAGAGATCTACAAAAAAAGAAGCCATTAAGTTGTTGCACCGAGAGAACCCACACTTATCCTACCTCAGTTTCCTTAAGGTTTAAGCTGAAAAACTCTGTAGATATCCCCAATCCATGGAGCGAATAGGCCGAAACCACATGCCGAAAGGAGCCCGCTGAGATTGGCCAGGGGAAACAAACGTCCGTACGGGAGATGCCCACGGACAGAGCCTTATTTAATGGATTCCTGACATTAGTTTGCAGCAGAGCATAACGTAGACGTTCAGCGACTGATTTTGTCACCTGGGACCCGTTTTCCCAAAGTCATGAGTTAGAAAACTAAGGGAAAAGGAGGTAAAATCCTAGAGAGAGCATCAGGAACCTTAAAGGTAGAAAGAAACCAAAGTCTTAAGTCTCCAGAGACTCCATGGAAATAAAGATGGAAATTTAAAAAGAGATCTACAAAAAAAGAAGCCATTAAGTCGTTGCACCGAGAGAACCCACACTTATCCTACCTCAGTTTCCTTAAGGTTTAAGTACCTATAGGTACTGCTATCAGTACCTATTCTAAGGACTGGGACACATGTGAGATCCCCACTGGTGTCGGCCGGGGCAGCCGACATGCGCAACATGGCCGGTTAGCTCAGCTGGTTAGAGCGTGGTGCTAATAACGCCAAGGTTGCGGGTTCGATCCCCGTACGGGCCAGTCCGTCTCCTCTTTTTTGACCGTACCAGTCTCAAACTCCTTTTTCTCCCTACTGCCTAGATCTGGTGGGTGGAAATTGCTGCTGTCTTCATTTAAGCAGGTTACCGTGATGGCAAGCACCGTACCCATTCCTCGTTAGTATAGTGGTGAGTATCCCCGCCTGTCACGCGGGAGACCGGGGTTCGATTCCCCGACGGGGAGGCAATTGTTTTCTTTGTGCACCAAAGAAAACTCAGGAAAAAGGAATCCAAAGTCTTAAGTCTCCAGAGTCTCCAGAGTCTCCATGGAAATAAAGATGGAATTTTAAAAAGAGATCTACAAAAAAAGAAGCCATTAAGTCGTTGCACAGAGAGAACCCACACTTATCCTACCTCAGTTTCCTGAAGGTTTAAGCTGAAAAACTCTGTAGATTGGCCAGGGGAAACAAATGTCCGTACGGGAGATGCCCACGGACAGAGCCTTATTTAATGGATTCCTGACATTAGTTTGCAGCATAGCATAACGTAGACGTTCAGCGACTGATTTTGTCACCTGGGACCCTTTTTCCCAAAGTCATGAGTTAGAAAACTAAGGAAAAAGGAGGTAAAATCCTAGAGGGAGCGTAAGGAACCTTAAAGGTAGAAAAAAACCAAAGTCTTAAGTCTCCAGAGACTCCATGGAAATAAAGATGGAAATTTAAAAAGAGATCTACAAAAAAAGAAGCCATTAGGTTGTTGCACCGAGAGAACCCACACTTATCCTACCTCAGTTTCCTTAAGGTTTAAGCTGAAAAACTCTGTAGATATCCCCAATCCATGGAGCGAATAGGCCGAAACCACATGCCGAAAGGAGCCCGCTGAGATTGGCCAGGGGAAACAAACGTCCGTACGGGAGATGCCCACGGCCAGAGCCTTATCCAATGGATTCCTGACATTAGTTTGCAGCACAGCATATACCAGAGTCAATAACTTGTAAAGTAGACGGTCAGCGACTGATTTCGTCACCTGGGACCCGTTTGCCCAAAGTCATGAGTTAGTTGCAGCTGAAATGCGGACTGCAGCTTTCCCTCAATCACTGACGCTACAACAAGGCCCCGTGTAGCCCATGCCTAAGGCCTATGGCTTTTAGATTGCAAACTCTTCCAGGTGCCGTGTTATTTCCTATACTTTCTGATTCCTTCTCTTGTGGAATAAAGTTTCGAATACAGTTCCCAGTTCACAGTCAGCCCTAGCACTCGTGATGTCGCCTCTGACAAGGACAGAGAAAGAGACACCCTTCCCTTTCTCCACACTGCTATCAGTACCTATTCTAAGGACTGGGACACATGTGAGATCCCCACTGGTGTCGGCCGGGGCAGCCAACATGCGCAACATGGCCGGTTAGCTCAGCTGGTTAGAGCGTGGTGCTAATAACGCCAAGGTCGCGGGTTCGATCCCCGTACGGGCCAGTCCGTCTCCTCTTTTTTGACCGTACCAGTCTCAAACTCCTTTTTCTCCCTACTGCCTAGATCTGGTGGGTGGAAATTGCTGCTGTCTTCATTTAAGCAGGTTACCGTGATGGCAAGCACCATACCCATTCCTCGTTAGTATAGTGGTGAGTATCCCCGCCTGTCACGCGGGAGACCGGGGTTCGATTCCCCGACGGGGAGGCAATTGTTTTCTTTGTGCACCAAAGAAAACTCAGGAAAAAGGAATCCAAAGTCTTAAGTCTCCAGAGTCTCCAGAATCTCCATGGAAATAAAGATGGAATTTTAAAAAGAGATCTACAAAAAAAGAAGCCATTAAGTCGTTGCACAGAGAGAACCCACACTTATCCTACCTCAGTTTCCTGAAGGTTTAAGCTGAAAAACTCTGTAGATTGGCCAGGGGAAACAAACGTCCGTACGGGAGATGCCCACGGACAGAGCCTTATTTAATGGATTCCTGACATTAGTTTGCAGCATAGCATAACGTAGACGTTCAGCGACTGATTTTGTCACCTGGGACCCTTTTTCCCAAAGTCATGAGTTAGAAAACTAAGGAAAAAGGAGGTAAAATCCTAGAGGGAGCGTAAGGAACCTTAAAGGTAGAAAGAAACCAAAGTCTTAAGTCTCCAGAGACTCCATGGAAATAAAGATGGAAATTTAAAAAGAGATCTACAAAAAAAGAAGCCATTAAGTTGTTGCACAGAGAGAACCCACACTTATCCTACCTCAGTTTCCTGAAGGTTTAAGCTGAAAAACTCTGTAGATATCCCCAATCCATGGAGCGAATAGGCCGAAACCACATGCCGAAAGGAGCCCGCTGAGATTGGCCAGGGGAAACAAACGTTCGTACGGGAGATGCCCACGGACAGAGCCTTATTTAATGGATTCCTGACATTAGTTTGCAGCAGAGCATAACGTAGACGTTCAGCGACTGATTTTGTCACCTGGGACCCGTTTTCCCAAAGTCATGAGTTAGAAAACTAAGGGAAAAGGAGGTAAAATCCTAGAGAGAGCGTCAGGAACCTTAAAGGTAGAAAGAAACCAAAGTCTTAAGTCTCCAGAGACTCCATGGAAATAAAGATGGAAATTTAAAAAGAGATCTACAAAAAAAGAAGCCATTAAGTCGTTGCACCGAGAGAACCCACACTTATCCTACCTCAGTTTCCTTAAGGTTTAAGTACCTATAGGTACTGCTATCAGTACCTATTCTAAGGACTGGGACACATGTGAGATCCCCACTGGTGTCGGCCGGGGCAGCCGACATGCGCAACATGGCCGGTTAGCTCAGCTGGTTAGAGCGTGGTGCTAATAACGCCAAGGTTGCGGGTTCGATCCCCGTACGGGCCAGTCCGTCTCCTCTTTTTTGACCGTACCAGTCTCAAACTCCTTTTTCTCCCTACTGCCTAGATCTGGTGGGTGGAAATTGCTGCTGTCTTCATTTAAGCAGGTTACCGTGATGGCAAGCACCGTACCCATTCCTCGTTAGTATAGTGGTGAGTATCCCCGCCTGTCACGCGGGAGACCGGGGTTCGATTCCCCGACGGGGAGGCAATTGTTTTCTTTGTGCACCAAAGAAAACTCAGGAAAAAGGAATCCAAAGTCTTAAGTCTCCAGAGTCTCCAGAGTCTCCATGGAAATAAAGATGGAATTTTAAAAAGAGATCTACAAAAAAAGAAGCCATTAAGTCGTTGCACAGAGAGAACCCACACTTATCCTACCTCAGTTTCCTGAAGGTTTAAGCTGAAAAACTCTGTAGATTGGCCAGGGGAAACAAATGTCCGTACGGGAGATGCCCACGGACAGAGCCTTATTTAATGGATTCCTGACATTAGTTTGCAGCATAGCATAACGTAGACGTTCAGCGACTGATTTTGTCACCTGGGACCCTTTTTCCCAAAGTCATGAGTTAGAAAACTAAGGAAAAAGGAGGTAAAATCCTAGAGGGAGCGTAAGGAACCTTAAAGGTAGAAAGAAACCAAAGTCTTAAGTCTCCAGAGACTCCATGGAAATAAAGATGGAAATTTAAAAAGAGATCTACAAAAAAAGAAGCCATTAAGTTGTTGCACAGAGAGAACCCACACTTATCCTACCTCAGTTTCCTGAAGGTTTAAGCTGAAAAACTCTGTAGATATCCCCAATCCATGGAGCGAATAGGCCGAAACCACATGCCGAAAGGAGCCCGCTGAGATTGGCCAGGGGAAACAAACGTTCGTACGGGAGATGCCCACGGACAGAGCCTTATCCAATGGATTCCTGACATTAGTTTGCAGCAGAGCATAACGTAGACGTTCAGCGACTGATTTTGTCACCTGGGACCCTTTTTCCCAAAGTCATGAGTTAGAAAACTAAGGAAAAAGGAGGTAAAATCCTAGAGGGAGCGTAAGGAACCTTAAAGGTAGAAAGAAACCAAAGTCTTAAGTCTCCAGAGACTCCATGGAAATAAAGATGGAAATTTAAAAAGAGATCTACAAAAAAAGAAGCCATTAAGTTGTTGCACCGAGAGAACCCACACTTATCCTACCTCAGTTTCCTTAAGGTATAAGCTGAAAAACTCTGTAGATATCCCCAATCCATGGAGCGAATAGGCCGAAACCACATGCTGAATGGAGCCCGCTGAGATTGGCCAGGGGAAACAAACGTCCGTATGGGAGATGCCCACGGCCAGAGCCTTATCCAATGGATTCCTGACATTAGTTTGCAGCACAGCATATACCAGAGTCAATAACTTGTAAAGTAGACGGTCAGCGACTGATTTCGTCACCTGGGACCCGTTTGCCCAAAGTCATGAGTTAGTTGCAGCTGAAATGCGGACTGCAGCTTTCCCTCAATCACTGGCGCTACAACAAGGCCCCGTGTAGCCCATGCCTAAGGCCTATGGCTTTTAGATTGCAAACTCTTCCAGGTGCCGTGTTATTTCCTATACTTTCTGATTCCTTCTCTTGTGGAATAAAGTTTCGAATACAGTTCCCAGTTCACAGTCAGCCCTAGCACTCGTGATGTCGCCTCTGACAAGGACAGAGAAAGAGACACCCTTCCCTTTCTCCACACTGCTATCAGTACCTATTCTAAGGACTGGGACACATGTGAGATCCCCACTGGTGTCGGCCGGGACAGCCGACATGCGCAACATGGCCGGTTAGCTCAGCTGGTTAGAGCGTGGTGCTAATAACGCCAAGGTCGCGGGTTCGATCCCCGTACGGGCCAGTCCGTCTCCTCTTTTTTGACCGTACCAGTCTCAAACTCCTTTTTCTCCCTACTGCCTAGATCTGGCGGGTGGAAATTGCTGCTGTCTTCATTTAAGCAGGTTACCGTGATGGCAAGCACCATACCCATTCCTCGTTAGTATAGTGGTGAGTATTCCCGCCTGTCACGCGGGAGACCGGGGTTCGATTCCCCGACGGGGGGGCAATTGTTTTCTTTGTGCACCAAAGAAAACTCAGGAAAAAGGAATCCAAAGTCTTAAGTCTCCAGAGTCTCCAGAGTCTCCATGGAAATAAAGATGGAATTTTAAAAAGAGATCTACAAAAAAAGAAGCCATTAAGTCGTTGCACAGAGAGAACCCACACTTATCCTACCTCAGTTTCCTGAAGGTTTAAGCTGAAAAACTCTGTAGATATCCCCAATCCATGGAGCGAATAGGCCGAAACCACATGCCGAAAGGAGCCCGCTGAGATTGGCCAGGGGAAACAAACGTCCGTACGGGAGATGCCCACGGACAGAGCCTTATTTAATGGATTCCTGACATTAGTTTGCAGCAGAGCATAACGTAGACGTTCAGCGACTGATTTTGTCACCTGGGACCCGTTTTCCCAAAGTCATGAGTTAGAAAACTAAGGAAAAAGGAGGTAAAATCCTAGAGAGAGCGTCAGGAACCTTAAAGGTAGAAAGAAACCAAAGTCTTAAGTCTCCAGAGACTCCATGGAAATAAAGATGGAAATTTAAAAAGAGATCTACAAAAAAAGAAGCCATTAAGTCGTTGCACCGAGAGAACCCACACTTATCCTACCTCAGTTTCCTTAAGGTTTAAGCTGAAAAACTCTGTAGATATCCCCAATCCATGGAGCGAATAGGCCGAAACCACATGCCGAAAGGAGCCCGCTGAGATTGGCCAGGGGAAACAAACGTCCGTACGGGAGATGCCCACGGCCAGAGCCTTATCCAATGGATTCCTGACATTAGTTTGCAGCACAGCATATACCAGAGTCAATAACTTGTAAAGTAGACGGTCAGCGACTGATTTCGTCACCTGGGACCCGTTTGCCCAAAGTCATGAGTTAGTTGCAGCTGAAATGCGGACTGCAGCTTTCCCTCAATCACTGGCGCTACAACAAGGCCCCGTGTAGCCCATGCCTAAGGCCTATGGCTTTTAGATTGCAAACTCTTCCAGGTGCCGTGTTATTTCCTATACTTTCTGATTCCTTCTCTTGTGGAATAAAGTTTCGAATACAGTTCCCAGTTCACAGTCAGCCCTAGCACTCGTGATGTCGCCTCTGACAAGGACAGAGAAAGAGACACCCTTCCCTTTCTCCACACTGCTATCAGTACCTATTCTAAGGACTGGGACACATGTGAGATCCCCACTGGTGTCGGCCGGGGCAGCCGACATGCGCAACATGGCCGGTTAGCTCAGCTGGTTAGAGCGTGGTGCTAATAACGCCAAGGTCGCGGGTTCGATCCCCGTACGGGCCAGTCCGTCCCCTCTTTTTTGACCGTACCAGTCTCAAACTCCTTTTTCTCCCTACTGCCTAGATCTGGTGGGTGGAAATTGCTGCTGTCTTCATTTAAGCAGGTTACCGTGATGGCAAGCACCATACCCATTCCTCGTTAGTATAGTGGTGAGTATCCCCGCCTGTCACGCGGGAGACCGGGGTTCGATTCCTCGACGGGGAGGCAATTGTTTTCTTTGTGCACCAAAGAAAACTCAGGAAAAAGGAATCCAAAGTCTTAAGTCTCCAGAGTCTCCAGAGTCTCCATGGAAATAAAGATGGAATTTTAAAAAGAGATCTACAAAAAAAGAAGCCATTAAGTCGTTGCACAGAGAGAACCCACACTTATCCTACCTCAGTTTCCTGAAGGTTTAAGCTGAAAAACTCTGTAGATATCCCCAATCCATGGAGCGAATAGGCCGAAACCACATGCCGAAAGGAGCCAGCTGAGATTGGCCAGGGGAAACAAACGTCCGTACGGGAGATGCCCACGGACAGAGCCTTATTTAATGGATTCCTGACATTAGTTTGCAGCAGAGCATAACGTAGACGTTCAGCGACTGATTTTGTCACCTGGGACCCGTTTTCCCAAAGTCATGAGTTAGAAAACTAAGGAAAAAGGAGGTAAAATTCTAGAGAGAGCGTCAGGAACCTTAAAGGTAGAAAGAAACCAAAGTCTTAAGTCTCCAGAGACTCCATGGAAATAAAGATGGAAATTTAAAAAGAGATCTACAAAAAAAGAAGCCATTAAGTCGTTGCACCGAGAGAACCCACACTTATCCTACCTCAGTTTCCTTAAGGTTTAAGTACCTATAGGTACTGCTATCAGTACCTATTCTAAGGACTGGGACACATGTGAGATCCCCACTGGTGTCGGCCGGGGCAGCCGACATGCACAACATGGCCGGTTAGCTCAGCTGGTTAGAGCGTGGTGCTAATAACGCCAAGGTCACGGGTTCGATCCCCGTACGGGCCAGTCCGTCTCCTCTTTTTTGACCGTACCAGTCTCAAACTCCTTTTTCTCCCTACTGCCTAGATCTGGTGGGTGGAAATTGCTGCTGTCTTCATTTAAGCAGGTTACCGTGATGGCAAGCACCATACCCATTCCTCGTTAGTATAGTGGTGAGTATCCCCGCCTGTCACGCGGGAGACCGGGGTTCGATTCCCCGACGGGGAGGCAATTGTTTTCTTTGTGCACCAAAGAAAACTCAGGAAAAAGGAATCCAAAGTCTTAAGTCTCCAGAGTCTCCAGAGACTCCATGGAAATAAAGATGGAATTTTAAGAAGAGATCTACAAAAAAAGAAGCCATTAAGTCGTTGCACAGAGAGAACCCACACTTATCCTACCTCAGTTTCCTGAAGGTTTAAGCTGAAAAACTCTGTAGATATCCCCAATCCATGGAGCGAATAGGCCGAAACCACATGCCGAAAGGAGCCCGCTGAGATTGGCCAGGGGAAACAAACGTCCGTACGGGAGATGCCCACGGACAGAGCCTTATTTAATGGATTCCTGACATTAGTTTGCAGCAGAGCATAACGTAGACGTTCAGCGACTGATTTTGTCACCTGGGACCCTTTTTCCCAAAGTCATGAGTTAGAAAACTAAGGAAAAAGGAGGTAAAATCCTAGAGGGAGCGTAAGGAACCTTAAAGGTAGAAAGAAACCAAAGTCTTAAGTCTCCAGAGACTCCATGGAAATAAAGATGGAAATTTAAAAAGAGATCTACAAAAAAAGAAGCCATTAGGTTGTTGCACCGAGAGAACCCACACTTATCCTACCTCAGTTTCCTTAAGGTTTAAGCTGAAAAACTCTGTAGATATCCCCAATCCATGGAGCGAATAGGCCGAAACCACATGCCGAAAGGAGCCCGCTGAGATTGGCCAGGGGAAACAAACGTCCGTACGGGAGATGCCCACGGCCAGAGCCTTATCCAATGGATTCCTGACATTAGTTTGCAGCACAGCATATACCAGAGTCAATAACTTGTAAAGTAGACGGTCAGCGACTGATTTCGTCACCTGGGACCTGTGTGCCCAAAGTCATGAGTTAGTTGCAGCTGAAATGCGGACTGCAGCTTTCCCTCAATCACTGGCGCTACAACAAGGCCCCGTGTAGCCCATGCCTAAGGCCTATGGCTTTTAGATTGCAAACTCTTCCAGGTGCCGTGTTATTTCCTATACTTTCTGATTCCTTCTCTTGTGGAATAAAGTTTCGAATACAGTTCCCAGTTCACAGTCAGCCCTAGCACTCGTGATGTCGCCTCTGACAAGGACAGAGAAAGAGACACCCTTCCCTTTCTCCACACTGCTATCAGTACCTATTCTAAGAACTGGGACACATGTGAGATCCCCACTGGTGTCGGCCGGGGCAGCCAACATGCGCAACATGGCCGGTTAGCTCAGCTGGTTAGAGCGTGGTGCTAATAACGCCAAGGTCGCGGGTTCGATCCCCGTACGGGCCAGTCCGTCTCCTCTTTTTTGACCGTACCAGTCTCAAACTCCTTTTTCTCCCTACTGCCTAGATCTGGTGGGTGGAAATTGCTGCTGTCTTCATTTAAGCAGGTTACCGTGATGGCAAGCACCATACCCATTCCTCGTTAGTATAGTGGTGAGTATCCCCGCCTGTCACGCGGGAGACCGGGGTTCGATTCCCCGACGGGGAGGCAATTGTTTTCTTTGTGCACCAAAGAAAACTCAGGAAAAAGGAATCCAAAGTCTTAAGTCTCCAGAGTCTCCAGAGTCTCCATGGAAATAAAGATGGAATTTTAAAAAGAGATCTACAAAAAAAGAAGCCATTAAGTCGTTGCACAGAGAGAACCCACACTTATCCTACCTCAGTTTCCTGAAGGTTTAAGCTGAAAAACTCTGTAGATTGGCCAGGGGAAACAAACGTCCGTACGGGAGATGCCCACGGACAGAGCCTTATTTAATGGATTCCTGACATTAGTTTGCAGCATAGCATAACGTAGACGTTCAGCGACTGATTTTGTCACCTGGGACCCTTTTTCCCAAAGTCATGAGTTAGAAAACTAAGGAAAAAGGAGGTAAAATCCTAGAGGGAGCGTAAGGAACCTTAAAGGTAGAAAGAAACCAAAGTCTTAAGTCTCCAGAGACTCCATGGAAATAAAGATGGAAATTTAAAAAGAGATCTACAAAAAAAGAAGCCATTAAGTCGTTCCACCGAGAGAACCCACACTTATCCTACCTCAGTTTAGTGAAGGTTTAAGCTGAAAAACTCTGTAGATATCCCCAATCCATGGAGCGAATAGGCCGAAACCACATGCCGAAAGGAGCCCGCTGAGATTGGCCAGGGGAAACAAACGTCCGTACGGGAGATGCCCACGGACAGAGCCTTATTTAATGGATTCCTGACATTAGTTTGCAGCAGAGCATAACGTAGACGTTCAGCGACTGATTTTGTCACCTGGGACCCGTTTTCCCAAAGTCATGAGTTAGAAAACTAAGGAAAAAGGAGGTAAAATCCTAGAGAGAGCGTCAGGAACCTTAAAGGTAGAAAGAAACCAAAGTCTTAAGTCTCCAGAGACTCCATGGAAATAAAGATGGAAATTTAAAAAGAGATCTACAAAAAAAGAAGCCATTAAGTCGTTGCACCGAGAGAACCCACACTTATCCTACCTCAGTTTCCTTAAGGTTTAAGTACCTATAGGTACTGCTATCAGTACCTATTCTAAGGACTGGGACACATGTGAGATCCCCACTGGTGTCGGCCGGGGCAGCCGACATGCGCAACATGGCCGGTTAGCTCAGCTGGTTAGAGCGTGGTGCTAATAACGCCAAGGTTGCGGGTTCGATCCCCGTACGGGCCAGTCCGTCTCCTCTTTTTTGACCGTACCAGTCTCAAACTCCTTTTTCTCCCTACTGCCTAGATCTGGTGGGTGGAAATTGCTGCTGTCTTCATTTAAGCAGGTTACCGTGATGGCAAGCACCATACCCATTCCTCGTTAGTATAGTGGTGAGTATCCCCGCCTGTCACGCGGGAGACCGGGGTTCGATTCCCCGACGGGGAGGCAATTGTTTTCTTTGAGCACCAAAGAAAACTCAGGAAAAAGGAATCCAAAGTCTTAAGTCTCCAGAGTCTCCAGAGTCTCCATGGAAATAAAGATGGAATTTTAAAAAGAGATCTACAAAAAAAGAAGCCATTAAGTCAATTGCCTCCCCGTCGGGGAATCGAACCCCGGTCTCCCGCGTGACAGGCGGGGATACTCACCACTATACTAACGAGGAATGGGTATGGTGCTTGCCATCACGGTAACCTGCTTAAATGAAGACAGCAGCAATTTCCACCCACCAGATCTAGGCAGTAGGGAGAAAAAGGAGTTTGAGACTGGTACGGTCAAAAAAGAGGAGACGAACTGGCCCGTACGGGGATCGAACCCGCGACCTTGGCGTTATTAGCACCACGCTCTAACCAGCTGAGCTAACCGGCCATGTTGCGCATGTTGGCTGCCCCGGCCGACACCAGTGGGGATCTCACATGTGTCCCAGTCCTTAGAATAGGTACTGATAGCAGTGTGGAGAAAGGGAAGGGTGTCTCTTTCTCTGTCCTTGTCAGAGGCGACATCACGAGTGCTAGGGCTGACTGTGAACTGGGAACTGTATTCGAAACTTTATTCCACAAGAGAAGGAATCAGAAAGTATAGGAAATAACACGGCACCTGGAAGAGTTTGCAATCTAAAAGCCATAGGCCTTAGGCATGGGCTACACGGGGCCTTGTTGTAGCGCCAGTGATTGAGGGAAAGCTGCAGTCCGCAGTATTTCCTATACTTTCTGATTCCTTCTCTTGTGGAATAAAGTTTCGAATACAGTTCCCAGTTCACAGTCAGCCCTAGCACTCGTGATGTCGCCTCTGACAAGGACAGAGAAAGAGACACCCTTCCCTTTCTCCACACTACTATCAGTACCTATTCTAAGGACTGGGACACATGTGAGATCCCCACTGGTGTCGGCCGGGGCAGCCAACATGCGCAACATGGCCGGTTAGCTCAGCTGGTTAGAGCGTGGTGCTAATAACGCCAAGGTCGCGGGTTCGATCCCCGTACGGGACAGTCCGTCTCCTCTTTTTTGACCGTACCAGTCTCAAACTCCTTTTTCTCCCTACTGCCTAGATCTGGTGGGTGGAAATTGCTGCTGTCTTCATTTAAGCAGGTTACCGTGATGGCAAGCACCATACCCATTCCTCGTTAGTATAGTGGTGAGTATCCCCGCCTGTCACGCGGGAGACCGGGGTTCGATTCCCCGACGGGGAGGCAATTGTTTTCTTTGTGCACCAAAGAAAACTCAGGAAAAAGGAATCCAAAGTCTTAAGTCTCCAGAGTCTCCAGAGTCTCCATGGAAATAAAGATGGAATTTTAAAAAGAGATCTACAAAAAAAGAAGCCATTAAGTCGTTGCACAGAGAGAACCCACACTTATCCTACCTCAGTTTCCTGAAGGTTTAAGCTGAAAAACTCTGTAGATTGGCCAGGGGAAACAAACGTCCGTACGGGAGATGCCCACGGACAGAGCCTTATTTAATGGATTCCTGACATTAGTTTGCAGCATAGCATAACGTAGACGTTCAGCGACTGATTTTGTCACCTGGGACCCTTTTTCCCAAAGTCATGAGTTAGAAAACTAAGGAAAAAGGAGGTAAAATCCTAGAGGGAGCGTAAGGAACCTTAAAGGTAGAAAGAAACCAAAGTCTTAAGTCTCCAGAGACTCCATGGAAATAAAGATGGAAATTTAAAAAGAGATCTACAAAAAAAGAAGCCATTAAGTTGTTGCACCGAGAGAACCCACACTTATCCTACCTCAGTTTCCTTAAGGTTTAAGCTGAAAAACTCTGTAGATATCCCCAATCCATGGAGCGAATAGGCCGAAACCACATGCCGAAAGGAGCCCGCTGAGATTGGCCAGGGGAAACAAACGTCCGTACGGGAGATGCCCACGGCCAGAGCCTTATCCAATGGATTCCTGACATTAGTTTGCAGCACAGCATATACCAGAGTCAATAACTTGTAAAGTAGACGGTCAGCGACTGATTTCGTCACCTGGGACCTGTGTGCCCAAAGTCATGAGTTAGTTGCAGCTGAAATGCGGACTGCAGCTTTCCCTCAATCACTGGCGCTACAACAAGGCCCCGTGTAGCCCATGCCTAAGGCCTATGGCTTTTAGATTGCAAACTCTTCCAGGTGCCGTGTTATTTCCTATACTTTCTGATTCCTTCTCTTGTGGAATAAAGTTTCGAATACAGTTCCCAGTTCACAGTCAGCCCTAGCACTCGTGATGTCGCCTCTGACAAGGACATAGAAAGAGACACCCTTCCCTTTCTCCAAACTGCTATCAGTACCTATTCTAAGGACTGGGACACATGTGAGATCCCCACTGGTGTCGGCCGGGGCAGCCGACATGCGCAACATGGCCGGTTAGCTCAGCTGGTTAGAGCGTGGTGCTAATAACGCCAAGGTCGCGGGTTCGATCCCCGTACGGGCCAGTCCGTCTCCTCTTTTTTGACCGTACCAGTCTCAAACTCCTTTTTCTCCCTACTGCCTAGATCTGGTGGGTGGAAATTGCTGCTGTCTTCATTTAAGCAGGTTACCGTGATGGCAAGCACCATACCCATTCCTCGTTAGTATAGTGGTGAGTATCCCCGCCTGTCACGCGGGAGACCGGGGTTCGATTCCCCGACGGGGAGGCAATTGTTTTCTTTGTGCACCAAAGAAAACTCAGGAAAAAGGAATCCAAAGTCTTAAGTCTCCAGAGTCTCCAGAGACTCCATGGAAATAAAGATGGAATTTTAAGAAGAGATCTACAAAAAAAGAAGCCATTAAGTCGTTGCACAGAGAGAACCCACACTTATCCTACCTCAGTTTCCTTAAGGTTTAAGCTGAAAAACTCTGTAGATATCCCCAATCCATGGAGCGAATAGGCCGAAACCACATGCCGAAAGGAGCCCGCTGAGATTGGCCAGGGGAAACAAACGTCCGTACGGGAGATGCCCACGGCCAGAGCCTTATCCAATGGATTCCTGACATTAGTTTGCAGCACAGCATATACCAGAGTCAATAACTTGTAAAGTAGACGGTCAGCGACTGATTTCGTCACCTGGGACCTGTGTGCCCAAAGTCATGAGTTAGTTGCAGCTGAAATGCGGACTGCAGCTTTCCCTCAATCACTGGCGCTACAACAAGGCCCCGTGTAGCCCATGCCTAAGGCCTATGGCTTTTAGATTGCAAACTCTTCCAGGTGCCGTGTTATTTCCTATACTTTCTGATTCCTTCTCTTGTGGAATAAAGTTTCGAATACAGTTCCCAGTTCACAGTCAGCCCTAGCACTCGTGATGTCGCCTCTGACAAGGACAGAGAAAGAGACACCCTTCCCTTTCTCCACACTGCTATCAGTACCTATTCTAAGAACTGGGACACATGTGAGATCCCCACTGGTGTCGGCCGGGGCAGCCAACATGCGCAACATGGCCGGTTAGCTCAGCTGGTTAGAGCGTGGTGCTAATAACGCCAAGGTCGCGGGTTCGATCCCCGTACGGGCCAGTCCGTCTCCTCTTTTTTGACCGTACCAGTCTCAAACTCCTTTTTCTCCCTACTGCCTAGATCTGGTGGGTGGAAATTGCTGCTGTCTTCATTTAAGCAGGTTACCGTGATGGCAAGCACCATACCCATTCCTCGTTAGTATAGTGGTGAGTATCCCCGCCTGTCACGCGGGAGACCGGGGTTCGATTCCCCGACGGGGAGGCAATTGTTTTCTTTGTGCACCAAAGAAAACTCAGGAAAAAGGAATCCAAAGTCTTAAGTCTCCAGAGTCTCCATGGAAATAAAGATGGAATTTTAAAAAGAGATCTACAAAAAAAGAAGCCATTAAGTCGTTGCACAGAGAGAACCCACACTTATCCTACCTCAGTTTCCTGAAGGTTTAAGCTGAAAAACTCTGTAGATTGGCCAGGGGAAACAAACGTCCGTACGGGAGATGCCCACGGACAGAGCCTTATTTAATGGATTCCTGACATTAGTTTGCAGCATAGCATAACGTAGACGTTCAGCGACTGATTTTGTCACCTGGGACCCTTTTTCCCAAAGTCATGAGTTAGAAAACTAAGGAAAAAGGAGGTAAAATCCTAGAGGGAGCGTAAGGAACCTTAAAGGTAGAAAGAAACCAAAGTCTTAAGTCTCCAGAGACTCCATGGAAATAAAGATGGAAATTTAAAAAGAGATCTACAAAAAAAGAAGCCATTAAGTCGTTCCACCGAGAGAACCCACACTTATCCTACCTCAGTTTAGTGAAGGTTTAAGCTGAAAAACTCTGTAGATATCCCCAATCCATGGAGCGAATAGGCCGAAACCACATGCCGAAAGGAGCCCGCTGAGATTGGCCAGGGGAAACAAACGTCCGTACGGGAGATGCCCACGGACAGAGCCTTATTTAATGGATTCCTGACATTAGTTTGCAGCAGAGCATAACGTAGACGTTCAGCGACTGATTTTGTCACCTGGGACCCGTTTTCCCAAAGTCATGAGTTAGAAAACTAAGGAAAAAGGAGGTAAAATCCTAGAGAGAGCGTCAGGAACCTTAAAGGTAGAAAGAAACCAAAGTCTTAAGTCTCCAGAGACTCCATGGAAATAAAGATGGAAATTTAAAAAGAGATCTACAAAAAAAGAAGCCATTAAGTCGTTGCACCGAGAGAACCCACACTTATCCTACCTCAGTTTCCTTAAGGTTTAAGTACCTATAGGTACTGCTATCAGTACCTATTCTAAGGACTGGGACACATGTGAGATCCCCACTGGTGTCGGCCGGGGCAGCCGACATGCGCAACATGGCCGGTTAGCTCAGCTGGTTAGAGCGTGGTGCTAATAACGCCAAGGTCGCGGGTTCGATCCCCGTACGGGCCAGTCCGTCTCCTCTTTTTTGACCGTACCAGTCTCAAACTCCTTTTTCTCCCTACTGCCTAGATCTGGTGGGTGGAAATTGCTGCTGTCTTCATTTAAGCAGGTTACCGTGATGGCAAGCACCATACCCATTCCTCGTTAGTATAGTGGTGAGTATCCCCGCCTGTCACGCGGGAGACCGGGGTTCGATTCCCCGACGGGGAGGCAATTGTTTTCTTTGTGCACCAAAGAAAACTCAGGAAAAAGGAATCCAAAGTCTTAAGTCTCCAGAGTCTCCAGAGTCTCCATGGAAATAAAGATGGAATTTTAAAAAGAGATCTACAAAAAAAGAAGCCATTAAGTCGTTGCACAGAGAGAACCCACACTTATCCTACCTCAGTTTCCTGAAGGTTTAAGCTGAAAAACTCTGTAGATATCCCCAATCCATGGAGCGAATAGGCCGAAACCACATGCCGAAAGGAGCCCGCAGGAGATGCCCACGGACAGAGCCTTATTTAATGGATTCCTGACATTAGTTTACAGCAGAGCATAACGTAGACGTTCAGCGACTGATTTTGTCACCTGGGACCCTTTTTCCCAAAGTCATGAGTTAGAAAACTAAGGAAAAAGGAGGTAAAATCCTAGAGGGAGCGTAAGGAACCTTAAAGGTAGAAAGAAACCAAAGTCTTAAGTCTCCAGAGACTCCATGGAAATAAAGATGGAAATTTAAAAAGAGATCTACAAAAAAAGAAGCCATTAAGTTGTTGCACCGAGAGAACCCACACTTATCCTACCTCAGTTTCCTTAAGGTTTAAGCTGAAAAACTCTGTAGATATCCCCAATCCATGGAGCGAATAGGCCGAAACCACATGCCGAAAGGAGCCTGCTGAGATTGGCCAGGGGAAACAAACGTCCGTACGGGAGATGCCCACGGCCAGAGCCTTATCCAATGGATTCCTGACATTAGTTTGCAGCACAGCATATACCAGAGTCAATAACTTGTGAAGTAGACGGTCAGCGACTGATTTCGTCACCTGGGACCTGTGTGCCCAAAGTCATGAGTTAGTTGCAGCTGAAATGCGGACTGCAGCTTTCCCTCAATCACTGGCGCTACAACAAGGCCCCGTGTAGCCCATGCCTAAGGCCTATGGCTTTTAGATTGCAAACTCTTCCAGGTGCCGTGTTATTTCCTATACTTTCTGATTCCTTCTCTTGTGGAATAAAGTTTCGAATACAGTTCCCAGTTCACAGTCAGCCCTAGCACTCGTGATGTCGCCTCTGACAAGGACAGAGAAAGAGACACCCTTCCCTTTCTCCACACTGCTATCAGTACCTATTCTAAGGACTGGGACACATGTGAGATCCCCACTGGTGTCGGCCGGGGCAGCCGACATGCGCAACATGGCCGGTTAGCTCAGCTGGTTAGAGCGTGGTGCTAATAACGCCAAGGTCGCGGGTTCGATCCCCGTACGGGCCAGTCCGTCTCCTCTTTTTTGACCGTACCAGTCTCAAACTCCTTTTTCTCCCTACTGCCTAGATCTGGTGGGTGGAAATTGCTGCTGTCTTCATTTAAGCAGGTTACCGTGATGGCAAGCACCATACCCATTCCTCGTTAGTATAGTGGTGAGTATCCCCGCCTGTCACGCGGGAGACCGGGGTTCGATTCCCCGACGGGGAGGCAATTGTTTTCTTTGTGCACCAAAGAAAACTCAGGAAAAAGGAATCCAAAGTCTTAAGTCTCCAGAGTCTCCAGAGACTCCATGGAAATAAAGATGGAATTTTAAGAAGAGATCTACAAAAAAAGAAGCCATTAAGTCGTTGCACAGAGAGAACCCACACTTATCCTACCTCAGTTTCCTGAAGGTTTAAGCTGAAAAACTCTGTAGATATCCCCAATCCATGGAGCGAATAGGCCGAAACCACATGCCGAAAGGAGCCCGCAGGAGATGCCCACGGACAGAGCCTTATTTAATGGATTCCTGACATTAGTTTGCAGCAGAGCATAACGTAGACGTTCAGCGACTGATTTTGTCACCTGGGACCCTTTTTCCCAAAGTCATGAGTTAGAAAACTAAGGAAAAAGGAGGTAAAATCCTAGAGGGAGCGTAAGGAACCTTAAAGGTAGAAAGAAACCAAAGTCTTAAGTCTCCAGAGACTCCATGGAAATAAAGATGGAAATTTAAAAAGAGATCTACAAAAAAAGAAGCCATTAAGTTGTTGCACCGAGAGAACCCACACTTATCCTACCTCAGTTTCCTTAAGGTTTAAGCTGAAAAACTCTGTAGATATCCCCAATCCATGGAGCGAATAGGCCGAAACCACATGCCGAAAGGAGCCCGCTGAGATTGGCCAGGGGAAACAAACGTCCGTACGGGAGATGCCCACGGCCAGAGCCTTATCCAATGGATTCCTGACATTAGTTTGCAGCACAGCATATACCAGAGTCAATAACTTGTAAAGTAGACGGTCAGCGACTGATTTCGTCACCTGGGACCTGTGTGCCCAAAGTCATGAGTTAGTTGCAGCTGAAATGCGGACTGCAGCTTTCCCTCAATCACTGGCGCTACAACAAGGCCCCGTGTAGCCCATGCCTAAGGCCTATGGCTTTTAGATTGCAAACTCTTCCAGGTGCCGTGTTATTTCCTATACTTTCTGATTCCTTCTCTTGTGGAATAAAGTTTCGAATACAGTTCCCAGTTCACAGTCAGCCCTAGCACTCGTGATGTCGCCTCTGACAAGGACAGAGAAAGAGACACCCTTCCCTTTCTCCACACTGCTATCAGTACCTATTCTAAGGACTGGGACACATGTGAGATCCCCACTGGTGTCGGCCGGGGCAGCCGACATGCGCAACATGGCCGGTTAGCTCAGCTGGTTAGAGCGTGGTGCTAATAACGCCAAGGTCGCGGGTTCGATCCCCGTACGGGCCAGTACGTCTCCTCTTTTTTGACCGTACCAGTCTCAAACTCCTTTTTCTCCCTACTGCCTAGATCTGGTGGGTGGAAATTGCTGCTGTCTTCATTTAAGCAGGTTACCGTGATGGCAAGCACCATACCCATTCCTCGTTAGTATAGTGGTGAGTATCCCCGCCTGTCACGCGGGAGGCCGGGGTTCGATTCCCCGACGGGGAGGCAATTGTTTTCTTTGTGCACCAAAGAAAACTCAGGAAAAAGGAATCCAAAGTCTTAAGTCTCCAGAGTCTCCAGAGTCTCCATGGAAATAAAGATGGAATTTTAAAAAGAGATCTACAAAAAAAGAAGCCATTAAGTCGTTGCACAGAGAGAACCCACACTTATCCTACCTCAGTTTCCTGAAGGTTTAAGCTGAAAAACTCTGTAGATATCCCCAATCCATGGAGCGAATAGGCCGAAACCACATGCCGAAAGGAGCCCGCTGAGATTGGCCAGGGGAAACAAACGTCCGTACGGGAGATGCCCACGGACAGAGCCTTATTTAATGGATTCCTGACATTAGTTTGCAGCAGAGCATAACGTAGACGTTCAGCGACTGATTTTGTCACCTGGGACCCGTTTTCCCAAAGTCATGAGTTAGAAAACTAAGGAAAAAGGAGGTAAAATCCTAGAGAGAGCGTCAGGAACCTTAAAGGTAGAAAGAAACCAAAGTCTTAAGTCTCCAGAGACTCCATGGAAATAAAGATGGAAATTTAAAAAGAGATCTACAAAAAAAGAAGCCATTAAGTCGTTGCACCGAGAGAACCCACACTTATCCTACCTCAGTTTCCTTAAGGTTTAAGTACCTATAGGTACTGCTTTCAGTACCTATTCTAAGGACTGGGACACATGTGAGATCCCCACTGGTGTCGGCCGGGGCAGCCGACATGCGCAACATGGCCGGTTAGCTCAGCTGGTTAGAGCGTGGTGCTAATAACGTCAAGGTCACGGGTTCGATCCCCGTACGGGCCAGTCCGTCTCCTCTTTTTTGACCGTACCAGTCTCAAACTACTTTTTCTCCCTACTGCCTAGATCTGGTGGGTGGAAATTGCTGCTGTCTTCATTTAAGCAGGTTACCGTGATGGCAAGCACCATACCCATTCCTCATTAGTATAGTGGTGAGTATCCCCGCCTGTCACGCTGGAGACCGGGGTTCGATTCCCCGACGGGGAGGCAATTGTTTTCTTTGTGCACCAAAGAAAACTCAGGAAAAAGGAATCCAAAGTCTTAAGTCTCCAGAGTCTCCAGAGACTCCATGGAAATAAAGATGGAATTTTAAGAAGAGATCTACAAAAAAAGAAGCCATTAAGTCGTTGCACAGAGAGAACCCACACTTATCCTACCTCAGTTTCCTGAAGGTTTAAGCTGAAAAACTCTGTAGATATCCCCAATCCATGGAGCGAATAGGCCGAAACCACATGCCGAAAGGAGCCCGCTGAGATTGGCCAGGGGAAACAAATGTCCGTACGGGAGATGCCCACGGACAGAGCCTTATTTAATGGATTCCTGACATTAGTTTGCAGCATAGCATAACGTAGACGTTCAGCGACTGATTTTGTCACCTGGGACCCTTTTTCCCAAAGTCATGAGTTAGAAAACTAAGGAAAAAGGAGGTAAAATCCTAGAGGGAGCGTAAGGAACCTTAAAGGTAGAAAGAAACCAAAGTCTTAAGTCTCCAGAGACTCCATGGAAATAAAGATGGAAATTTAAAAAGAGATCTACAAAAAAAGAAGCCATTAGGTTGTTGCACCGAGAGAACCCACACTTATCCTACCTCAGTTTCCTTAAGGTTTAAGCTAAAAAACTCTGTAGATATCCCCAATCCATGGAGCGAATAGGCCGAAACCACATGCCGAAAGGAGCCCGCTGAGATTGGCCAGGGGAAACAAACGTCCGTACGGGAGATGCCCACGGCCAGAGCCTTATCCAATGGATTCCTGACATTAGTTTGCAGCACAGCATATACCAGAGTCAATAACTTGTAAAGTAGACGGTCAGCGACTGATTTCGTCACCTGGGACCTGTGTGCCCAAAGTCATGAGTTAGTTGCAGCTGAAATGCGGACTGCAGCTTTCCCTCAATCACTGGCGCTACAACAAGGCCCCGTGTAGCCCATGCCTAAGGCCTATGGCTTTTAGATTGCAAACTCTTCCAGGTGCCGTGTTATTTCCTATACTTTCTGATTCCTTCTCTTGTGGAATAAAGTTTCGAATACAGTTCCCAGTTCACAGTCAGCCCTAGCACTCGTGATGTCGCCTCTGACAAGGACAGAGAAAGAGACACCCTTCCCTTTCTCCACACTGCTATCAGTACCTATTCTAAGGACTGGGACACATGTGAGATCCCCACTGGTGTCGGCCGGGGCAGCCAACATGCGCAACATGGCCGGTTAGCTCAGCTGGTTAGAGCGTGGTGCTAATAACGCCAAGGTCGCGGGTTCGATCCCCGTACGGGCCAGTCCGTCTCCTCTTTTTTGACCGTACCAGTCTCAAACTCCTTTTTCTCCCTACTGCCTAGATCTGGTGGGTGGAAATTGCTGCTGTCTTCATTTAAGCAGGTTACCGTGATGGCAAGCACCATACCCATTCCTCGTTAGTATAGTGGTGAGTATCCCCGCCTGTCGCGCGGGAGACCGGGGTTCGATTCCCCGACGGGGAGGCAATTGTTTTCCTTGCGCACCAAAGAAAACTCAGGAAAAAGGAATCCAAAGTCTTAAGTCTCCAGAGTCTCCAGAGTCTCCATGGAAATAAAGATGGAATTTTAAAAAGAGATCTACAAAAAAAGAAGCCATTAAGTCGTTGCACAGAGAGAACCCACACTTATCCTACCTCAGTTTCCTGAAGGTTTAAGCTGAAAAACTCTGTAGATTGGCCAGGGGAAACAAACGTCCGTACGGGAGATGCCCACGGACAGAGCCTTATTTAATGGATTCCTGACATTAGTTTGCAGCATAGCATAACGTAGACGTTCAGCGACTGATTTTGTCACCTGGGACCCTTTTTCCCAAAGTCATGAGTTAGAAAACTAAGGAAAAAGGAGGTAAAATCCTAGAGGGAGCGTAAGGAACCTTAAAGGTAGAAAGAAACCAAAGTCTTAAGTCTCCAGAGACTCCATGGAAATAAAGATGGAAATTTAAAAAGAGATCTACAAAAAAAGAAGCCATTAAGTCGTTCCACCGAGAGAACCCACACTTATCCTACCTCAGTTTAGTGAAGGTTTAAGCTGAAAAACTCTGTAGATATCCCCAATCCATGGAGCGAATAGGCCGAAACCACATGCCGAAAGGAGCCCGCTGAGATTGGCCAGGGGAAACAAACGTCCGTACGGGAGATGCCCACGGACAGAGCCTTATTTAATGGATTCCTGACATTAGTTTGCAGCAGAGCATAACGTAGACGTTCAGCGACTGATTTTGTCACCTGGGACCCGTTTTCCCAAAGTCATGAGTTAGAAAACTAAGGAAAAAGGAGGTAAAATCCTAGAGAGAGCGTCAGGAACCTTAAAGGTAGAAAGAAACCAAAGTCTTAAGTCTCCAGAGACTCCATGGAAATAAAGATGGAAATTTAAAAAGAGATCTACAAAAAAAGAAGCCATTAAGTCGTTGCACCGAGAGAACCCACACTTATCCTACCTCAGTTTCCTTAAGGTTTAAGTACCTATAGGTACTGCTATCAGTACCTATTCTAAGGACTGGGACACATGTGAGATCCCCACTGGTGTCGGCCGGGGCAGCCGACATGCGCAACATGGCCGGTTAGCTCAGCTGGTTAGAGCGTGGTGCTAATAACGCCAAGGTCGCGGGTTCGATCCCCGTACGGGCCAGTCCGTCTCCTCTTTTTTGACCGTACCAGTCTCAAACTCCTTTTTCTCCCTACTGCCTAGATCTGGTGGGTGGAAATTGCTGCTGTCTTCATTTAAGCAGGTTACCGTGATGGCAAGCACCATACCCATTCCTCGTTAGTATAGTGGTGAGTATCCCCGCCTGTCACGCGGGAGACCGGGGTTCGATTCCCCGACGGGGAGGCAATTGTTTTCTTTGTGCACCAAAGAAAACTCAGGAAAAAGGAATCCAAAGTCTTAAGTCTCCAGAGTCTCCAGAGTCTCCATGGAAATAAAGATGGAATTTTAAAAAGAGATCTACAAAAAAAGAAGCCATTAAGTCATTGCACAGAGAGAACCCACACTTATCCTACCTCAGTTTCCTGAAGGTTTAAGCTGAAAAACTCTGTAGATATCCCCAATCCATGGAGCGAATAGGCCGAAACCACATGCCGAAAGGAGCCCGCTGAGATTGGCCAGGGGAAACAAACGTCCGTACGGGAGATGCCCACGGACAGAGCCTTATTTAATGGATTCCTGACATTAGTTTGCAGCAGAGCATAACGTAGACGTTCAGCGACTGATTTTGTCACCTGGGACCCTTTTTCCCAAAGTCATGAGTTAGAAAACTAAGGAAAAAGGAGGTAAAATCCTAGAGGGAGCGTAAGGAACCTTAAAGGTAGAAAGAAACCAAAGTTTTAAGTCTCCAGAGTCTCCATGGAAATAAAGATGGAATTTTAAAAAGAGATCTACAAAAAAAGAAGCCATTAAGTTGTTGCACAGAGAGAACCCACACTTATCCTACCTCAGTTTCCTGAAGGTTTAAGCTGAAAAACTCTGTAGATATCCCCAATCCATGGAGCGAATAGGCCGAAACCACATGCCGAAAGGAGCCCGCTGAGATTGGCCAGGGGAAACAAACGTCCGTACGGGAGATGCCAACGGACAGAGCCTTATTTAATGGATTCCTGACATTAGTTTGCAGCAGAGCATAACGTAGACGTTCAGCGACTGATTTTGTCACCTGGGACCCTTTTTCCCAAAGTCATGAGTTAGAAAACTAAGGAAAAAGGAGGTAAAATCCTAGAGGGAGCGTAAGGAACCTTAAAGGTAGAAAGAAACCAAAGTCTTAAGTCTCCAGAGACTCCATGGAAATAAAGATGGAAATTTAAAAAGAGATCTACAAAAAAAGAAGCCATTAGGTTGTTGCACCGAGAGAACCCACACTTATCCTACCTCAGTTTCCTTAAGGTTTAAGCTGAAAAACTCTGTAGATATCCCCAATCCATGGAGCGAATAGGCCGAAACCACATGCCGAAAGGAGCCCGCTGAGATTGGCCAGGGGAAACAAACGTCCGTACGGGAGATGCCCACGGCCAGAGCCTTATCCAATGGATTCCTGACATTAGTTTGCAGCACAGCATATACCAGAGTCAATAACTTGTAAAGTAGACGGTCAGCGACTTATTTCGTCACCTGGGACCCGTTTGCCCAAAGTCATGAGTTAGTTGCAGCTGAAATGCGGACTGCAGCTTTCCCTCAATCACTGGCGCTACAACAAGGCCCCGTGTAGCCCATGCCTAAGGCCTATGGCTTTTAGATTGCAAACTCTTCCAGGTGCCGTGTTATTTCCTATACTTTCTGATTCCTTCTCTTGTGGAATAAAGTTTCGAATACAGTTCCCAGTTCACAGTCAGCCCTAGCACTCGTGATGTCGCCTCTGACAAGGACAGAGAAAGAGACACCCTTCCCTTTCTCCACACTGCTATCAGTACCTATTCCAAGGACTGGGACACATGAGAGATCCCCACTGGTGTCGGCCGGGGCAGCCAACATGCACAGCATGGCCGGTTAGCTCAGCTGGTTATAGCGTGGTGCCAATAACACCAAGGTCGCAGGTTCGATCCCCGTATGGGCCAGTCCGTCTCCTCTTTTTTGACCGTACCAGTCTCAAACTCCTTTTTCTCCCTACTGCCTAGATCTGGTGGGTGGAAATTGCTGCTGTCTTCATTTAAGCAGGTTACCGTGATGGCAAGCACCATACTCTTTCCTCGTTAGTATAGTGGTGAGTATCCCCGCCTGTCACGCGGGAGACCGGGGTTCGATTCCCCTACGGGGAGGCAATTGTTTTCTTTGTGCACCAAAGAAAACTCAGGAAAAAGGAATCCAAAGTCTTAAGTCTCCAGAGTCTCCAGAGTCTCCATGGAAATAAAGATGGAATTTTAAAAAGAGATCTACAAAAAAAGAAGCCATTAAGTCGTTGCACAGAGAGAATCCACACTTATCCTACCTCAGTTTCCTGAAGGTTTAAGCTGAAAAACTCTGTAGATTGGCCAGGGGAAACAAATGTCCGTACGGGAGATGCCCACGGACAGAGCCTTATTTAATGGATTCCTGACATTATTTTGCAGCATAGCATAACGTAGACGTTCAGCGACTGATTTTGTCACCTGGGACCCTTTTTCCCAAAGTCATGAGTTAGAAAACTAAGGAAAAAGGAGGTAAAATCCTAGAGGGAGCGTAAGGAACCTTAAAGGTAGAAAGAAACCAAAGTCTTAAGTCTCCAGAGACTCCATGGAAATAAAGATGGAAATTTAAAAAGAGATCTACAAAAAAAGAAGCCATTAGGTTGTTGCACCGAGAGAACCCACACTTATCCTACCTCAGTTTCCTTAAGGTTTAAGCTAAAAAACTCTGTAGATATCCCCAATCCATGGAGCGAATAGGCCGAAACCATATGCCGAAAGGAGCCCGCTGAGATTGGCCAGGGGAAACAAACGTCCGTACGGGAGATGCCCACGGCCAGAGCCTTATCCAATGGATTCCTGACATTAGTTTGCAGCACAGCATATACCAGAGTCAATAACTTGTAAAGTAGACGGTCAGCGACTGATTTCGTCACCTGGGACCTGTGTGCCCAAAGTCATGAGTTAGTTGCAGCTGAAATGCGGACTGCAGCTTTCCCTCAATCACTGGCGCTACAACAAGGCCCCGTGTAGCCCATGCCTAAGGCCTATGGCTTTTAGATTGCAAACTCTTCCAGGTGCCGTGTTATTTCCTATACTTTCTGATTCCTTCTCTTGTGGAATAAAGTTTCGAATACAGTTCCCAGTTCACAGTCAGCCCTAGCACTCGTGATGTCGCCTCTGACAAGGACAGAGAAAGAGACACCCTTCCCTTTCTCCACACTGCTATCAGTACCTATTCTAAGGACTGGGACACATGTGAGATCCCCACTGGTGTCGGCCGGGGCAGCCAACATGCGCAACATGGCCGGTTAGCTCAGCTGGTTAGAGCGTGGTGCTAATAACGCCAAGGTCGCGGGTTCGATCCCCGTACGGGCCAGTCCGTCTCCTCTTTTTTGACCGTACCAGTCTCAAACTCCTTTTTCTCCCTACTGCCTAGATCTGGTGGGTGGAAATTGCTGCTGTCTTCATTTAAGCAGGTTACCGTGATGGCAAGCACCATACCCATTCCTCGTTAGTATAGTGGTGAGTATCCCCGCCTGTCACGCGGGAGACCGGGGTTCGATTCCCCGACGGGGAGGCAATTGTTTTCCTTGTGCACCAAAGAAAACTCAGGAAAAAGGAATCCAAAGTCTTAAGTCTCCAGAGTCTCCAGAGTCTCCATGGAAATAAAGATGGAATTTTAAAAAGAGATCTACAAAAAAAGAAGCCATTAAGTCGTTGCACAGAGAGAACCCACACTTATCCTACCTCAGTTTCCTGAAGGTTTAAGCTGAAAAACTCTGTAGATTGGCCAGGGGAAACAAACATCCGTACGGGAGATGCCCACGGACAGAGCCTTATTTAATGGATTCCTGACATTAGTTTGCAGCATAGCATAACGTAGACGTTCAGCGACTGATTTTGTCACCTGGGACCCTTTTTCCCAAAGTCATGAGTTAGAAAACTAAGGAAAAAGGAGGTAAAATCCTAGAGGGAGCGTAAGGAACCTTAAAGGTAGAAAGAAACCAAAGTCTTAAGTCTCCAGAGACTCCATGGAAATAAAGATGGAAATTTAAAAAGAGATCTACAAAAAAAGAAGCCATTAAGTCGTTCCACCGAGAGAACCCACACTTATCCTACCTCAGTTTAGTGAAGGTTTAAGCTGAAAAACTCTGTAGATATTCCCAATCCATGGAGCGAATAGGCCGAAACCACATGCCGAAAGGAGCCCGCTGAGATTGGCCAGGGGAAACAAACGTCCGTACGGGAGATGCCCACGGACAGAGCCTTATTTAATGGATTCCTGACATTAGTTTGCAGCAGAGCATAACGTAGACGTTCAGCGACTGATTTTGTCACCTGGGACCCGTTTTCCCAAAGTCATGAGTTAGAAAACTAAGGAAAAAGGAGGTAAAATCCTAGAGAGAGCGTCAGGAACCTTAAAGGTAGAAAGAAACCAAAGTCTTAAGTCTCCAGAGACTCCATGGAAATAAAGATGGAAATTTAAAAAGAGATCTACAAAAAAAGAAGCCATTAAGTCATTGCACCGAGAGAACCCACACTTATCCTACCTCAGTTTCCTTAAGGTTTAAGTACCTATAGGTACTGCTATCAGTACCTATTCTAAGGACTGGGACACATGTGAGATCCCCACTGGTGTCGGCCGGGGCAGCCGACATGCGCAACATGGCCGGTTAGCTCAGCTGGTTAGAGCGTGGTGCTAATAACGCCAAGGTCGCGGGTTCGATCCCCGTACGGGCCAGTCCGTCTCCTCTTTTTTGACCGTACCAGTCTCAAACTCCTTTTTCTCCCTACTGCCTAGATCTGGTGGGTGGAAATTGCTGCTGTCTTCATTTAAGCAGGTTACCGTGATGGCAAGCACCATACCCATTCCTCGTTAGTATAGTGGTGAGTATCCCCGCCTGTCACGCGGGAGACCGGGGTTCGATTCCCCGACGGCGAGGCAATTGTTTTCTTTGTGCACCAAAGAAAACTCAGGAAAAAGGAATCCAAAGTCTTAAGTCTCCAGAGTCTCCAGAGTCTCCATGGAAATAAAGATGGAATTTTAAAAAGAGATCTACAAAAAAAGAAGCCATTAAGTCGTTGCACAGAGAGAACCCACACTTATCCTACCTCAGTTTCCTGAAGGTTTAAGCTGAAAAACTCTGTAGATATCCCCAATCCATGGAGCGAATAGGCCGAAACCACATGCCGAAAGGAGCCCGCTGAGATTGGCCAGGGGAAACAAACGTCCGTACGGGAGATGCCCACGGACAGAGCCTTATTTAATGGATTCCTGACATTAGTTTGCAGCAGAGCATAACGTAGACGTTCAGCGACTGATTTTGTCACCTGGGACCCTTTTTCCCAAAGTCATGAGTTAGAAAACTAAGGAAAAAGGAGGTAAAATCCTAGAGGGAGCGTAAGGAACCTTAAAGGTAGAAAGAAACCAAAGTCTTAAGTCTCCAGAGTCTCCATGGAAATAAAGATGGAATTTTAAAAAGAGATCTACAAAAAAAGAAGCCATTAAGTTGTTGCACAGAGAGAACCCACACTTATCCTACCTCAGTTTCCTGAAGGTTTAAGCTGAAAAACTCTGTAGATATCCCCAATCCATGGAGCGAATAGGCCGAAACCACATGCCGAAAGGAGCCCGCTGAGATTGGCCAGGGGAAACAAACGTCCGTACGGGAGATGCCCACGGACAGAGCCTTATTTAATGGATTCCTGACATTAGTTTGCAGCAGAGCATAACGTAGACGTTCAGCGACTGATTTTGTCACCTGGGACCCTTTTTCCCAAAGTCATGAGTTAGAAAATTAAGGAAAAAGGAGGTAAAATCCTAGAGGGAGCGTAAGGAACCTTAAAGGTAGAAAGAAACCAAAGTCTTAAGTCTCCAGAGACTCCATGGAAATAAAGATGGAAATTTAAAAAGAGATCTACAAAAAAAGAAGCCATTAAGTTGTTGCACCGAGAGAACCCACACTTATCCTACCTCAGTTTCCTTAAGGTTTAAACTGAAAAACTCTGTAGATATCCCCAATCCATGGAGCGAATATGCCGAAACCACATGCCGAAAGGAGCCCGCTGAGATTGGCCAGGGGAAACAAACGTCCGTACGGGAGATGCCCACGGCCAGAGCCTTATCCAATGGATTCCTGACATTAGTTTGCAGCACAGCATATACCAGAGTCAATAACTTGTAAAGTAGACGGTCAGCGACTGATTTCGTCACCTGGGACCCGTTTGCCCAAAGTCATGAGTTAGTTGCAGCTGAAATGCGGACTGCAGCTTTCCCTCAATCACTGGCGCTACAACAAGGCCCCGTGTAGCCCATGCCTAAGGCCTATGGCTTTTAGATTGCAAACTCTTCCAGGTGCCGTGTTATTTCCTATACTTTCTGATTCCTTCTCTTGTGGAATAAAGTTTTGAATACAGTTCCCAGTTCACAGTCAGCCCTAGCACTCGTGATGTCGCCTCTGACAAGGACAGAGAAAGAGACACCCTTCCCTTTCTCCACACTGCTATCAGTACCTATTCTAAGGACTGGGACACATGTGAGATCCCCACTGGTGTCGGCCGGGGCAGCCGACATGCGCAACATGGCCGGTTAGCTCAGCTGGTTAGAGCGTGGTGCTAATAACGCCAAGGTCGCGGGTTCGATCCCCGTACGGGCCAGTCCGTCTCCTCTTTTTTGACCGTACCAGTCTCAAACTCCTTTTTCTCCCTACTGCTTAGATCTGGTGGGTGGAAATTGCTGCTGTCTTCATTTAAGCAGGTTACCGTGATGGCAAGCACCATACCCATTCCTCGTTAGTATAGTGGTGAGTATCCCCGCCTGTCACGCGGGAGACCGGGGTTCGATTCCCCGACGGGGAGGCAATTGTTTTCTTTGTGCACCAAAGAAAACTCAGGAAAAAGGAATCCAAAGTCTTAAGTCTCCAGAGTCTCCAGAGTCTCCATGGAAATAAAGATGGAATTTTAAAAAGAGATCTACAAAAAAAGAAGCCATTAAGTCGTTGCACAGAGAGAATCCACACTTATCCTACCTCAGTTTCCTGAAGGTTTAAGCTGAAAAACTCTGTAGATTGGCCAGGGGAAACAAATGTCCGTACGGGAGATGCCCACGGACAGAGCCTTATTTAATGGATTCCTGACATTAGTTTGCAGCATAGCATAACGTAGACGTTCAGCGACTGATTTTGTCACCTGGGACCCTTTTTCCCAAAGTCATGAGTTAGAAAACTAAGGAAAAAGGAGGTAAAATCCTAGAGTGAGCGTAAGGAACCTTAAAGGTAGAAAGAAACCAAAGTCTTAAGTCTCCAGAGACTCCATGGAAATAAAGATGGAAATTTAAAAAGAGATCTACAAAAAAAGAAGCCATTAGGTTGTTGCACCGAGAGAACCCACACTTATCCTACCTCAGTTTCCTTAAGGTTTAAGCTAAAAAACTCTGTAGATATCCCCAATCCATGGAGCGAATAGGCCGAAACCACATGCCGAAAGGAGCCCGCTGAGATTGGCCAGGGGAAACAAACGTCCGTACGGGAGATGCCCACGGCCAGAGCCTTATCCAATGGATTCCTGACATTAGTTTGCAGCACAGCATATACCAGAGTCAATAACTT
The DNA here is from genome assembly GCF_029499605.1 of Hyla sarda. Lineage (NCBI taxonomy): Eukaryota > Metazoa > Chordata > Amphibia > Anura > Hylidae > Hyla > Hyla sarda. The sequence continues at coordinate 254,486 of NW_026608713.1, forward strand.
GTAAAGTAGACGGTCAGCGACTGATTTCGTCACCTGGGACCTGTGTGCCCAAAGTCATGAGTTAGTTGCAGCTGAAATGTGGACTGCAGCTTTCCCTCAATCACTGGCGCTACAACAAGGCCCCGTGTAGCCCATGCCTAAGGCCTATGGCTTTTAGATTGCAAACTCTTCCAGGTGCCGTGTTATTTCCTATACTTTCTGATTCCTTCTCTTGTGGAATAAAGTTTCGAATACAGTTCCCAGTTCACAGTCAGCCCTAGCACTCGTGATGTCGCCTCTGACAAGGACAGAGAAAGAGACACCCTTCCCTTTCTCCACACTGCTATCAGTACCTATTCTAAGGACTGGGACACATGTGAGATCCCCACTGGTGTCGGCCGGGGCAGCCAACATGCGCAACATGGCCGGTTAGCTCAGCTGGTTAGAGCGTGGTGCTAATAACGCCAAGGTCGCGGGTTCGATCCCCGTACGGGCCAGTCCGTCTCCTCTTTTTTGACCGTACCAGTCTCAAACTCCTTTTTCTCCCTACTGCCTAGATCTGGTGGGTGGAAATTGCTGCTGTCTTCATTTAAGCAGGTTACCGTGATGGCAAGCACCATACCCATTCCTCGTTAGTATAGTGGTGAGTATCCCCGCCTGTCACGCGGGAGACCGGGGTTCGATTCCCCGACGGGGAGGCAATTGTTTTCTTTGTGCACCAAAGAAAACTCAGGAAAAAGGAATCCAAAGTCTTAAGTCTCCAGAGTCTCCAGAGTCTCCATGGAAATAAAGATGGAATTTTAAAAAGAGATCTACAAAAAAAGAAGCCATTAAGTCGTTGCACAGAGAGAACCCACACTTATCCTACCTCAGTTTCCTGAAGGTTTAAGCTGAAAAACTCTGTAGATATCCCCAATCCATGGAGCGAATAGGCCGAAACCACATGCCGAAAGGAGCCCGCTGAGATTGGCCAGGGGAAACAAACGTCCGTACGGGAGATGCCCACGGACAGAGCCTTATTTAATGGATTCCTGACATTAGTTTGCAGCAGAGCATAACGTAGACGTTCAGCGACTGATTTTGTCACCTGGGACCCTTTTTCCCAAAGTCATGAGTTAGAAAACTAAGGAAAAAGGAGGTAAAATCCTAGAGGGAGCGTAAGGAACCTTAAAGGTAGAAAGAAACCAAAGTCTTAAGTCTCCAGAGTCTCCATGGAAATAAAGATGGAATTTTAAAAAGAGATCTACAAAAAAAGAAGCCATTAAGTTGTTGCACAGAGAGAACCCACACTTATCCTACCTCAATTTCCTGAAGGTTTAAGCTGAAAAACTCTGTAGATATCCCCAATCCATGGAGCGAATAGGCCGAAACCACATGCCGAAAGGAGCCCGCTGAGATTGGCCAGGGGAAACAAACGTCCGTACGGGAGATGCCCACGGACAGAGCCTTATTTAATGGATTCCTGACATTAGTTTGCAGCAGAGCATAACGTAGACGTTCAGCGACTGATTTTGTCACCTGGGACCCTTTTTCCCAAAGTCATGAGTTAGAAAACTAAGGAAAAAGGAGGTAAAATCCTAGAGGGAGCGTAAGGAACCTTAAAGGTAGAAAGAAACCAAAGTCTTAAGTCTCCAGAGACTCCATGGAAATAAAGATGGAAATTTAAAAAGAGATCTACAAAAAAAGAAGCCATTAAGTTGTTGCACCGAGAGAACCCACACTTATCCTACCTCAGTTTCCTTAAGGTTTAAGCTGAAAAACTCTGTAGATATCCCCAATCCATGGAGCGAATAGGCCGAAACCACATGCCGAAAGGAGCCCGCTGAGATTGGCCAGGGGAAACAAACGTCCGTACGGGAGATGCCCACGGCCAGAGCCTTATCCAATGGATTCCTGACATTAGTTTGCAGCACAGCATATACCAGAGTCAATAACTTGTAAAGTAGACGGTCAGCGACTGATTTCGTCACCTGGGACCCGTTTGCCCAAAGTCATGAGTTAGTTGCAGCTGAAATGCGGACTGCAGCTTTCACTCAATCACTGGTGCTACAACAAGGCCCCGTGTAGCCCATGCCTAAGGCCTATGGCTTTTAGATTGCAAACTCTTCCAGGTGCCGTGTTATTTCCTATACTTTCTGATTCCTTCTCTTGTGGAATAAAGTTTCGAATACAGTTCCCAGTTCACAGTCAGCCCTAGCACTCGTGATGTCGCCTCTGACAAGGACAGAGAAAGAGACACCCTTCCCTTTCTCCACACTGCTATCAGTACCTATTCTAAGGACTGGAACACATGTGAGATCCCCACTGGTGTCGGCCGGGGCAGCCGACATGCGCAACATGGCCGGTTAGCTCAGCTGGTTAGAGCGTGGTGCTAATAACGCCAAGGTCGCGGGTTCGATCCCCGTACGGGCCAGTCCGTCTCCTCTTTTTTGACCGTACCAGTCTCAAACTCCTTTTTCTCCCTACTGCTTAGATCTGGTGGGTGGAAATTGCTGCTGTCTTCATTTAAGCAGGTTACCGTGATGGCAAGCACCATACCCATTCCTCGTTAGTATAGTGGTGAGTATCCCCGCCTGTCACGCGGGAGACCGGGGTTCGATTCCCCGACGGGGAGGCAATTGTTTTCTTTGTGCACCAAAGAAAACTCAGGAAAAAGGAATCCAAAGTCTTAAGTCTCCAGAGTCTCCAGAGTCTCCATGGAAATAAAGATGGAATTTTAAAAAGAGATCTACAAAAAAAGAAGCCATTAAGTCGTTGCACAGAGAGAACCCACACTTATCCTACCTCAGTTTCCTGAAGGTTTAAGCTGAAAAACTCTGTAGATATCCCCAATCCATGGAGCGAATAGGCCGAAACCACATGCCAAAAGGAGCCCGCTGAGATTGGCCAGGGGAAACAAACGTCCGTACGGGAGATGCCCACGGACAGAGCCTTATTTAATGGATTCCTGACATTAGTTTGCAGCAGAGCATAACGTAGACGTTCAGCGACTGATTTTGTCACCTGGGACCCTTTTTCCCAAAGTCATGAGTTAGAAAACTAAGGAAAAAGGAGGTAAAATCCTAGAGGGAGCGTAAGGAACCTTAAAGGTAGAAAGAAACCAAAGTCTTAAGTCTCCAGAGTCTCCATGGAAATAAAGATGGAATTTTAAAAAGAGATCTACAAAAAAAGAAGCCATTAAGTTGTTGCACAGAGAGAACCCACACTTATCCTACCTCAGTTTCCTGAAGGTTTAAGCTGAAAAACTCTGTAGATATCCCCAATCCATGGAGCGAATAGGCCGAAACCACATGCCGAAAGGAGCCCGCTGAGATTGGCCAGGGGAAACAAACGTCCGTACGGGAGATGCCCACGGACAGAGCCTTATTTAATGGATTCCTGACATTAGTTTGCAGCAGAGCATAACGTAGACGTTCAGCGACTGATTTTGTCACCTGGGACCCTTTTTCCCAAAGTCATGAGTTAGAAAACTAAGGAAAAAGGAGGTAAAATCCTAGAGGGAGCGTAAGGAACCTTAAAGGTAGAAAGAAACCAAAGTCTTAAGTCTCCAGAGACTCCATGGAAATAAAGATGGAAATTTAAAAAGAGATCTACAAAAAAAGAAGCCATTAAGTTGTTGCACCGAGAGAACCCACACTTATCCTACCTCAGTTTCCTTAAGGTTTAAGCTGAAAAACTCTGTAGATATCCCCAATCCATGGAGCGAATAGGCCGAAACCACATGCCGAAAGGAGCCCACTGAGATTGGCCAGGGGAAACAAACGTCCGTACGGGAGATGCCCACGGCCAGAGCCTTATCCAATGGATTCCTGACATTAGTTTGCAGCACAGCATATACCAGAGTCAATAACTTGTAAAGTAGACGGTCAGCGACTGATTTCGTCACCTGGGACCCGTTTGCCCAAAGTCATGAGTTAGTTGCAGCTGAAATGCGGACTGCAGCTTTCCCTCAATCACTGGCGCTACAACAAGGCCCCGTGTAGCCCATGCCTAAGGCCTATGGCTTTTAGATTGCAAACTCTTCCAGGTGCCGTGTTATTTCCTATACTTTCTGATTCCTTCTCTTGTGGAATAAAGTTTCGAATACAGTTCCCAGTTCACAGTCAGCCCTAGCACTCGTGATGTCGCCTCTGACAAGGACAGAGAAAGAGACACCCTTCCCTTTCTCCACACTGCTATCAGTACCTATTCTAAGGACTGGGACACATGTGAGATCCCCACTGGTGTCGGCCGGGGCAGCCGCCATGCGCAACATGGCCGGTTAGCTCAGCTGGTTAGAGCGTGGTGCTAATAACGCCAAGGTCGCGGGTTCGATCCCCGTACGGGCCAGTCCGTCTCCTCTTTTTTGACCGTACCAGTCTCAAACTCCTTTCTCTCCCTACTGCCTAGATCTGGTGGGTGGAAATTGCTGCTGTCTTCATTTAAGCAGGTTACCGTGATGGCAAGCACCATACCCATTCCTCGTTAGTATAGTGGTGAGTATCCCCGCCTGTCACGCGGGAGACCGGGGTTCGATTCCCCGACGGGGAGGCAATTGTTTTCTTTGTGCACCAAAGAAAACTCAGGAAAAAGGAATCCAAAGTCTTAAGTCTCCAGAATCTCCAGAGTCTCTATGGAAATAAAGATGGAATTTTAAAAAGAGATCTACAAAAAAAGAAGCCATTAAGTCGTAGCACAGAGAGAACCCACACTTATCCTACCTCAGTTTCCTGAAGGTTTAAGCTGAAAAACTCTGTAGATATCCCCAATCCATGGAGCGAATAGGCCGAAACCACATGCCGAAAGGAGCCCGCTGAGATTGGCCAGGGGAAACAAACGTCCGTACGGGAGATGCCCACGGACAGAGCCTTATTTAATGGATTCCTGACATTAGTTTGCAGCAGAGCATAACGTAGACGTTCAGCGACTGATTTTGTCACCTGGGATCCTTTTTCCCAAAGTCATGAGTTAGAAAACTAAGGAAAAAGGAGGTAAAATCCTAGAGGGAGCGTAAGGAACCTTAAAGGTAGAAAGAAACCAAAGTCTTAAGTCTCCAGAGTCTCCATGGAAATAAAGATGGAATTTTAAAAAGAGATCTACAAAAAAAGAAGCCATTAAGTTGTTGCACAGAGAGAACCCACACTTATCCTACCTCAGTTTCCTTAAGGTTTAAGCTGAAAAACTCTGTAGATATCCCCAATCCATGGAGCGAATAGGCCGAAACCACATGCCGAAAGGAGCCCGCTGAGATTGGCCAGGGGAAACAAACGTCCGTACGGGAGATGCCCACGGCCAGAGCCTTATCCAATGGATTCCTGACATTAGTTTGCAGCACAGCATATACCAGAGTCAATAACTTGTAAAGTAGACGGTCAGCGACTGATTTCGTCACCTGGGACCCGTTTGCCCAAAGTCATGAGTTAGTTGCAGCTGAAATGCGGACTCTAGCTTTCCCTCAATCACTGGCGCTACAACAAGGCCCCGTGTAGCCCATGCCTAAGGCCTATGGCTTTTAGATTGCAAACTCTTCCAGGTGCCGTGTTATTTCCTATACTTTCTGATTCCTTCTCTTGTGGAATAAAGTTTCGAATACAGTTCCCAGTTCCCAGTCAGCCCTAGCACTCGTGATGTCGCCTCTGACAAGGACAGAGAAAGAGACACCCTTCCCTTTCTCCACACTGCTATCAGTACCTATTCTAAGGACTGGGACACATGTGAGATCCCCACTGGTGTCGGCCGGGGCAGCCGACATGCGCAACTTGGCCGGTTAGCTCAGCTGGTTAGAGCGTGGTGCTAATAACGCCAAGGTCGCGGGTTCGATCCCCGTACGGGCCAGTCCGTCTCCTCTTTTTTGACCGTACCAGTCTCAAACTCCTTTTTCTCCCTACTGCCTAGATCTGGTGGGTGGAAATTGCTGCTGTCTTCATTTAAGCAGGTTACCGTGATGGCAAGCACCATACCCATTCCTCGTTAGTATAGTGGTGAGTATCCCCGCCTGTCACGCGGGAGACCGGGGTTCGATTCCCCGACGGGGAGGCAATTATTTTCTTTGTGCACCAAAGAAAACTCAGGAAAAAGGAATCCAAAGTCTTAAGTCTCCAGAGTCTCCATGGAAATAAAGATGGAATTTTAAAAAGAGATCTACAAAAAAAGAAGCCATTAAGTCGTTGCACAGAGAGAACCCACACTTATCCTACCTCAGTTTCCTGAAGGTTTAAGCTGAAAAACTCTGTAGATATCCCCAATCCATGGAGCGAATAGGCCGAAACCACATGCCGAAAGGAGCCCGCTGAGATTGGCCAGGGGAAACAAACGTCCGTACGGGAGATGCCCACGGACAGAGCCTTATTTAATGGATTCCTGACATTAGTTTGCAGCAGAACATAACGTAGACGTTCAGCGACTGATTTTGTCACCTGGGACCCTTTTTCCCAAAGTCATGAGTTAGAAAACTAAGGAAAAAGGAGGTAAAATCCTAGAGGGAGCGTAAGGAACCTTAAAGGTAGAAAGAAACCAAAGTCTTAAGTCTCCAGAGACTCCATGGAAATAAAGATGGAAATTTAAAAAGAGATCTACAAAAAAAGAAGCCATTAAGTCGTTGCACCGAGAGAACCCACACTTATCCTACCTCAGTTTCCTTAAGGTTTAAGTACCTATAGGTACTGCTATCAGTACCTATTCTAAGGACTGGGACACATGTGAGATCCCCACTGGTGTCGGCCGGGGCAGCCAACATGCGCAACATGGTCGGTTAGCTCAGCTGGTTAGAGCGTGGTGCTAATAACGCCAAGGTCGCGGGTTCGATCCCCGTATGGGCCAGTCCGTCTCCTCTTTTTTGACCGTACCAGTCTCAAACTCCTTTTTCTCCCTACTGCCTAGATCTGGTGGGTGGAAATTGCTGCTGTCTTCATTTAAGCAGGTTACCGTGATGGCAAGCACCATACCCATTCCTCGTTAGTATAGTGGTGAGTATCCCCGCCTGTCACGCGGGAGACCGGGGTTCGATTCCCCGACGGGGAGGCAATTGTTTTCTTTGTGCACCAAAGAAAACTCAGGAAAAAGGAATCCAAAGTCTTAAGTCTCCAGAGTCTCCAGAGTCTCCATGGAAATAAAGATGGAATTTTAAAAAGAGATCTACAAAAAAAGAAGCCATGAAGTCGTTGCACAGAGAGAACCCACACTTATCCTACCTCAGTTTCCTGAAGGTTTAAGCTGAAAAACTCTGTAGATATCCCCAATCCATGGAGCGAATAGGCCGAAACCACATGCCGAAAGGAGCCCGCTGAGATTGGCCAGGGGAAACAAACGTCCGTACGGGAGATGCCCACGGACAGAGCCTTATTTAATGGATTCCTGACATTAGTTTGCAGCAGAGCATAACGTAGACGTTCAGCGACTGATTTTGTCACCTGGGACCCTTTTTCCCAAAGTCATGAGTCTCCATGGAAATAAAGATGGAATTTTAAAAAGAGATCTACAAAAAAAGAAGCCATTAAGTCGTTGCACAGAGAGAACCCACACTTATCCTACCTCAGTTTCCTGAAGGTTTAAGCTGAAAAACTCTGTAGATATCCCCAATCCATGGAGCGAATAGGCCGAAACCACATGCCGAAAGGAGCCCGCTGAGATTGGCCAGGGGAAACAAACGTCCGTACGGGAGATGCCCACGGACAGAGCCTTATTTAATGGATTCCTGACATTAGTTTGCAGCAGAACATAACGTAGACGTTCAGCGACTGATTTTGTCACCTGGGACCCTTTTTCCCAAAGTCATGAGTTAGAAAACTAAGGAAAAAGGAGGTAAAATCCTAGAGGGAGCGTAAGGAACCTTAAAGGTAGAAAGAAACCAAAGTCTTAAGTCTCCAGAGACTCCATGGAAATAAAGATGGAAATTTAAAAAGAGATCTACAAAAAAAGAAGCCATTAAGTCGTTGCACCGAGAGAACCCACACTTATCCTACCTCAGTTTCCTTAAGGTTTAAGTACCTATAGGTACTGCTATCAGTACCTATTCTAAGGACTGGGACACATGTGAGATCCCCACTGGTGTCGGCCGGGGCAGCCAACATGCGCAACATGGTCGGTTAGCTCAGCTGGTTAGAGCGTGGTGCTAATAACGCCAAGGTCGCGGGTTCGATCCCCGTATGGGCCAGTCCGTCTCCTCTTTTTTGACCGTACCAGTCTCAAACTCCTTTTTCTCCCTACTGCCTAGATCTGGTGGGTGGAAATTGCTGCTGTCTTCATTTAAGCAGGTTACCGTGATGGCAAGCACCATACCCATTCCTCGTTAGTATAGTGGTGAGTATCCCCGCCTGTCACGCGGGAGACCGGGGTTCGATTCCCCGACGGGGAGGCAATTGTTTTCTTTGTGCACCAAAGAAAACTCAGGAAAAAGGAATCCAAAGTCTTAAGTCTCCAGAGTCTCCAGAGTCTCCATGGAAATAAAGATGGAATTTTAAAAAGAGATCTACAAAAAAAGAAGCCATTAAGTCGTTGCACAGAGAGAACCCACACTTATCCTACCTCAGTTTCCTGAAGGTTTAAGCTGAAAAACTCTGTAGATATCCCCAATCCATGGAGCGAATAGGCCGAAACCACATGCCGAAAGGAGCCCGCTGAGATTGGCCAGGGGAAACAAACGTCCGTACGGGAGATGCCCACGGACAGAGCCTTATTTAATGGATTCCTGACATTAGTTTGCAGCAGAGCATAACGTAGACGTTCAGCGACTGATTTTGTCACCTGGGACCCTTTTTCCCAAAGTCATGAGTCTCCATGGAAATAAAGATGGAATTTTAAAAAGAGATCTACAAAAAAAGAAGCCATTAAGTCGTTGCACAGAGAGAACCCACACTTATCCTACCTCAGTTTCCTGAAGGTTTAAGCTGAAAAACTCTGTAGATATCCCCAATCCATGGAGCGAATAGGCCGAAACCACATGCCGAAAGGAGCCCGCTGAGATTGGCCAGGGGAAACAAACGTCCGTACGGGAGATGCCCACGGACAGAGCCTTATTTAATGGATTCCTGACATTAGTTTGCAGCAGAACATAACGTAGACGTTCAGCGACTGATTTTGTCACCTGGGACCCTTTTTCCCAAAGTCATGAGTTAGAAAACTAAGGAAAAAGGAGGTAAAATCCTAGAGGGAGCGTAAGGAACCTTAAAGGTAGAAAGAAACCAAAGTCTTAAGTCTCCAGAGACTCCATGGAAATAAAGATGGAAATTTAAAAAGAGATCTACAAAAAAAGAAGCCATTAAGTCGTTGCACCGAGAGAACCCACACTTATCCTACCTCAGTTTCCTTAAGGTTTAAGTACCTATAGGTACTGCTATCAGTACCTATTCTAAGGACTGGGACACATGTGAGATCCCCACTGGTGTCGGCCGGGGCAGCCAACATGCGCAACATGGTCGGTTAGCTCAGCTGGTTAGAGCGTGGTGCTAATAACGCCAAGGTCGCGGGTTCGATCCCCGTATGGGCCAGTCCGTCTCCTCTTTTTTGACCGTACCAGTCTCAAACTCCTTTTTCTCCCTACTGCCTAGATCTGGTGGGTGGAAATTGCTGCTGTCTTCATTTAAGCAGGTTACCGTGATGGCAAGCACCATACCCATTCCTCGTTAGTATAGTGGTGAGTATCCCCGCCTGTCACGCGGGAGACCGGGGTTCGATTCCCCGACGGGGAGGCAATTGTTTTCTTTGTGCACCAAAGAAAACTCAGGAAAAAGGAATCCAAAGTCTTAAGTCTCCAGAGTCTCCAGAGTCTCCATGGAAATAAAGATGGAATTTTAAAAAGAGATCTACAAAAAAAGAAGCCATTAAGTCGTTGCACAGAGAGAACCCACACTTATCCTACCTCAGTTTCCTGAAGGTTTAAGCTGAAAAACTCTGTAGATATCCCCAATCCATGGAGCGAATAGGCCTAAACCACATGCCGAAAGGAGCCCGCTGAGATTGGCCAGGGGAAACAAACGTCCGTACGGGAGATGCCCACGGACAGAGCCTTATTTAATGGATTCCTGACATTAGTTTGCAGCAGAGCATAACGTAGACGTTCAGCGACTGATTTTGTCACCTGGGACCCTTTTTCCCAAAGTCATGAGTTAGAAAACTAAGGAAAAAGGAGGTAAAATCCTAGAGGGAGCGTAAGGAACCTTAAAGGTAGAAAGAAACCAAAGTCTTAAGTCTCCAGAGACTCCATGGAAATAAAGATGGAAATTTAAAAAGAGATCTACAAAAAAAGAAGCCATTAAGTCGTTGCACCGAGAGAACCCACACTTATCCTACCTCAGTTTCCTTAAGGTTTAAGCTGAAAAACTCTGTAGATATCCCCAATCCATGGAGCGAATAGGCCGAAACCACATGCCGAAAGGAGCCCGCTGAGATTGGCCAGGGGAAACAAACGTCCGTACGGGAGATGCCCACGGCCAGAGCCTTATCCAATGGATTCCTGACATTAGTTTGCAGCACAGCATATACCAGAGTCAATAACTTGTAAAGTAGACGGTCAGCGACTGATTTCGTCACCTGGGACCCGTTTGCCCAAAGTCATGAGTTAGTTGCAGCTGAAATGCGGACTCTAGCTTTCCCTCAATCACTGGCGCTACAACAAGGCCCCGTGTAGCCCATGCCTAAGGCCTATGGCTTTTAGATTGCAAACTCTTCCAGGTGCCGTGTTATTTCCTATACTTTCTGATTCCTTCTCTTGTGGAATAAAGTTTCGAATACAGTTCCCAGTTCCCAGTCAGCCCTAGCACTCGTGATGTCGCCTCTGACAAGGACAGAGAAAGAGACACCCTTCCCTTTCTCCACACTGCTATCAGTACCTATTCTAAGGACTGGGACACATGTGAGATCCCCACTGGTGTCGGCCGGGGCAGCTGACATGCGCAACTTGGCCGGTTAGCTCAGCTGGTTAGAGCGTGGTGCTAATAACGCCAAGGTCGCGGGTTCGATCCCCGTACGGGCCAGTCCGTCTCCTCTTTTTTGACCGTACCAGTCTCAAACTCCTTTTTCTCCCTACTGCCTAGATCTGGTGGGTGGAAATTGCTGCTGTCTTCATTTAAGCAGGTTACCGTGATGGCAAGCACCATACCCATTCCTCGTTAGTATAGTGGTGAGTATCCCCGCCTGTCACGCGGGAGACCGGGGTTCGATTCCCCGACGGGGAGGCAATTATTTTCTTTGTGCACCAAAGAAAACTCAGGAAAAAGGAATCCAAAGTCTTAAGTCTCCAGAGTCTCCATGGAAATAAAGATGGAATTTTAAAAAGAGATCTACAAAAAAAGAAGCCATTAAGTCGTTGCACAGAGAGAACCCACACTTATCCTACCTCAGTTTCCTGAAGGTTTAAGCTGAAAAACTCTGTAGATATCCCCAATCCATGGAGCGAATAGGCCGAAACCACATGCCGAAAGGAGCCCGCTGAGATTGGCCAGGGGAAACAAACGTCCGTACGGGAGATGCCCACGGACAGAGCCTTATTTAATGGATTCCTGACATTAGTTTGCAGCAGAACATAACGTAGACGTTCAGCGACTGATTTTGTCACCTGGGACCCTTTTTCCCAAAGTCATGAGTTAGAAAACTAAGGAAAAAGGAGGTAAAATCCTAGAGGGAGCGTAAGGAACCTTAAAGGTAGAAAGAAACCAAAGTCTTAAGTCTCCAGAGACTCCATGGAAATAAAGATGGAAATTTAAAAAGAGATCTACAAAAAAAGAAGCCATTAAGTCGTTGCACCGAGAGAACCCACACTTATCCTACCTCAGTTTCCTTAAGGTTTAAGTACCTATAGGTACTGCTATCAGTACCTATTCTAAGGACTGGGACACATGTGAGATCCCCACTGGTGTCGGCCGGGGCAGCCAACATGCGCAACATGGTCGGTTAGCTCGGCTGGTTAGAGCGTGGTGCTAATAACGCCAAGGTCGCGGGTTCGATCCCCGTATGGGCCAGTCCGTCTCCTCTTTTTTGACCGTACCAGTCTCAAACTCCTTTTTCTCCCTACTGCCTAGATCTGGTGGGTGGAAATTGCTGCTGTCTTCATTTAAGCAGGTTACCGTGATGGCAAGCACCATACCCATTCCTCGTTAGTATAGTGGTGAGTATCCCCGCCTGTCACGCGGGAGACCGGGGTTCGATTCCCCGACGGGGAGGCAATTGTTTTCTTTGTGCACCAAAGAAAACTCAGGAAAAAGGAATCCAAAGTCTTAAGTCTCCAGAGTCTCCATGGAAATAAAGATGGAATTTTAAAAAGAGATCTACAAAAAAAGAAGCCATTAAGTCGTTGCACAGAGAGAACCCACACTTATCCTACCTCAGTTTCCTGAAGGTTTAAGCTGAAAAACTCTGTAGATATCCCCAATCCATGGAGCGAATAGGCCGAAACCACATGCCGAAAGGAGCCCGCTGAGATTGGCCAGGGGAAACAAACGTCCGTACGGGAGATGCCCACGGACAGAGCCTTATTTAATGGATTCCTGACATTAGTTTGCAGCAGAGCATAACGTAGACGTTCAGCGACTGATTTTGTCACCTGGGACCCTTTTTCCCAAAGTCATGAGTCTCCATGGAAATAAAGATGGAATTTTAAAAAGAGATCTACAAAAAAAGAAGCCATTAAGTCGTTGCACAGAGAGAACCCACACTTATCCTACCTCAGTTTCCTGAAGGTTTAAGCTGAAAAACTCTGTAGATATCCCCAATCCATGGAGCGAATAGGCCGAAACCACATGCCGAAAGGAGCCCGCTGAGATTGGCCAGGGGAAACAAACGTCCGTACGGGAGATGCCCACGGACAGAGCCTTATTTAATGGATTCCTGACATTAGTTTGCAGCAGAGCATAACGTAGACGTTCAGCGACTGATTTTGTCACCTGGGACCCTTTTTCCCAAAGTCATGAGTTAGAAAACTAAGGAAAAAGGAGGTAAAATCCTAGAGGGAGCGTAAGGAACCTTAAAGGTAGAAAGAAACCAAAGTCTTAAGTCTCCAGAGACTCCATGGAAATAAAGATGGAAATTTAAAAAGAGATCTACAAAAAAAGAAGCCATTAAGTCGTTGCACCGAGAGAACCCACACTTATCCTACCTCAGTTTCCTTAAGGTTTAAGCTGAAAAACTCTGTAGATATCCCCAATCCATGGAGCGAATAGGCCGAAACCACATGCCGAAAGGAGCCCGCTGAGATTGGCCAGGGGAAACAAACGTCCGTACGGGAGATGCCCACGGCCAGAGCCTTATCCAATGGATTCCTGACATTAGTTTGCAGCACAGCATATACCAGAGTCAATAACTTGTAAAGTAGACGGTCAGCGACTGATTTCGTCACCTGGGACCCGTTTGCCCAAAGTCATGAGTTAGTTGCAGCTGAAATGCGGACTCTAGCTTTCCCTCAATCACTGGCGCTACAACAAGGCCCCGTGTAGCCCATGCCTAAGGCCTATGGCTTTTAGATTGCAAACTCTTCCAGGTGCCGTGTTATTTCCTATACTTTCTGATTCCTTCTCTTGTGGAATAAAGTTTCGAATACAGTTCCCAGTTCACAGTCAGCCCTAGCACTCGTGATGTCGCCTCTGACAAGGACAGAGAAAGAGACACCCTTCCCTTTCTCCACACTGCTATCAGTACCTATTCTAAGGACTGGGACACATGTGAGATCCCCACTGGTGTCGGCCGGGGCAGCCGACATGCGCAACTTGGCCGGTTAGCTCAGCTGGTTAGAGCGTGGTGCTAATAACGCCAAGGTCGCGGGTTCGATCCCCGTACGGGCCAGTCCGTCTCCTCTTTTTTGACCGTACCAGTCTCAAACTCCTTTCTCTCCCTACTGCCTAGATCTGGTGGGTGGAAATTGCTGCTGTCTTCATTTAAGCAGGTTACCGTGATGGCAAGCACCATACCCGTTCCTCGTTAGTATAGTGGTGAGTATCCCCGCCTGTCACGCGGGAGACCGGGGTTCGATTCCCCGACGGGGAGGCAATTGTTTTCTTTGTGCACCAAAGAAAACTCAGGAAAAAGGAATCCAAAGTCTTAAGTCTCCAGAATCTCCAGAGTCTCTATGGAAATAAAGATGGAATTTTAAAAAGAGATCTACAAAAAAAGAAGCCATTAAGTCGTAGCACAGAGAGAACCCACACTTATCCTACCTCAGTTTCCTGAAGGTTTAAGCTGAAAAACTCTGTAGATATCCCCAATCCATGGAGCGAATAGGCCGAAACCACATGCCGAAAGGAGCCCGCTGAGATTGGCCAGGGGAAACAAACGTCCGTACGGGAGATGCCCACGGACAGAGCCTTATTTAATGGATTCCTGACATTAGTTTGCAGCAGAGCATAACGTAGACGTTCAGCGACTGATTTTGTCACCTGGGATCCTTTTTCCCAAAGTCATGAGTTAGAAAACTAAGGAAAAAGGAGGTAAAATCCTAGAGGGAGCGTAAGGAACCTTAAAGGTAGAAAGAAACCAAAGTCTTAAGTCTCCAGAGTCTCCATGGAAATAAAGATGGAATTTTAAAAAGAGATCTACAAAAAAAGAAGCCATTAAGTTGTTGCACAGAGAGAACCCACACTTATCCTACCTCAGTTTCCTTAAGGTTTAAGCTGAAAAACTCTGTAGATATCCCCAATCCATGGAGCGAATAGGCCGAAACCACATGCCGAAAGGAGCCCGCTGAGATTGGCCAGGGGAAACAAACGTCCGTACGGGAGATGCCCACGGCCAGAGCCTTATCCAATGGATTCCTGACATTAGTTTGCAGCACAGCATATACCAGAGTCAATAACTTGTAAAGTAGACGGTCAGCGACTGATTTCGTCACCTGGGACCCGTTTGCCCAAAGTCATGAGTTAGTTGCAGCTGAAATGCGGACTCTAGCTTTCCCTCAATCACTGGCGCTACAACAAGGCCCCGTGTAGCCCATGCCTAAGGCCTATGGCTTTTAGATTGCAAACTCTTCCAGGTGCCGTGTTATTTCCTATACTTTCTGATTCCTTCTCTTGTGGAATAAAGTTTCGAATACAGTTCCCAGTTCCCAGTCAGCCCTAGCACTCGTGATGTCGCCTCTGACAAGGACAGAGAAAGAGACACCCTTCCCTTTCTCCACACTGCTATCAGTACCTATTCTAAGGACTGGGACACATGTGAGACCCCCACTGGTGTCGGCCGGGGCAGCCGACATGCGCAACTTGGCCGGTTAGCTCAGCTGGTTAGAGCGTGGTGCTAATAACGCCAAGGTCGCGGGTTCGATCCCCGTACGGGCCAGTCCGTCTCCTCTTTTTTGACCGTACCAGTCTCAAACTCCTTTTTCTCCCTACTGCCTAGATCTGGTGGGTGGAAATTGCTGCTGTCTTCATTTAAGCAGGTTACCGTGATGGCAAGCACCATACCCATTCCTCGTTAGTATAGTGGTGAGTATCCCCGCCTGTCACGCGGGAGACCGGGGTTCGATTCCCCGACGGGGAGGCAATTATTTTCTTTGTGCACCAAAGAAAACTCAGGAAAAAGGAATCCAAAGTCTTAAGTCTCCAGAGTCTCCATGGAAATAAAGATGGAATTTTAAAAAGAGATCTACAAAAAAAGAAGCCATTAAGTCGTTGCACAGAGAGAACCCACACTTATCCTACCTCAGTTTCCTGAAGGTTTAAGCTGAAAAACTCTGTAGATATCCCCAATCCATGGAGCGAATAGGCCGAAACCACATGCCGAAAGGAGCCCGCTGAGATTGGCCAGGGGAAACAAACGTCCGTACGGGAGATGCCCACGGACAGAGCCTTATTTAATGCATTCCTGACATTAGTTTGCAGCAGAACATAACGTAGACGTTCAGCGACTGATTTTGTCACCTGGGACCCTTTTTCCCAAAGTCATGAGTTAGAAAACTAAGGAAAAAGGAGGTAAAATCCTAGAGGGAGCGTAAGGAACCTTAAAGGTAGAAAGAAACCAAAGTCTTAAGTCTCCAGAGACTCCATGGAAATAAAGATGGAAATTTAAAAAGAGATCTACAAAAAAAGAAGCCATTAAGTCGTTGCACCGAGAGAACCCACACTTATCCTACCTCAGTTTCCTTAAGGTTTAAGTACCTATAGGTACTGCTATCAGTACCTATTCTAAGGACTGGGACACATGTGAGATCCCCACTGGTGTCGGCCGGGGCAGCCAACATGCGCAACATGGTCGGTTAGCTCAGCTGGTTAGAGCGTGGTGCTAATAACGCCAAGGTCGCGGGTTCGATCCCCGTATGGGCCAGTCCGTCTCCTCTTTTTTGACCGTACCAGTCTCAAACTCCTTTTTCTCCCTACTGCCTAGATCTGGTGGGTGGAAATTGCTGCTGTCTTCATTTAAGCAGGTTACCGTGATGGCAAGCACCATACCCATTCCTCGTTAGTATAGTGGTGAGTATCCCCGCCTGTCACGCGGGAGACCGGGGTTCGATTCCCCGACGGGGAGGCAATTGTTTTCTTTGTGCACCAAAGAAAACTCAGGAAAAAGGAATCCAAAGTCTTAAGTCTCCAGAGTCTCCAGAGTCTCCATGGAAATAAAGATGGAATTTTAAAAAGAGATCTACAAAAAAAGAAGCCATTAAGTCGTTGCACAGAGAGAACCCACACTTATCCTACCTCAGTTTCCTGAAGGTTTAAGCTGAAAAACTCTGTAGATATCCCCAATCCATGGAGCGAATAGGCCGAAACCACATGCCGAAAGGAGCCCGCTGAGATTGGCCAGGGGAAACAAACGTCCGTACGGGAGATGCCCACGGACAGAGCCTTATTTAATGGATTCCTGACATTAGTTTGCAGCAGAGCATAACGTAGACGTTCAGCGACTGATTTTGTCACCTGGGACCCTTTTTCCCAAAGTCATGAGTCTCCATGGAAATAAAGATGGAATTTTAAAAAGAGATCTACAAAAAAAGAAGCCATTAAGTCGTTGCACAGAGAGAACCCACACTTATCCTACCTCAGTTTCCTGAAGGTTTAAGCTGAAAAACTCTGTAGATATCCCCAATCCATGGAGCGAATAGGCCGAAACCACATGCCGAAAGGAGCCCGCTGAGATTGGCCAGGGGAAACAAACGTCCGTACGGGAGATGCCCACGGACAGAGCCTTATTTAATGGATTCCTGACATTAGTTTGCAGCAGAACATAACGTAGACGTTCAGCGACTGATTTTGTCACCTGGGACCCTTTTTCCCAAAGTCATGAGTCTCCATGGAAATAAAGATGGAATTTTAAAAAGAGATCTACAAAAAAAGAAGCCATTAAGTCGTTGCACAGAGAGAACCCACACTTATCCTACCTCAGTTTCCTGAAGGTTTAAGCTGAAAAACTCTGTAGATATCCCCAATCCATGGAGCGAATAGGCCGAAACCACATGCCGAAAGGAGCCCGCTGAGATTGGCCAGGGGAAACAAACGTCCGTACGGGAGATGCCCACGGACAGAGCCTTATTTAATGGATTCCTGACATTAGTTTGCAGCAGAACATAACGTAGACGTTCAGCGACTGATTTTGTCACCTGGGACCCTTTTTCCCAAAGTCATGAGTTAGAAAACTAAGGAAAAAGGAGGTAAAATCCTAGAGGGAGCGTAAGGAACCTTAAAGGTAGAAAGAAACCAAAGTCTTAAGTCTCCAGAGACTCCATGGAAATAAAGATGGAAATTTAAAAAGAGATCTACAAAAAAAGAAGCCATTAAGTCGTTGCACCGAGAGAACCCACACTTATCCTACCTCAGTTTCCTTAAGGTTTAAGTACCTATAGGTACTGCTATCAGTACCTATTCTAAGGACTGGGACACATGTGAGATCCCCACTGGTGTCGGCCGGGGCAGCCAACATGCGCAACATGGTCGGTTAGCTCAGCTGGTTAGAGCGTGGTGCTAATAACGCCAAGGTCGCGGGTTCGATCCCCGTATGGGCCAGTCCGTCTCCTCTTTTTTGACCGTACCAGTCTCAAACTCCTTTTTCTCCCTACTGCCTAGATCTGGTGGGTGGAAATTGCTGCTGTCTTCATTTAAGCAGGTTACCGTGATGGCAAGCACCATACCCATTCCTCGTTAGTATAGTGGTGAGTATCCCCGCCTGTCACGCGGGAGACCGGGGTTCGATTCCCCGACGGGGAGGCAATTGTTTTCTTTGTGCACCAAAGAAAACTCAGGAAAAAGGAATCCAAAGTCTTAAGTCTCCAGAGTCTCCAGAGTCTCCATGGAAATAAAGATGGAATTTTAAAAAGAGATCTACAAAAAAAGAAGCCATTAAGTCGTTGCACAGAGAGAACCCACACTTATCCTACCTCAGTTTCCTGAAGGTTTAAGCTGAAAAACTCTGTAGATATCCCCAATCCATGGAGCGAATAGGCCGAAACCACATGCCGAAAGGAGCCCGCTGAGATTGGCCAGGGGAAACAAACGTCCGTACGGGAGATGCCCACGGACAGAGCCTTATTTAATGGATTCCTGACATTAGTTTGCAGCAGAGCATAACGTAGACGTTCAGCGACTGATTTTGTCACCTGGGACCCTTTTTCCCAAAGTCATGAGTCTCCATGGAAATAAAGATGGAATTTTAAAAAGAGATCTACAAAAAAAGAAGCCATTAAGTCGTTGCACAGAGAGAACCCACACTTATCCTACCTCAGTTTCCTGAAGGTTTAAGCTGAAAAACTCTGTAGATATCCCCAATCCATGGAGCGAATAGGCCGAAACCACATGCCGAAAGGAGCCCGCTGAGATTGGCCAGGGGAAACAAACGTCCGTACGGGAGATGCCCACGGACAGAGCCTTATTTAATGGATTCCTGACATTAGTTTGCAGCAGAACATAACGTAGACGTTCAGCGACTGATTTTGTCACCTGGGACCCTTTTTCCCAAAGTCATGAGTCTCCATGGAAATAAAGATGGAATTTTAAAAAGAGATCTACAAAAAAAGAAGCCATTAAGTCGTTGCACAGAGAGAACCCACACTTATCCTACCTCAGTTTCCTGAAGGTTTAAGCTGAAAAACTCTGTAGATATCCCCAATCCATGGAGCGAATAGGCCGAAACCACATGCCGAAAGGAGCCCGCTGAGATTGGCCAGGGGAAACAAACGTCCGTACGGGAGATGCCCACGGACAGAGCCTTATTTAATGGATTCCTGACATTAGTTTGCAGCAGAACATAACGTAGACGTTCAGCGACTGATTTTGTCACCTGGGACCCTTTTTCCCAAAGTCATGAGTTAGAAAACTAAGGAAAAAGGAGGTAAAATCCTAGAGGGAGCGTAAGGAACCTTAAAGGTAGAAAGAAACCAAAGTCTTAAGTCTCCAGAGACTCCATGGAAATAAAGATGGAAATTTAAAAAGAGATCTACAAAAAAAGAAGCCATTAAGTCGTTGCACCGAGAGAACCCACACTTATCCTACCTCAGTTTCCTTAAGGTTTAAGTACCTATAGGTACTGCTATCAGTACCTATTCTAAGGACTGGGACACATGTGAGATCCCCACTGGTGTCGGCCGGGGCAGCCAACATGCGCAACATGGTCGGTTAGCTCAGCTGGTTAGAGCGTGGTGCTAATAACGCCAAGGTCGCGGGTTCGATCCCCGTATGGGCCAGTCCGTCTCCTCTTTTTTGACCGTACCAGTCTCAAACTCCTTTTTCTCCCTACTGCCTAGATCTGGTGGGTGGAAATTGCTGCTGTCTTCATTTAAGCAGGTTACCGTGATGGCAAGCACCATACCCATTCCTCGTTAGTATAGTGGTGAGTATCCCCGCCTGTCACGCGGGAGACCGGGGTTCGATTCCCCGACGGGGAGGCAATTGTTTTCTTTGTGCACCAAAGAAAACTCAGGAAAAAGGAATCCAAAGTCTTAAGTCTCCAGAGTCTCCAGAGTCTCCATGGAAATAAAGATGGAATTTTAAAAAGAGATCTACAAAAAAAGAAGCCATTAAGTCGTTGCACAGAGAGAACCCACACTTATCCTACCTCAGTTTCCTGAAGGTTTAAGCTGAAAAACTCTGTAGATATCCCCAATCCATGGAGCGAATAGGCCGAAACCACATGCCGAAAGGAGCCCGCTGAGATTGGCCAGGGGAAACAAACGTCCGTACGGGAGATGCCCACGGACAGAGCCTTATTTAATGGATTCCTGACATTAGTTTGCAGCAGAGCATAACGTAGACGTTCAGCGACTGATTTTGTCACCTGGGACCCTTTTTCCCAAAGTCATGAGTCTCCATGGAAATAAAGATGGAATTTTAAAAAGAGATCTACAAAAAAAGAAGCCATTAAGTCGTTGCACAGAGAGAACCCACACTTATCCTACCTCAGTTTCCTGAAGGTTTAAGCTGAAAAACTCTGTAGATATCCCCAATCCATGGAGCGAATAGGCCGAAACCACATGCCGAAAGGAGCCCGCTGAGATTGGCCAGGGGAAACAAACGTCCGTACGGGAGATGCCCACGGACAGAGCCTTATTTAATGGATTCCTGACATTAGTTTGCAGCAGAACATAACGTAGACGTTCAGCGACTGATTTTGTCACCTGGGACCCTTTTTCCCAAAGTCATGAGTCTCCATGGAAATAAAGATGGAATTTTAAAAAGAGATCTACAAAAAAAGAAGCCATTAAGTCGTTGCACAGAGAGAACCCACACTTATCCTACCTCAGTTTCCTGAAGGTTTAAGCTGAAAAACTCTGTAGATATCCCCAATCCATGGAGCGAATAGGCCGAAACCACATGCCGAAAGGAGCCCGCTGAGATTGGCCAGGGGAAACAAACGTCCGTACGGGAGATGCCCACGGACAGAGCCTTATTTAATGGATTCCTGACATTAGTTTGCAGCAGAACATAACGTAGACGTTCAGCGACTGATTTTGTCACCTGGGACCCTTTTTCCCAAAGTCATGAGTTAGAAAACTAAGGAAAAAGGAGGTAAAATCCTAGAGGGAGCGTAAGGAACCTTAAAGGTAGAAAGAAACCAAAGTCTTAAGTCTCCAGAGACTCCATGGAAATAAAGATGGAAATTTAAAAAGAGATCTACAAAAAAAGAAGCCATTAAGTCGTTGCACCGAGAGAACCCACACTTATCCTACCTCAGTTTCCTTAAGGTTTAAGTACCTATAGGTACTGCTATCAGTACCTATTCTAAGGACTGGGACACATGTGAGATCCCCACTGGTGTCGGCCGGGGCAGCCAACATGCGCAACATGGTCGGTTAGCTCAGCTGGTTAGAGCGTGGTGCTAATAACGCCAAGGTCGCGGGTTCGATCCCCGTATGGGCCAGTCCGTCTCCTCTTTTTTGACCGTACCAGTCTCAAACTCCTTTTTCTCCCTACTGCCTAGATCTGGTGGGTGGAAATTGCTGCTGTCTTCATTTAAGCAGGTTACCGTGATGGCAAGCACCATACCCATTCCTCGTTAGTATAGTGGTGAGTATCCCCGCCTGTCACGCGGGAGACCGGGGTTCGATTCCCCGACGGGGAGGCAATTGTTTTCTTTGTGCACCAAAGAAAACTCAGGAAAAAGGAATCCAAAGTCTTAAGTCTCCAGAGTCTCCAGAGTCTCCATGGAAATAAAGATGGAATTTTAAAAAGAGATCTACAAAAAAAGAAGCCATTAAGTCGTTGCACAGAGAGAACCCACACTTATCCTACCTCAGTTTCCTGAAGGTTTAAGCTGAAAAACTCTGTAGATATCCCCAATCCATGGAGCGAATAGGCCGAAACCACATGCCGAAAGGAGCCCGCTGAGATTGGCCAGGGGAAACAAACGTCCGTACGGGAGATGCCCACGGACAGAGCCTTATTTAATGGATTCCTGACATTAGTTTGCAGCAGAGCATAACGTAGACGTTCAGCGACTGATTTTGTCACCTGGGACCCTTTTTCCCAAAGTCATGAGTTAGAAAACTAAGGAAAAAGGAGGTAAAATCCTAGAGGGAGCGTAAGGAACCTTAAAGGTAGAAAGAAACCAAAGTCTTAAGTCTCCAGAGACTCCATGGAAATAAAGATGGAAATTTAAAAAGAGATCTACAAAAAAAGAAGCCATTAAGTCGTTGCACCGAGAGAACCCACACTTATCCTACCTCAGTTTCCTTAAGGTTTAAGCTGAAAAACTCTGTAGATATCCCCAATCCATGGAGCGAATAGGCCGAAACCACATGCCGAAAGGAGCCCGCTGAGATTGGCCAGGGGAAACAAACGTCCGTACGGGAGATGCCCACGGCCAGAGCCTTATCCAATGGATTCCTGACATTAGTTTGCAGCACAGCATATACCAGAGTCAATAACTTGTAAAGTAGACGGTCAGCGACTGATTTCGTCACCTGGGACCCGTTTGCCCAAAGTCATGAGTTAGTTGCAGCTGAAATGCGGACTCTAGCTTTCCCTCAATCACTGGCGCTACAACAAGGCCCCGTGTAGCCCATGCCTAAGGCCTATGGCTTTTAGATTGCAAACTCTTCCAGGTGCCGTGTTATTTCCTATACTTTCTGATTCCTTCTCTTGTGGAATAAAGTTTCGAATACAGTTCCCAGTTCACAGTCAGCCCTAGCACTCGTGATGTCGCCTCTGACAAGGACAGAGAAAGAGACACCCTTCCCTTTCTCCACACTGCTATCAGTACCTATTCTAAGGACTGGGACACATGTGAGATCCCCACTGGTGTCGGCCGGGGCAGCCGACATGCGCAACTTGGCCGGTTAGCTCAGCTGGTTAGAGCGTGGTGCTAATAACGCCAAGGTCGCGGGTTCGATCCCCGTACGGGCCAGTCCGTCTCCTCTTTTTTGACCGTACCAGTCTCAAACTCCTTTTTCTCCCTACTGCCTAGATCTGGTGGGTGGAAATTGCTGCTGTCTTCATTTAAGCAGGTTACCGTGATGGCAAGCACCATACCCATTCCTCGTTAGTATAGTGGTGAGTATCCCCGCCTGTCACGCGGGAGACCGGGGTTCGATTCCCCGACGGGGAGGCAATTATTTTCTTTGTGCACCAAAGAAAACTCAGGAAAAAGGAATCCAAAGTCTTAAGTCTCCAGAGTCTCCATGGAAATAAAGATGGAATTTTAAAAAGAGATCTACAAAAAAAGAAGCCATTAAGTCGTTGCACAGAGAGAACCCACACTTATCCTACCTCAGTTTCCTGAAGGTTTAAGCTGAAAAACTCTGTAGATATCCCCAATCCATGGAGCGAATAGGCCGAAACCACATGCCGAAAGGAGCCCGCTGAGATTGGCCAGGGGAAACAAACGTCCGTACGGGAGATGCCCACGGACAGAGCCTTATTTAATGGATTCCTGACATTAGTTTGCAGCAGAACATAACGTAGACGTTCAGCGACTGATTTTGTCACCTGGGACCCTTTTTCCCAAAGTCATGAGTTAGAAAACTAAGGAAAAAGGAGGTAAAATCCTAGAGGGAGCGTAAGGAACCTTAAAGGTAGAAAGAAACCAAAGTCTTAAGTCTCCAGAGACTCCATGGAAATAAAGATGGAAATTTAAAAAGAGATCTACAAAAAAAGAAGCCATTAAGTCGTTGCACCGAGAGAACCCACACTTATCCTACCTCAGTTTCCTTAAGGTTTAAGTACCTATAGGTACTGCTATCAGTACCTATTCTAAGGACTGGGACACATGTGAGATCCCCACTGGTGTCGGCCGGGGCAGCCAACATGCGCAACATGGTCGGTTAGCTCAGCTGGTTAGAGCGTGGTGCTAATAACGCCAAGGTCGCGGGTTCGATCCCCGTATGGGCCAGTCCGTCTCCTCTTTTTTGACCGTACCAGTCTCAAACTCCTTTTTCTCCCTACTGCCTAGATCTGGTGGGTGGAAATTGCTGCTGTCTTCATTTAAGCAGGTTACCGTGATGGCAAGCACCATACCCATTCCTCGTTAGTATAGTGGTGAGTATCCCCGCCTGTCACGCGGGAGACCGGGGTTCGATTCCCCGACGGGGAGGCGATTGTTTTCTTTGTGCACCAAAGAAAACTCAGGAAAAAGGAATCCAAAGTCTTAAGTCTCCAGAGTCTCCAGAGTCTCCATGGAAATAAAGATGGAATTTTAAAAAGAGATCTACAAAAAAAGAAGCCATTAAGTCGTTGCACAGAGAGAACCCACACTTATCCTACCTCAGTTTCCTGAAGGTTTAAGCTGAAAAACTCTGTAGATATCCCCAATCCATGGAGCGAATAGGCCGAAACCACATGCCGAAAGGAGCCCGCTGAGATTGGCCAGGGGAAACAAACGTCCGTACGGGAGATGCCCACGGACAGAGCCTTATTTAATGGATTCCTGACATTAGTTTGCAGCAGAGCATAACGTAGACGTTCAGCGACTGATTTTGTCACCTGGGACCCTTTTTCCCAAAGTCATGAGTCTCCATGGAAATAAAGATGGAATTTTAAAAAGAGATCTACAAAAAAAGAAGCCATTAAGTCGTTGCACAGAGAGAACCCACACTTATCCTACCTCAGTTTCCTGAAGGTTTAAGCTGAAAAACTCTGTAGATATCCCCAATCCATGGAGCGAATAGGCCGAAACCACATGCCGAAAGGAGCCCGCTGAGATTGGCCAGGGGAAACAAACGTCCGTACGGGAGATGCCCACGGACAGAGCCTTATTTAATGGATTCCTGACATTAGTTTGCAGCAGAACATAACGTAGACGTTCAGCGACTGATTTTGTCACCTGGGACCCTTTTTCCCAAAGTCATGAGTTAGAAAACTAAGGAAAAAGGAGGTAAAATCCTAGAGGGAGCGTAAGGAACCTTAAAGGTAGAAAGAAACCAAAGTCTTAAGTCTCCAGAGACTCCATGGAAATAAAGATGGAAATTTAAAAAGAGATCTACAAAAAAAGAAGCCATTAAGTCGTTGCACCGAGAGAACCCACACTTATCCTACCTCAGTTTCCTTAAGGTTTAAGTACCTATAGGTACTGCTATCAGTACCTATTCTAAGGACT
Source organism: Hyla sarda (assembly GCF_029499605.1). Classification (NCBI taxonomy): domain Eukaryota; kingdom Metazoa; phylum Chordata; class Amphibia; order Anura; family Hylidae; genus Hyla; species Hyla sarda. Next base: position 279,374 of record NW_026608713.1, read on the forward strand.
GGGACACATGTGAGATCCCCACTGGTGTCGGCCGGGGCAGCCAACATGCGCAACATGGTCGGTTAGCTCAGCTGGTTAGAGCGTGGTGCTAATAACGCCAAGGTCGCGGGTTCGATGCCCGTATGGGCCAGTCCGTCTCCTCTTTTTTGACCGTACCAGTCTCAAACTCCTTTTTCTCCCTACTGCCTAGATCTGGTGGGTGGAAATTGCTGCTGTCTTCATTTAAGCAGGTTACCGTGATGGCAAGCACCATACCCATTCCTCGTTAGTATAGTGGTGAGTATCCCCGCCTGTCACGCGGGAGACCGGGGTTCGATTCCCCGACGGGGAGGCAATTGTTTTCTTTGTGCACCAAAGAAAACTCAGGAAAAAGGAATCCAAAGTCTTAAGTCTCCAGAGTCTCCAGAGTCTCCATGGAAATAAAGATGGAATTTTAAAAAGAGATCTACAAAAAAAGAAGCCATTAAGTCGTTGCACAGAGAGAACCCACACTTATCCTACCTCAGTTTCCTGAAGGTTTAAGCTGAAAAACTCTGTAGATATCCCCAATCCATGGAGCGAATAGGCCGAAACCACATGCCGAAAGGAGCCCGCTGAGATTGGCCAGGGGAAACAAACGTCCGTACGGGAGATGCCCACGGACAGAGCCTTATTTAATGGATTCCTGACATTAGTTTGCAGCAGAGCATAACGTAGACGTTCAGCGACTGATTTTGTCACCTGGGACCCTTTTTCCCAAAGTCATGAGTTAGAAAACTAAGGAAAAAGGAGGTAAAATCCTAGAGGGAGCGTAAGGAACCTTAAAGGTAGAAAGAAACCAAAGTCTTAAGTCTCCAGAGACTCCATGGAAATAAAGATGGAAATTTAAAAAGAGATCTACAAAAAAAGAAGTCATTAAGTCGTTGCACCGAGAGAACCCACACTTATCCTACCTCAGTTTCCTTAAGGTTTAAGCTGAAAAACTCTGTAGATATCCCCAATCCATGGAGCGAATAGGCCGAAACCACATGCTGAAAGGAGCCCGCTGAGATTGGCCAGGGGAAACAAACGTCCGTACGGGAGATGCCCACGGCCAGAGCCTTATCCAATGGATTCCTGACATTAGTTTGCAGCACAGCATATACCAGAGTCAATAACTTGTAAAGTAGACGGTCAGCGACTGATTTCGTCACCTGGGACCGTTTGCCCAAAGTCATGAGTTAGTTGCAGCTGAAATGCGGACTGCAGCTTTCCCTCAATCACTGGCGCTACAACAAGGCCCCGTGTAGCCCATGCCTAAGGCCTATGGCTTTTAGATTGCAAACTCTTCCAGGTGCCGTGTTATTTCCTATACTTTCTGATTCCTTCTCTTGTGGAATAAAGTTTCGAATACAGTTCCCAGTTCACAGTCAGCCCTAGCACTCGTGATGTCGCCTCTGACAAGGACAGAGAAAGAGACACCCTTCCCTTTCTCCACACTGCTATCAGTACCTATTCTAAGGACTGGGACACATGTGAGATCCCCACTGGTGTCGGCCGGGGCAGCCGACATGCGCAACATGGCCGGTTAGCTCAGCTGGTTAGAGCGTGGTGCTAATAACGCCAAGGTCGCGGGTTCGATCCCCGTACGGGCCAGTCCGTCTCCTCTTTTTTGACCGTACCAGTCTCAAACTCCTTTTTCTCCCTACTGCCTAGATCTGGTGGGTGGAAATTGCTGCTGTCTTCATTTAAGCAGGTTACCGTGATGGCAAGCACCATACCCATTCCTCGTTAGTATAGTGGTGAGTATCCCCGCCTGTCACGCGGGAGACCGGGGTTCGATTCCCCGACGGGGAGGCAATTGTTTTCTTTGTGCACCAAAGAAAACTCAGGAAAAAGGAATCCAAAGTCTTAAGTCTCCAGAGTCTCCAGAGTCTCCATGGAAATAAAGATGGAATTTTAAAAAGAGATCTACAAAAAAAGAAGCCATTAAGTCGTTGCACAGAGAGAACCCACACTTATCCTACCTCAGTTTCCTGAAGGTTTAAGCTGAAAAACTCTGTAGATATCCCCAATCCATGGAGCGAATAGGCCGAAACCACATGCCGAAAGGAACCCGCTGAGATTGGCCAGGGGAAACAAACGTCCGTACGGGAGATGCCCACGGACAGAGCCTTATTTAATGGATTCCTGACATTAGTTTGCAGCAGAGCATAACGTAGACGTTCAGCGACTGATTTTGTCACCTGGGACCCGTTTTCCCAAAGTCATGAGTTAGAAAACTAAGGAAAAAGGAGGTAAAATCCTAGAGAGAGCGTCAGGAACCTTAAAGGTAGAAAGAAACCAAAGTCTTAAGTCTCCAGAGACTCCATGGAAATAAAGATGGAAATTTAAAAAGAGATCTACAAAAAAAGAAGCCATTAAGTCGTTGCACCGAGAGAACCCACACTTATCCTACCTCAGTTTCCTTAAGGTTTAAGTACCTATAGGTACTGCTATCAGTACCTATTCTAAGGACTGGGACACATGTGAGATCCCCACTGGTGTCGGCCGGGGCAGCCAACATGCGCAACATGGTCGGTTAGCTCAGCTGGTTAGAGCGTGGTGCTAATAACGCCAAGGTTGCGGGTTCGATCCCCGTACGGGCCAGTCCGTCTCCTCTTTTTTGACCGTACCAGTCTCAAACTCCTTTTTCTCCCTACTGCCTAGATCTGGTGGGTGGAAATTGCTGCTGTCTTCATTTAAGCAGGTTACCGTGATGGCAAGCACCATACCCATTCCTCATTAGTATAGTGGTGAGTATCCCCGCCTGTCACGCGGGAGACTGGGGTTCGATTCCCCGACGGGGAGGCAATTGTTTTCTTTGTGCACCAAAGAAAACTCAGGAAAAAGGAATCCAAAGTCTTAAGTCTCCAGAGTCTCCAGAGTCTCCATGGAAATAAAGATGGAATTTTAAAAAGAGATCTACAAAAAAAGAAGCCATTAAGTCGTTGCACAGAGAGAACCCACACTTATCCTACCTCAGTTTCCTGAAGGTTTAAGCTGAAAAACTCTGTAGATATCCCCAATCCATGGAGCGAATAGGCCGAAACCACATGCCGAAAGGAGCCCGCTGAGATTGGCCAGGGGAAACAAACGTCCGTACGGGAGATGCCCACGGACAGAGCCTTATTTAATGGATTCCTGACATTAGTTTGCAGCAGAGCATAACGTAGACGTTCAGCGACTGATTTTGTCACCTGGCACCCTTTTTCCCAAAGTCATGAGTCTCCATGGAAATAAAGATGGAATTTTAAAAAGAGATCTACAAAAAAAGAAGCCATTAAGTCGTTGCACAGAGAGAACCCACACTTATCCTACCTCAGTTTCCTGAAGGTTTAAGCTGAAAAACTCTGTAGATATCCCCAATCCATGGAGCGAATAGGCCGAAACCACATGCCGAAAGGAGCCCGCTGAGATTGGCCAGGGGAAACAAACGTCCGTACGGGAGATGCCCACGGACAGAGCCTTATTTAATGGATTCCTGACATTAGTTTGCAGCAGAGCATAACGTAGACGTTCAGCGACTGATTTTGTCACCTGGGACCCTTTTTCCCAAAGTCATGAGTTAGAAAACTAAGGAAAAAGGAGGTAAAATCCTAGAGGGAGCGTAAGGAACCTTAAAGGTAGAAAGAAACCAAAGTCTTAAGTCTCCAGAGACTCCATGGAAATAAAGATGGAAATTTAAAAAGAGATCTACAAAAAAAGAAGTCATTAAGTCGTTGCACCGAGAGAACCCACACTTATCCTACCTCAGTTTCCTTAAGGTTTAAGCTGAAAAACTCTGTAGATATCCCCAATCCATGGAGCGAATAGGCCGAAACCACATGCTGAAAGGAGCCCGCTGAGATTGGCCAGGGGAAACAAACGTCCGTACGGGAGATGCCCACGGCCAGAGCCTTATCCAATGGATTCCTGACATTAGTTTGCAGCACAGCATATACCAGAGTCAATAACTTGTAAAGTAGACGGTCAGCGACTGATTTCGTCACCTGGGACCGTTTGCCCAAAGTCATGAGTTAGTTGCAGCTGAAATGCGGACTGCAGCTTTCCCTCAATCACTGGCGCTACAACAAGGCCCCGTGTAGCCCATGCCTAAGGCCTATGGCTTTTAGATTGCAAACTCTTCCAGGTGCCGTGTTATTTCCTATACTTTCTGATTCCTTCTCTTGTGGAATAAAGTTTCGAATACAGTTCCCAGTTCACAGTCAGCCCTAGCACTCGTGATGTCGCCTCTGACAAGGACAGAGAAAGAGACACCCTTCCCTTTCTCCACACTGCTATCAGTACCTATTCTAAGGACTGGGACACATGTGAGATCCCCACTGGTGTCGGCCGGGGCAGCCGACATGCGCAACATGGCCGGTTAGCTCAGCTGGTTAGAGCGTGGTGCTAATAACGCCAAGGTCGCGGGTTCGATCCCCGTACGGGCCAGTCCGTCTCCTCTTTTTTGACCGTACCAGTCTCAAACTCCTTTTTCTCCCTACTGCCTAGATCTGGTGGGTGGAAATTGCTGCTGTCTTCATTTAAGCAGGTTACCGTGATGGCAAGCACCATACCCATTCCTCGTTAGTATAGTGGTGAGTATCCCCGCCTGTCACGCGGGAGACCGGGGTTCGATTCCCCGACGGGGAGGCAATTGTTTTCTTTGTGCACCAAAGAAAACTCAGGAAAAAGGAATCCAAAGTCTTAAGTCTCCAGAGTCTCCAGAGTCTCCATGGAAATAAAGATGGAATTTTAAAAAGAGATCTACAAAAAAAGAAGCCATTAAGTCGTTGCACAGAGAGAACCCACACTTATCCTACCTCAGTTTCCTGAAGGTTTAAGCTGAAAAACTCTGTAGATATCCCCAATCCATGGAGCGAATAGGCCGAAACCACATGCCGAAAGGAACCCGCTGAGATTGGCCAGGGGAAACAAACGTCCGTACGGGAGATGCCCACGGACAGAGCCTTATTTAATGGATTCCTGACATTAGTTTGCAGCAGAGCATAACGTAGACGTTCAGCGACTGATTTTGTCACCTGGGACCCGTTTTCCCAAAGTCATGAGTTAGAAAACTAAGGAAAAAGGAGGTAAAATCCTAGAGAGAGCGTCAGGAACCTTAAAGGTAGAAAGAAACCAAAGTCTTAAGTCTCCAGAGACTCCATGGAAATAAAGATGGAAATTTAAAAAGAGATCTACAAAAAAAGAAGCCATTAAGTCGTTGCACCGAGAGAACCCACACTTATCCTACCTCAGTTTCCTTAAGGTTTAAGTACCTATAGGTACTGCTATCAGTACCTATTCTAAGGACTGGGACACATGTGAGATCCCCACTGGTGTCGGCCGGGGCAGCCAACATGCGCAACATGGTCGGTTAGCTCAGCTGGTTAGAGCGTGGTGCTAATAACGCCAAGGTTGCGGGTTCGATCCCCGTACGGGCCAGTCCGTCTCCTCTTTTTTGACCGTACCAGTCTCAAACTCCTTTTTCTCCCTACTGCCTAGATCTGGTGGGTGGAAATTGCTGCTGTCTTCATTTAAGCAGGTTACCGTGATGGCAAGCACCATACCCATTCCTCATTAGTATAGTGGTGAGTATCCCCGCCTGTCACGCGGGAGACTGGGGTTCGATTCCCCGACGGGGAGGCAATTGTTTTCTTTGTGCACCAAAGAAAACTCAGGAAAAAGGAATCCAAAGTCTTAAGTCTCCAGAGTCTCCAGAGTCTCCATGGAAATAAAGATGGAATTTTAAAAAGAGATCTACAAAAAAAGAAGCCATTAAGTCGTTGCACAGAGAGAACCCACACTTATCCTACCTCAGTTTCCTGAAGGTTTAAGCTGAAAAACTCTGTAGATATCCCCAATCCATGGAGCGAATAGGCCGAAACCACATGCCGAAAGGAGCCCGCTGAGATTGGCCAGGGGAAACAAACGTCCGTACGGGAGATGCCCACGGACAGAGCCTTATTTAATGGATTCCTGACATTAGTTTGCAGCAGAGCATAACGTAGACGTTCAGCGACTGATTTTGTCACCTGGCACCCTTTTTCCCAAAGTCATGAGTCTCCATGGAAATAAAGATGGAATTTTAAAAAGAGATCTACAAAAAAAGAAGCCATTAAGTCGTTGCACAGAGAGAACCCACACTTATCCTACCTCAGTTTCCTGAAGGTTTAAGCTGAAAAACTCTGTAGATATCCCCAATCCATGGAGCGAATAGGCCGAAACCACATGCCGAAAGGAGCCCGCTGAGATTGGCCAGGGGAAACAAACGTCCGTACGGGAGATGCCCACGGAAAGAGCCTAATTTAATGGATTCCTGACATTAGTTTGCAGCAGAACATAACGTAGACGTTCAGCGACTGATTTTGTCACCTGGGACCCTTTTTCCCAAAGTCATGAGTTAGAAAACTAAGGAAAAAGGAGGTAAAATCCTAGAGGGAGCGTAAGGAACCTTAAAGGTAGAAAGAAACCAAAGTCTTAAGTCTCCAGAGACTCCATGGAAATAAAGATGAAAATTTAAAAAGAGATCTACAAAAAAAGAAGCCATTAAGTTGTTGCACCGAGAGAACCCACACTTATCCTACCTCAGTTTCCTTAAGGTTTAAGTACCCATAGGTACTGCTATCAGTACCTATTCTAAGGACTGGGACACATGTGAGATCCCCACTGGTGTCGGCCGGGGCAGCCGACATGCGCAACATGGCCGGTTAGCTCAGCTGGTTAGAGCGTGGTGCTAATAACGCCAAGGTCGCGGGTTCGATCCCGGTACGGGCCAGTCCGTCTCCTCTTTTTTGACCGTACCAGTTTCAAACTCCTTTTTCTCCCTACTGCCTAGATCTGGTGGGTGGAAAGTGCTGCTGTCTTCATTTAAGCAGGTTACTGTGATGGCAAGCACCATACCCATTCCTCGTTAGTATAGTGGTGAGTATCCCCGCCTGTCACGCGGGAGACCGGGGTTCGATTCCCCGACGGGGAGGCAAATGTTTTCTTTATGCACCAAAGAAAACTCAGGAAAAAGGAATCCAAAGTCTTAAGTCTCCAGAGTCTCCAGAGACTCCATGGAAATAAAGATGGAATTTTAAAAAGAGATCTACAAAAAAAGAAGCCATTAAGTCGTTGCACAGAGAGAACCCACACTTATCCTATCTCAGTTTCCTGAAGGTTTAAGCTGAAAAACTCTGTAGATATCCCCAATCCATGGAGCGAATAGGCCGAAACCACATGCCGAAAGGAGCCCGCTGAGATTGGCCAGGGGAAACAAACGTCCGTACGGGAGATGCCCACGGACAGAGCCTTATTTAATGGATTCCTGACATTAGTTTGCAGCAGAGCATAACGTAGACGTTCAGCGACTGATTTTGTCACCTGGGACCCTTTTTCCCAAAGTCATGAGTTAGAAAACTAAGGAAAAAGGAGGTAAAATCCTAGAGGGAGCGTAAGGAACCTTAAAGGTAGAAAGAAACCAAAGTCTTAAGTCTCCAGAGACTCCATGGAAATAAAGATGGAAATTTAAAAAGAGATCTACAAAAAAAGAAGCCATTAAGTTGTTGCACCGAGAGAACCCACACTTATCCTACCTCAGTTTCCTTAAGGTTTAAGCTGAAAAACTCTGTAGATATCCCCAATCCATGGAGCGAATAGGCCGAAACCACATGCCGAAAGGAGCCCGCTGAGATTGGCCAGGGGAAACAAACGTCCGTACGGGAGATGCCCACGGCCAGAGCCTTATCCAATGGATTCCTGACATTAGTTTGCAGCACAGCATATACCAGAGTCAATAACTTGTAAAGTAGACGGTCAGCGACTGATTTCGTCACCTGGGACCCGTTTGCCCAAAGTCATGAGTTAGTTGCAGCTGAAATGCGGACTGCAGCTTTCCCTCAATCTTTGGCGCTACAACAAGGCCCCGTGTAGCCCATGCCTAAGGCCTATGGCTTTTAGATTGCAAACTCTTCCAGGTGCCGTGTTATTTCCTATACTTTCTGATTCCTTCTCTTGTGGAATAAAGTTTCGAATACAGTTCCCAGTTCACAGTCAGCCCTAGCACTCGTGATGTCGCCTCTGACAAGGACAGAGAAAGAGACACCCTTCCCTTTCTCCACACTGCTATCAGTACCTATTCTAAGGACTGGGACACATGTGAGATCCCCACTGGTGTCGGCCGGGGCAGCCGACATGCGCAACATGGCCGGTTAGCTCAGCTGGTTAGAGCGTGGTGCTAATAACGCCAAGGTCGCAGGTTCGATCCCCGTACGGGCCAGTCCGTCTCCTCTTTTTTGACCGTACCAGTCTCAAACTCCTTTTTCTCCCTACTGCCTAGATCTGGTGGGTGGAAATTGCTGCTGTCTTCATTTAAGCAGGTTACCGTGATGGCAAGCACCATACCCATTCCTCGTTAGTATAGTGGTGAGTATCCCCGCCTGTCACGCGGGAGACCGGGGTTCGATTCCCCGACGGGGAGGCAATTGTTTTCTTTGTGCACCAAAGAAAACTCAGGAAAAAGGAATCCAAAGTCTTAAGTCTCCAGAGTCTCCAGAGTCTCCATGGAAATAAAGATGGAATTTTAAAAAGAGATCTACAAAAAAAGAAGCCATTAAGTCGTTGCACAGAGAGAACCCACACTTATCCTACCTCAGTTTCCTGAAGGTTTAAGCTGAAAAACTCTGTAGATATCCCCAATCCATGAAGCGAATAGGCCGAAACCACATGCCGAAAGGAGCCCGCTGAGATTGGCCAGGGGAAACAAACGTCCGTACGGGAGATGCCCACGGACAGAGCCTTATTTAATGGATTCCTGACATTAGTTTGCAGCAGAGCATAACGTAGACGTTCAGCGACTGATTTTGTCACCTGGGACCCTTTTTCCCAAAGTCATGAGTTAGAAAACTAAGGAAAAAGGAGGTAAAATCCTAGAGGGAGCGTAAGGAACCTTAAAGGTAGAAAGAAACCAAAGTCTTAAGTCTCCAGAGACTCCATGGAAATAAAGATGGAAATTTAAAAAGAGATCTACAAAAAAAGAAGCCATTAAGTTGTTGCACCGAGAGAACCCACACTTATCCTACCTCAGTTTCCTTAAGGTTTAAGCTGAAAAACTCTGTAGATATCCCCAATCCATGGAGCGAATAGGCCGAAACCACATGCCGAAAGGAGCCCGCTGAGATTGGCCAGGGGAAACAAACGTCCGTACGGGAGATGCCCACGGCCAGAGCCTTATCCAATGGATTCCTGACATTAGTTTGCAGCACAGCATATACCAGAGTCAATAACTTGTAAAGTAGACGGTCAGCGACTGATTTCGTCACCTGGGACCCGTTTGCCCAAAGTCATGAGTTAGTTGCAGCTGAAATGCGGACTGCAGCTTTCCCTCAATCACTGGCGCTACAACAAGGCCCCGTGTAGCCCATGCCTAAGGCCTATGGCTTTTAGATTGCAAACTCTTCCAGGTGCCGTGTTATTTCCTATACTTTCTGATTCCTTCTCTTGTGGAATAAAGTTTCGAATACAGTTCCCAGTTCACAGTCAGCCCTAGCACTCGTGATGTCGCCTCTGACAAGGACAGAGAAAGAGACACCCTTCCCTTTCTCCACACTGCTATCAGTACCTATTCTAAGGACTGGGACACATGTGAGATCCCCACTGGTGTCGGCCGGGGCAGCCAACATGCGCAACATGGTCGGTTAGCTCAGCTGGTTAGAGCGTGGTGCTAATAACGCCAAGGTCGCGGGTTCGATCCCCGTATGGGCCAGTCCGTCTCCTCTTTTTTGACCGTACCAGTCTCAAACTCCTTTTTCTCCCTACTGCCTAGATCTGGTGGGTGGAAATTGCTGCTGTCTTCATTTAAGCAGGTTACCGTGATGGCAAGCACCATACCCATTCCTCGTTAGTATAGTGGTGAGTATCCCCGCCTGTCACGCGGGAGACCGGGGTTCGATTCCCCGACGGGGAGGCAATTGTTTTCTTTGTGCACCAAAGAAAACTCAGGAAAAAGGAATCCAAAGTCTTAAGTCTCCAGAGTCTCCAGAGTCTCCATGGAAATAAAGATGGAATTTTAAAAAGAGATCTACAAAAAAAGAAGCCATTAAGTCGTTGCACAGAGAGAACCCACACTTATCCTACCTCAGTTTCCTGAAGGTTTAAGCTGAAAAACTCTGTAGATATCCCCAATCCATGGAGCGAATAGGCCGAAACCACATGCCGAAAGGAGCCCGCTGAGATTGGCCAGGGGAAACAAACGTCCGTACGGGAGATGCCCACGGACAGAGCCTTATTTAATGGATTCCTGACATTAGTTTGCAGCAGAGCATAACGTAGACGTTCAGCGACTGATTTTGTCACCTGGGACCCTTTTTCCCAAAGTCATGAGTTAGAAAACTAAGGAAAAAGGAGGTAAAATCCTAGAGGGAGCGTAAGGAACCTTAAAGGTAGAAAGAAACCAAAGTCTTAAGTCTCCAGAGACTCCATGGAAATAAAGATGAAAATTTAAAAAGAGATCTACAAAAAAAGAAGCCATTAAGTTGTTGCACCGAGAGAACCCACACTTATCCTACCTCAGTTTCCTTAAGGTTTAAGTACCTATAGGTACTGCTATCAGTACCTATTCTAAGGACTGGGACACATGTGAGATCCCCACTGGTGTCGGCCGGGGCAGCCGACATGCGCAACATGGCCGGTTAGCTCAGCTGGTTAGAGCGTGGTGCTAATAACGCCAAGGTCGCGGGTTCGATCCCGGTACGGGCCAGTCCGTCTCCTCTTTTTTGACCGTACCAGTTTCAAACTCCTTTTTCTCCCTACTGCCTAGATCTGGTGGGTGGAAAGTGCTGCTGTCTTCATTTAAGCAGGTTACTGTGATGGCAAGCACCATACCCATTCCTCGTTAGTATAGTGGTGAGTATCCCCGCCTGTCACGCGGGAGACCGGGGTTCGATTCCCCGACGGGGAGGCAAATGTTTTCTTTATGCACCAAAGAAAACTCAGGAAAAAGGAATCCAAAGTCTTAAGTCTCCAGAGTCTCCAGAGACTCCATGGAAATAAAGATGGAATTTTAAAAAGAGATCTACAAAAAAAGAAGCCATTAAGTCGTTGCACAGAGAGAACCCACACTTATCCTATCTCAGTTTCCTGAAGGTTTAAGCTGAAAAACTCTGTAGATATCCCCAATCCATGGAGCGAATAGGCCGAAACCACATGCCGAAAGGAGCCCGCTGAGATTGGCCAGGGGAAACAAACGTCCGTACGGGAGATGCCCACGGACAGAGCCTTATTTAATGGATTCCTGACATTAGTTTGCAGCAGAGCATAACGTAGACGTTCAGCGACTGATTTTGTCACCTGGGACCCTTTTTCCCAAAGTCATGAGTTAGAAAACTAAGGAAAAAGGAGGTAAAATCCTAGAGGGAGCGTAAGGAACCTTAAAGGTAGAAAGAAACCAAAGTCTTAAGTCTCCAGAGACTCCATGGAAATAAAGATGGAAATTTAAAAAGAGATCTACAAAAAAAGAAGCCATTAAGTTGTTGCACCGAGAGAACCCACACTTATCCTACCTCAGTTTCCTTAAGGTTTAAGCTGAAAAACTCTGTAGATATCCCCAATCCATGGAGCGAATAGGCCGAAACCACATGCCGAAAGGAGCCCGCTGAGATTGGCCAGGGGAAACAAACGTCCGTACGGGAGATGCCCACGGCCAGAGCCTTATCCAATGGATTCCTGACATTAGTTTGCAGCACAGCATATACCAGAGTCAATAACTTGTAAAGTAGACGGTCAGCGACTGATTTCGTCACCTGGGACCCGTTTGCCCAAAGTCATGAGTTAGTTGCAGCTGAAATGCGGACTGCAGCTTTCCCTCAATCTTTGGCGCTACAACAAGGCCCCGTGTAGCCCATGCCTAAGGCCTATGGCTTTTAGATTGCAAACTCTTCCAGGTGCCGTGTTATTTCCTATACTTTCTGATTCCTTCTCTTGTGGAATAAAGTTTCGAATACAGTTCCCAGTTCACAGTCAGCCCTAGCACTCGTGATGTCGCCTCTGACAAGGACAGAGAAAGAGACACCCTTCCCTTTCTCCACACTGCTATCAGTACCTATTCTAAGGACTGGGACACATGTGAGATCCCCACTGGTGTCGGCCGGGGCAGCCGACATGCGCAACATGGCCGGTTAGCTCAGCTGGTTAGAGCGTGGTGCTAATAACGCCAAGGTCGCAGGTTCGATCCCCGTACGGGCCAGTCCGTCTCCTCTTTTTTGACCGTACCAGTCTCAAACTCCTTTTTCTCCCTACTGCCTAGATCTGGTGGGTGGAAATTGCTGCTGTCTTCATTTAAGCAGGTTACCGTGATGGCAAGCACCATACCCATTCCTAGTTAGTATAGTGGTGAGTATCCCCGCCTGTCACGCGGGAGACCGGGGTTCGATTCCCCGACGGGGAGGCAATTGTTTTCTTTGTGCACCAAAGAAAACTCAGGAAAAAGGAATCCAAAGTCTTAAGTCTCCAGAGTCTCCAGAGTCTCCATGGAAATAAAGATGGAATTTTAAAAAGAGATCTACAAAAAAAGAAGCCATTAAGTCGTTGCACAGAGAGAACCCACACTTATCCTACCTCAGTTTCCTGAAGGTTTAAGCTGAAAAACTCTGTAGATATCCCCAATCCATGGAGCGAATAGGCCGAAACCACATGCCGAAAGGAGCCCGCTGAGATTGGCCAGGGGAAACAAACGTCCGTACGGGAGATGCCCACGGACAGAGCCTTATTTAATGGATTCCTGACATTAGTTTGCAGCAGAGCATAACGTAGACGTTCAGCGACTGATTTTGTCACCTGGGACCCTTTTTCCCAAAGTCATGAGTTAGAAAACTAAGGAAAAAGGAGGTAAAATCCTAGAGGGAGCGTAAGGAACCTTAAAGGTAGAAAGAAACCAAAGTCTTAAGTCTCCAGAGACTCCATGGAAATAAAGATGGAAATTTAAAAAGAGATCTACAAAAAAAGAAGCCATTAAGTCGTTGCACCGAGAGAACCCACACTTATCCTACCTCAGTTTCCTTAAGGTTTAAGCTGAAAAACTCTGTAGATATCCCCAATCCATGGAGCGAATAGGCCGAAACCACATGCTGAAAGGAGCCCGCTGAGATTGGCCAGGGGAAACAAACGTCCGTACGGGAGATGCCCACGGCCAGAGCCTTATCCAATGGATTCCTGACATTAGTTTGCAGCACAGCATATACCAGAGTCAATAACTTGTAAAGTAGACGGTCAGCGACTGATTTCGTCACCTGGGACCCGTTTGCCCAAAGTCATGAGTTAGTTGCAGCTGAAATGCGGACTGCAGCTTTCCCTCAATCTTTGGCGCTACAACAAGGCCCCGTGTAGCCCATGCCTAAGGCCTATGGCTTTTAGATTGCAAACTCTTCCAGGTGCCGTGTTATTTCCTATACTTTCTGATTCCTTCTCTTGTGGAATAAAGTTTCGAATACAGTTCCCAGTTCACAGTCAGCCCTAGCACTCGTGATGTCGCCTCTGACAAGGACAGAGAAAGAGACACCCTTCCCTTTCTCCACACTGCTATCAGTACCTATTCTAAGGACTGGGACACATGTGAGATCCCCACTGGTGTCGGCCGGGGCAGCCGACATGCGCAACATGGCCGGTTAGCTCAGCTGGTTAGAGCGTGGTGCTAATAACGCCAAGGTCGCGGGTTCGATCCCCGTACGGGCCAGTCCGTCTCCTCTTTTTTGACCGTACCAGTCTCAAACTCCTTTTTCTCCCTACTGCCTAGATCTGGTGGGTGGAAATTGCTGCTGTCTTCATTTAAGCAGGTTACCGTGATGGCAAGCACCATACCCATTCCTCGTTAGTATAGTGGTGAGTATCCCCGCCTGTCACGCGGGAGACCGGGGTTCGATTCTACTGCCTAGATCTGGTGGGTGGAAATTGCTGCTGTCTTCATTTAAGCAGGTTACCGTGATGGCAAGCACCATACCCATTCCTCATTAGTATAGTGGTGAGTATCCCCGCCTGTCACGCTGGAGACCGGGGTTCGATTCCCCGACGGGGAGGCAATTGTTTTCTTTGTGCACCAAAGAAAACTCAGGAAAAAGGAATCCAAAGTCTTAAGTCTCCAGAGTCTCCAGAGACTCCATGGAAATAAAGATGGAATTTTAAGAAGAGATCTACAAAAAAAGAAGCCATTAAGTCGTTGCACAGAGAGAACCCACACTTATCCTACCTCAGTTTCCTGAAGGTTTAAGCTGAAAAACTCTGTAGATATCCCCAATCCATGGAGCGAATAGGCCGAAACCACATGCCGAAAGGAGCCCGCAGGAGATGCCCACGGACAGAGCCTTATTTAATGGATTCCTGACATTAGTTTGCAGCAGAGCATAACGTAGACGTTCAGCGACTGATTTTGTCACCTGGGACCCTTTTTCCCAAAGTCATGAGTTAGAAAACTAAGGAAAAAGGAGGTAAAATCCTAGAGGGAGCGTAAGGAACCTTAAAGGTAGAAAGAAACCAAAGTCTTAAGTCTCCAGAGACTCCATGGAAATAAAGATGGAAATTTAAAAAGAGATCTACAAAAAAAGAAGCCATTAAGTTGTTGCACCGAGAGAACCCACACTTATCCTACCTCAGTTTCCTTAAGGTTTAAGCTGAAAAACTCTGTAGATATCCCCAATCCATGGAGCGAATAGGCCGAAACCACATGCCGAAAGGAGCCCGCTGAGATTGGCCAGGGGAAACAAACGTCCGTACGGGAGATGCCCACGGCCAGAGCCTTATCCAATGGATTCCTGACATTAGTTTGCAGCACAGCATATACCAGAGTCAATAACTTGTAAAGTAGACGGTCAGCGACTGATTTCGTCACCTGGGACCCGTTTGCCCAAAGTCATGAGTTAGTTGCAGCTGAAATGCGGACTGCAGCTTTCCCTCAATCACTGGCGCTACAACAAGGCCCCGTGTAGCCCATGCCTAAGGCCTATGGCTTTTAGATTGCAAACTCTTCCAGGTGCCGTGTTATTTCCTATACTTTCTGATTCCTTCTCTTGTGGAATAAAGTTTCGAATACAGTTCCCAGTTCACAGTCAGCCCTAGCACTCGTGATGTCGCCTCTGACAAGGACAGAGAAAGAGACACCCTTCCCTTTCTCCACACTGCTATCAGTACCTATTCTAAGGACTGGGACACATGTGAGATCCCCACTGGTGTCGGCCGGGGCAGCCGACATGCGCAACATGGCCGGTTAGCTCAGCTGGTTAGAGCGTGGTGCTAATAACGCCAAGGTCGCGGGTTCGATCCCCGTACGGGCCAGTCCGTCTCCTCTTTTTTGACCGTACCAGTCTCAAACTCCTTTTTCTCCCTACTGCCTAGATCTGGTGGGTGGAAATTGCTGCTGTCTTCATTTAAGCAGGTTACCGTGATGGCAAGCACCATACCCATTCCTCGTTAGTATAGTGGTGAGTATCCCCGCCTGTCACGCGGGAGACCGGGGTTCGATTCCCCGACGGGGAGGCAATTGTTTTCTTTGTGCACCAAAGAAAACTCAGGAAAAAGGAATCCAAAGTCTTAAGTCTCCAGAGTCTCCAGAGTCTCCATGGAAATAAAGATGGAATTTTAAAAAGAGATCTACAAAAAAAGAAGCCATTAAGTCGTTGCACAGAGAGAACCCACACTTATCCTACCTCAGTTTCCTGAAGGTTTAAGCTGAAAAACTCTGTAGATATCCCCAATCCATGGAGCGAATAGGCCGAAACCACATGCCGAAAGGAGCCCGCTGAGATTGGCCAGGGGAAACAAACGTCCGTACGGGAGATGCCCACGGACAGAGCCTTATTTAATGGATTCCTGACATTAGTTTGCAGCAGAGCATAACGTAGACGTTCAGCGACTGATTTTGTCACCTGGGACCCTTTTTCCCAAAGTCATGAGTTAGAAAACTAAGGAAAAAGGAGGTAAAATCCTAGAGGGAGCGTAAGGAACCTTAAAGGTAGAAAGAAACCAAAGTCTTAAGTCTCCAGAGACTCCATGGAAATAAAGATGGAAATTTAAAAAGAGATCTACAAAAAAAGAAGCCATTAAGTTGTTGCACCGAGAGAACCCACACTTATCCTACCTCAGTTTCCTTAAGGTTTAAGCTGAAAAACTCTGTAGATATCCCCAATCCATGGAGCGAATAGGCCGAAACCACATGCCGAAAGGAGCCCGCTGAGATTGGCCAGGGGAAACAAACGTCCGTACGGGAGATGCCCACGGCCAGAGCCTTATCCAATGGATTCCTGACATTAGTTTGCAGCACAGCATATACCAGAGTCAATAACTTGTAAAGTAGACGGTCAGCGACTGATTTCGTCACCTGGGACCCGTTTGCCCAAAGTCATGAGTTAGTTGCAGCTGAAATGCGGACTGCAGCTTTCACTCAATCACTGGCGCTACAACAAGGCCCCGTGTAGCCCATGCCTAAGGCCTATGGCTTTTAGATTGCAAACTCTTCCAGGTGCCGTGTTATTTCCTATACTTTCTGATTCCTTCTCTTGTGGAATAAAGTTTCGAATACGGTTCCCAGTTCACAGTCAGCCCTAGCACTCGTGATGTCGCCTCTGACAAGGACAGAGAAAGAGACACCCTTCCCTTTCTCCACACTGCTATCAGTACCTATTCTAAGGACTGGAACACATGTGAGATCCCCACTGGTGTCGGCCGGGGCAGCCGACATGCGCAACATGGCCGGTTAGCTCAGCTGGTTAGAGCGTGGTGCTAATAACGCCAAGGTCGCGGGTTCGATCCCCGTACGGGCCAGTCCGTCTCCTCTTTTTTGACCGTACCAGTCTCAAACTCCTTTTTCTCCCAGTTCACAGTCAGCCCTAGCACTCGTGATGTCGCCTCTGACAAGGACAGAGAAAGAGACACCCTTCCCTTTCTCCACACTGCTATCAGTACCTATTCTAAGGACTGGAACACATGTGAGATCCCCACTGGTGTCGGCCGGGGCAGCCGACATGCGCAACATGGCCGGTTAGCTCAGCTGGTTAGAGCGTGGTGCTAATAACGCCAAGGTCGCGGGTTCGATCCCCGTACGGGACAGTCCGTCTCCTCTTTTTTGACCGTACCAGTCTCAAACTCCTTTTTCTCCCTACTGCTTAGATCTGGTGGGTGGAAATTGCTGCTGTCTTCATTTAAAAAGGTTACCGTGATGGCAAGCACCATACCCATTCCTCGTTAGTATAGTGGTGAGTATCCCCGCCTGTCACGCGGGAGACCGGGGTTCGATTCCCCGACGGGGAGGCAATTGTTTTCTTTGTGCACCAAAGAAAACTCAGGAAAAAGGAATCCAAAGTCTTAAGTCTCCAGAGTCTCCAGAGTCTCCATGGAAATAAAGATGGAATTTTAAAAAGAGATCTACAAAAAAAGAAGCCATTAAGTCGTTGCACAGAGAGAACCCACACTTATCCTACCTCAGTTTCCTGAAGGTTTAAGCTGAAAAACTCTGTAGATATCCCCAATCCATGGAGTGAATAGGCCGAAACCACATGCCGAAAGGAGCCCGCTGAGATTGGCCAGGGGAAACAAACGTCCGTACGGGAGATGCCCACGGACAGAGCCTTATTTAATGGATTCCTGACATTAGTTTGCAGCAGAGCATAACGTAGACGTTCAGCGACTGATTTTGTCACCTGGGACCCTTTTTCCCAAAGTCATGAGTTAGAAAACTAAGGAAAAAGGAGGTAAAATCCTAGAGGGAGCGTAAGGAACCTTAAAGGTAGAAAGAAACCAAAGTCTTAAGTCTCCAGAGACTCCATGGAAATAAAGATGGAAATTTAAAAAGAGATCTACAAAAAAAGAAGCCATTAAGTTGTTGCACCGAGAGAACCCACACTTATCCTACCTCAGTTTCCTTAAGGTTTAAGCTGAAAAACTCTGTAGATATCCCCAATCCATGGAGCGAATAGGCCGAAACCACATGCCGAAAGGAGCCCGCTGAGATTGGCCAGGGGAAACAAACGTCCGTACGGGAGATGCCCACGGCCAGAGCCTTATCCAATGGATTCCTGACATTAGTTTGCAGCACAGCATATACCAGAGTCAATAACTTGTAAAGTAGACGGTCAGCGACTGATTTCGTCACCTGGGACCCGTTTGCCCAAAGTCATGAGTTAGTTGCAGCTGAAATGCGGACTGCAGCTTTCCCTCAATCACTGGCGCTACAACAAGGCCCCGTGTAGCCCATGCCTAAGGCCTATGGCTTTTAGATTGCAAACTCTTCCAGGTGCCGTGTTATTTCCTATACTTTCTGATTCCTTCTCTTGTGGAATAAAGTTTCGAATACAGTTCCCAGTTCACAGTCAGCCCTAGCACTCGTGATGTCGCCTCTGACAAGGACAGAGAAAGAGACACCCTTCCCTTTCTCCACACTGCTATCAGTACCTATTCTAAGGACTGGGACACATGTGAGATCCCCACTGGTGTCGGCCGGGGCAGCCGACATGCGCAACATGGCCGGTTAGCTCAGCTGGTTAGAGCGTGGTGCTAATAACGCCAAGGTCGCGGGTTCGATCCCCGTACGGGCCAGTCCGTCTCCTCTTTTTTGACCGTACCAGTCTCAAACTCCTTTTTCTCCCTACTGCCTAGATCTGGTGGGTGGAAATTGCTGCTGTCTTCATTTAAGCAGGTTACCGTGATGGCAAGCACCATACCCATTCCTCGTTAGTATAGTGGTGAGTATCCCCGCCTGTCACGCGGGAGACCGGGGTTCGATTCCCCGACGGGGAGGCAATTGTTTTCTTTGTGCACCAAAGAAAACTCAGGAAAAAGGAATCCAAAGTCTTAAGTCTCCAGAGTCTCCATGGAAATAAAGATGGAATTTTAAAAAGAGATCTACAAAAAAAGAAGCCATTAAGTCGTTGCACAGAGAGAACCCACACTTATCCTACCTCAGTTTCCTGAAGGTTTAAGCTGAAAAACTCTGTAGATATCCCCAATCCATGGAGCGAATAGGCCGAAACCACATGCCGAAAGGAGCCCGCTGAGATTGGCCAGGGGAAACAAACGTCCGTACGGGAGATGCCCACGGACAGAGCCTTATTTAATGGATTCCTGACATTAGTTTGCAGCAGAGCATAACGTAGACGTTCAGCGACTGATTTTGTCACCTGGGACCCTTTTTCCCAAAGTCATGAGTTAGAAAACTAAGGAAAAAGGAGGTAAAATCCTAGAGGGAGCGTAAGGAACCTTAAAGGTAGAAAGAAACCAAAGTCTTAAGTCTCCAGAGTCTCCATGGAAATAAAGATGGAATTTTAAAAAGAGATCTACAAAAAAAGAAGCCATTAAGTTGTTGCACAGAGAGAACCCACACTTATCCTACCTCAATTTCCTGAAGGTTTAAGCTGAAAAACTCTGTAGATATCCCCAATCCATGGAGCGAATAGGCCGAAACCACATGCCGAAAGGAGCCCGCTGAGATTGGCCAGGGGAAACAAACGTCCGTACGGGAGATGCCCACGGACAGAGCCTTATTTAATGGATTCCTGACATTAGTTTGCAGCAGAGCATAACGTAGACGTTCAGCGACTGATTTTGTCACCTGGGACCCTTTTTCCCAAAGTCATGAGTTAGAAAACTAAGGAAAAAGGAGGTAAAATCCTAGAGGGAGCGTAAGGAACCTTAAAGGTAGAAAGAAACCAAAGTCTTAAGTCTCCAGAGACTCCATGGAAATAAAGATGGAAATTTAAAAAGAGATCTACAAAAAAAGAAGCCATTAAGTTGTTGCACCGAGAGAACCCACACTTATCCTACCTCAGTTTCCTTAAGGTTTAAGCTGAAAAACTCTGTAGATATCCCCAATCCATGGAGCGAATAGGCCGAAACCACATGCCGAAAGGAGCCCGCTGAGATTGGCCAGGGGAAACAAACGTCCGTACGGGAGATGCCCACGGCCAGAGCCTTATCCAATGGATTCCTGACATTAGTTTGCAGCACAGCATATACCAGAGTCAATAACTTGTAAAGTAGACGGTCAGCGACTGATTTCGTCACCTGGGACCCGTTTGCCCAAAGTCATGAGTTAGTTGCAGCTGAAATGCGGACTGCAGCTTTCACTCAATCACTGGCGCTACAACAAGGCCCCGTGTAGCCCATGCCTAAGGCCTATGGCTTTTAGATTGCAAACTCTTCCAGGTGCCGTGTTATTTCCTATACTTTCTGATTCCTTCTCTTGTGGAATAAAGTTTCGAATACAGTTCCCAGTTCACAGTCAGCCCTAGCACTCGTGATGTCGCCTCTGACAAGGACAGAGAAAGAGACACCCTTCCCTTTCTCCACACTGCTATCAGTACCTATTCTAAGGACTGGAACACTTGTGAGATCCCCACTGGTGTCGGCCGGGGCAGCCGACATGCGCAACATGGCCGGTTAGCTCAGCTGGTTAGAGCGTGGTGCTAATAACGCCAAGGTCGCGGGTTCGATCCCCGTACGGGCCAGTCCGTCTCCTCTTTTTTGACCGTACCAGTCTCAAACTCCTTTTTCTCCCTACTGCTTAGATCTGGTGGGTGGAAATTGCTGCTGTCTTCATTTAAGCAGGTTACCGTGATGGCAAGCACCATACCCATTCCTCGTTAGTATAGTGGTGAGTATCCCCGCCTGTCACGCGGGAGACCGGGGTT